>NW_024424008.1:49310928-49494229 GCF_017311325.1 Ursus maritimus | reverse complement strand
TTTTTTTTTTTTTTTTTTTTTTTTTTAAAGATTTTATTTATTTATTTGACAGAGATAGAGACAGCCAGCGAGAGAGGGAACACAAGCAGGGGGAATGGGAGAGGAAGAAGCAGGCTCACAGCGGAGGAGCCTGACGTGGGGCTCGATCCCGTAACGCCGGGATCACGCCCTGAGCCGGAGGCAGACGCCCAACCGCTGTGCCACCCAGGCGCCCCTGCCATGATCTTCTTAAAGAGATAAAATACCTAAGGCGTGATGCGCAGGCCGGCAGCTCCTGCTACCCTGCTTTCTCCTCAAGTTCTGCCATCTAAACAGGAAGGCCTTCTGCGACAGCGTCCTCTAGGCAGAGGACAGTCCCTTGGAATTCCCGCAGCTCTGGCACTGGCCAGAGCCCCGCAGCAGCAGGCCGGAAGCGTCCCCTGCAGGGTTTGGCTTGGCCAGACCACGGTGTCGTGCCCAGCAGCTGGGCCCCACCCCATAAGCAGCCCAGGGCAGCCTGCAAACAGGGATGTCTGCTCAGCTCCTCCCTCAGGCCTAGAGGCCAGGGCTTAGTGGACAGGACTTAAGGACAGGAGAGGCTCGAACTGCTGGCCCTAGAGGTCACAGCGGAGTCTTAGGCGGAGGGATTGGGCATGCAGACCCCCCTGCAGGGCCCAGGCTTCCGGGGCATGGGCTGAACGCTCACTAGGGGAGCGTGAACTGGGGAGGCTGAGTGGGCCTGCCGAGAAGAACAAAGCCCAGTTCCCGTATCCCCACTTTCATGAGCATTATGAAAGCACCTAGCACAGCACCAGGCAAGGAGGGGGTGTGCAGAAAAATGCCGCTGCCACCCGCGCTCTGCAGACGCAGAGAAATCTGCAGGGAAGGAACCAGGCACGGCCTTGTCCTGAGCTTACCTCTTACCCGAGGAAGGCGCCGCTTCTCTAACCCCTCCCAAGTGCCGCTACCTTCCCAGGGCCCCCTGCCCAAAGGGACCTCCAAGTGACCCCAGAAAGCAGGTGCTGTGAACCCGGCTGACCTACCCCTGGCCTCTTTCCCTGCCCAGCCACATCCCTCAGATGAGAACTTGAACCCCACAGGGCAGTCCCCTCCACTGTCAGGGAGCCAGCACCCTGCCACTTGGAAGGGCAGAGCTGTGGGGAGGTCCTTTCTGGCTGGCCGGAGGGAGCTGCGGTGCAATGCGGGCCCCTTTCTCTGCAACCCCGCGCCCCGGCCCCGCTGGAGGCACCAGGAGGAACACGTGCGCCCTCTAGTGGTCAGAGACGTCCAGCGAGTCCTAACTGCAGAGAGAGGCAGGGGATCACCAAATCAGAGGAAGCCAGAGACACCTCCAGAATTGTGGATGGAGACCCACCGCCTCACCAGTGAGGCAAGTGAGGCCCTGAGGGACACACACAGAGGACAGGCACAAGCCAGGGCCAGACCGTGGTTCCTGACTCCTCCTCCAAGGTGCCCACGTCAGCCTGAGTCCCCACAAGGGTTTTAGGCCTCTCACCAATCCAGGCCCCCATTAAAGACGAAGAAACCACCAGGAGCAAGGTCAGAGCTATAAGCAAAACCCTTGCTTCCAGAAAGTAGCCGAGTCCGCAGCTAGGGCCACAGAAAGGACTTCACAGTAACAACAAAGTGCTTGCTGCAGGCCGGATGCTGTCTTACCCATTCCACAGGTATGACCTCATTTGATACTTACAACAGCCCTATTACCACCCCCACTTTCCACACGATGCAACCGAGCACAAAGCAGTTACATGAATAGCCCAGGTTCACAGTTAGTAAATGACAAAGCTCGATTTGGGCCCAGGCTGCCGGGCTCCAGACAGGGGTGAGGGGTTGAGGCCTGGTGATATTCCAAGGCATGCCAGGGACTAGGCATCTGGCTGTCTCCATGGCAGATCGAGCCCCAAACTCCCAGCCCCCAGCTCTGGGCAGGCCGGCCAGAGGGGAATGGTCCTGTTTAAAGGAACTTCCATACAAGGAAGCCCAGTCCTCCTGGTTGTCCCATTTGGAACCAGGTCTGGGTCTCCCGATTTCCAACTCATAGAAAAGAAATGGGGATCAACAGGGGCCAGTAAGCATGTGGCTTCTGGTCTTAGTTCCAAAGCATCACTGGCGCCCAGGCTTCCCCACTTTCTTTGGGGCCACATCTGGGCAGCCCAGGCCCCATGTTATCCACTGTTCTAACTGGCCCATCTTTCAGAGATCATACAGATTTGCTCGCCTCTTGCCAAGCTCTATCTCCTGCAAAGACAGAAATGAATCCTCTTCACACCTCTTTCCAACCCTACAGCAACCAATGAGGTAGGTTTATTTTCTTCTTGTTTAAAAGAGAGAGTGTCCAAGTAGAGAAATGCCCCCCCCCCCCACCTTCTAGAGCACACTGTCTCCTGGGGCAGCCCCTGCATCCCAGGGGAGTGTGACACCCAGACCCTGCCTCCTGCATGGAGACCCTCCCCCACACCAGGATCTCTACCTCCAAGCCCAGTCTACCCCCAGGCAGCATGTCCTCACCACCCCTCCACTGGCTCCCTGTTGCTTTCAGTATCAAGTCCAGGCTCCTGGGCACGGCTTCCAACCCTTTGCCATCTGGGACCAACCTAGGTCCTGGCCTCCTCTCCTGCCAGCTCCCAACCCTCCGTGCTTCCTCCACTCCGGTGATCCCCAACTCCTTACTTTTCCTGACAACCCCGCCTTCATTCACCCCTCCATGCCTCTGTACACGTTTAGGCTTCAGGTCAGGAAGCTCATTCACCCTTCTCAACTTGGGGCCCTCTTACCTGTGCTGCAGTTCCCAGCTAATGAGGCATGCCCCAATGACAGCATCCCCAGCGCCTGGGCCCTTTCCCCAGCCCTGTTCCTATCGCTTCTAGGTGACCGGAAGGCAGAATCGCATTGTGGCCAAGCGGTCAGATCTTAGGCAAGTAGTTAACCTTCCAGACCTCAGTTTCTTCATCTGTAAAATGGGAGAGAATAACAGAACCCGGCTCCTAGGGCAGCTGTGAGGATTACATAACTTGCTAATGTATGAAGCTCCCAGCAATGCAAGGTACATAGTGAGCCCTTGACGAAGGCTGGCTGCCATCACGATCAGCATCGTCATGATTGTTCTTGTGACAACCCCTAGGATGCTGTGCTGTCATTATCTGTTCGTGTGCCTGTGTCCCTCGGGAGGCTCTGGGGAACTGATATCTGCTCATCTCGGTATCCCCTGGACCTGTGACGCACAGATGGGCACTCCACAAACGTCTGTGGAAGGGAGGAAAGGCATTTTCCCCTCCGTGTCTGGATCTGTGCCCCCAGCAGCAGACCCATGCAGTGGGCTTGAGTGAGGACCGGACTCCACTCTCCAGGCCTCGCCTCTCATAACCCAGACTTGGATAACAAGGCTGGTGACTGCAGAGCCGATGGTCTTAAGAAAAACTCTGGGAAGTCCAGTCATTTGGATTGTTTCTAGCTAAAAACTCGTCTCACATGCTTTTGCTGTGTATACGGCAGATTGCCCAGCGGGTTCCCTTCCCCTTTACCGGCTCTATGGTTATCCTCAAAAATCCTGCCCCTGATGTGTCCCTCCCTCGTCATTTGTCCCTCCATCTTGGAGACTGATGCCATCACAACCACAAAGTTCCATTGTCCACCTGAGCCCTTAGCCTTGGAGGGCCAGGGCATACCTCATCATAGCATCATCAAGTTCAAGTTCAAGATCTACCACCCAGGTTCACAGAGGCTCTAGCTTCCTCCCACCACCACCTCACAATCCCCACTCCCCGACCTCTTCACTCCAGACCCCACCCTCCCCTAAGACACACCCTGGTCACGGTCATGGAGCCCCTTCCTTTCTTCACTTAGATCAGGCTCTCACAAGACTGTCCCCCTCCCACAGGAAGCTTTCCCTAACGCCCAAAGGAGTCCGCTGCCCTCCATCCCTGGCTCCTTACACCCAGGTCATCCACCCAACTCCCCATCTTTTTGCCTGCACTTGAGATTCTTTGATCAATTATTATTAATATAGCAGTACCATTTCTTGAACATTGGGGGCAGTAGAGTTCAACAGCTAAGTATTCGAAGTCAGACAACCGGGTTCAAATCTCAGCTCGCCTTAAACTAGCCCTGTGACTTTAAGTTACTTAATTTAAGTAACTTAGTTACTTCATTTCTCTGTGCCTGTTTCCTCATCCATAACAGAAGGATCATAACAGCATCTAGCTCATTCCATTACTGATTATCGGGACGACGAAAAAAGTTATACAGCCCCTGCGAGCGTGAACGTTCAGCTATTATTGAGTACCTGCTGTGTGCCGCCTCGCAAAAAACCCAGGCATTCCCCAGTTTACCCATGGAAGAACCGAAGCTCAGAAGGGTCAGGTAACTTGCCTATGGTCATGAAGTAAATGACAAGGGTGGCTTTTAAACCCAGAGCTGATTCCAAGGCTCCCCCTCTTTGTACGGCCCACAATTCCGTACCATTCCTGCTCTGTTGTTAGTATGTCCAGTAGCTCAGCAAACCTAAAAGGCCTTATGGTGCAAGCTGCCAGGGCCTCTGTGTTGTCTCCGTCTAGCACTCCTGCCCAATATCCAGCACAGCATACCAGAGAAAGACAAGGACAGGGAGAGAGGGAGAGGGATTCTGTGATGGGGAATATCCCCACTGACAATCCTTGGACTTGACCAACTACTACACCAGCAATGAGTAAGTTTAGGAGCAAGAATGAAACTACCCACAAAGCAGGCTTGCAAATAACTCTCTAGACCACCTACTCACCAGGAAGTCCTGAGTGGTCAAACATGAAATTAACACGCGGATCATTTCACGAGGCAGTCTGCAAGGCTGGGCTCGCCTTAAAGGGCCACAGCCACAGTCAGGCCGTGAGTTCCTTTTTTTTTTTTTTTTTTCCTTTTTCTTTTTTTCCTGATCCCTTCACTTGACCCCCTCCTCCACTCCATCTGGCCCACACCAGAGGCCTCCATCAGTGCTGGCTTCAGCAAGTCTCTTCCCAATGCTGAAATCATACTTCAAAGCTGCTTCCCACCTGCTCCCCCACACATTTCAACAAATCAATGGTACAGATTTCCAGGAAAAAAGACCCAGACTCAACTTTCTACCTCCTGCTCCCCCAAACATTCTTTCTGAATATCCTAAATCCACCAGATTCCAAAGATCAAGGTCCACAAGAGAAACCCCTTAAGGGAGCATGAAGACCCAGGACACCATATTTGTAGCAGCTGAAAAAAAAATCCACGAAGAGACTTTGCAGATTGACCTATCCTCTGCCCCCACCCCCACCTAAGTCCATTTCAGGGAAATCCAAAGAAAAATCACCTCCCGTGATAACTGTCACCCCCCAAGGAACACTCAGATCCCCCGATCGAACATTTCTGTGACCAAGTAGTCCCAGCGTTATGCAGTCCCCAGCAATGTCTTCCCCCCAGTCCCCGGTACCTTTCTTTCCCAAGGACACGAAGGGAAGCTCAAGCAATGTCTTCTCTCCTGCCCCCGGCCCCCATCCTCGTCCAGCTGTGGCTACACTTCTGGACCCTCAGGAGCATGCAGATGTGCAGTCTAACTTACCCAAAGAGAAAAAGAGACTGAGCCCCGTGAGACTGAAGGCAGGGCGAGGTAGCCAGGCATCTCTGTGCATTTTCAGAGACTGAGATGTTAGTCGGGTGGGATATGGGAGAGGGTGATTTGAGGGGCCAAGGGCTACAAGGGAGGAATGGTTAGATGCTAAAAAAAAAATGCACAGATGTACTTCAAAGACACATACAACATTAAGGAAGCTTTATTTCCATCTCTCTAATATGGCCGGCTTGTATGTTGCTGCTAAAAAGAGAGAGGGAGTGTGTAAGGGAGAGAGAAAAAGGGGGATGGAGTAAATTTTGTGGTTGGTGGATTTTGAAAAGCAGGTGGGAGGGCATAAAAAAAGTCTTTCTGAAAAGAGCAAAGTTCCCCAGGAATTTTTCCCCTCTGAAACAAGAACTAAAGCAAATCCTGCCCTTCTCCTTCTCCTTCTCCTTCTCTTGGATGACTGTTAGGATCTGAAAGTTGTTAGAGGAGCTCATTCATTTCAAAACTGCTGTAAAGGGGGGAACTCTTTTTGTCATTTAAAAACACCCCAAAAATGAGATGCTTGCTTTGTGTTATTTGGAAAGGGTTCTGGGAAGTGAGTTGGGGAGACTTTCCGGGAGTAAGGACTTCCTCATTTTTCTACCATTACCACTGAAAACAGAACATGTCAAAGCACGCTGGTGTAAAAACACCTAAGAGATTTTACAATCAAATGTAAGACGAATCAAATCAACAGTAAAAAGACACTTTTTAAGACAATTGGGTAAAAGTAAATATGGGCTGGGTATTAAATTATCTTCATGAATAATTCTTAATTTTGTTGGGTGTGATCAAATATTGTGGTTATGTTCTTGAACATCTTTGTGTATTTCCTTATTTAAATTAAATTTAGTTAACATACAGTGTATTATCAGTTTCAGGGGTAGAGTTCAGTGATTCATCAGTTGCATATAGTACCCAGTGCTCATTACATCATGTGTCCTCCTTAATGCCCATCACCCAGTTACCCCATCGCCCACCCACCTCCCTTCCAGCAACCCTGTTTGTTTTCTAGAGTTCAGCGTCTCTTATGGTTTGCCTCCCTCTCTATTTTCATCTTATTTTATTTTTCCTTCCCTTCCCCTATGTTCATCTGCTTTTTTTATAAATGCCACATATGAGTGAAATTATATGGTGTTTGTCTTTCTCTGACTGACTTATTTCACTTAGCATAATAGCCTCTAGTTCCATCCACATCGTTGCAAATGGCAAGATTTCATTCTTTCTGATGGCTGAGTAATATTCCATCATACATATACACCACATCTTCTTTATCCATTCCTCTGTCAATGGACATCTAGGCTCTTTCCATAGTTTGGCTATTGTGGACATTACTGCTATAAAACACTGGGGTGCACGTGCCCCTTCAAATCACTATGTTTGTATCCTTTGGATAAGTACCTAGTAGTACAATTGCTGGGTTGTAGGGTAGCTCTGTTTTAAACTTTTTGAGGAACCTCCATACTGTTCTCCAGAGTGACTACACCAGTTTGCATTCCCACCAACTGTTCAAGAGGGTTCCCCTTTCTCTGCATCCTCGCCAACACCTGTTGTTTCCTGAAGTTGTTAATTTTAGCCATTCTGACTGGTGTGAGATGGTATCTCGTTGTGGTTTTGATTTGAACATCTTTATCTGTTATACACACTGGAGTGTTAAAGGTAAAATGACAGGATGACTTGAATTTGCTTTAAGATATTCCACAGGGAAAAAAAAGAAGTGGGGTAGGTAGGTGACCCAAGTCTGGACATTGCTGTCCGATGCTGAAACTGGTGGCAGGTGCAAAGGGCTCATTACCCAGTTCTCTCTTCAGTTGTGTATGTTTGAAAACTTTCCTTTAGAAAAAGGAAGAAAAAAATAGGCAAATATCACAAGTAGGAGGACTTAGGGTGGAGTACCAAGGTGGCCCCGAGCACAGAAGGCGGCCCCCACTCTTCCGGGGAGACATTTCAGTAGAACGCAGCTTCCTATGCAACAATCCCTCACACTTGCGATGGGCCACTGAGGCACCAAAGAGGGAGCAGCTAATACTCTTGAGTAATAACTATGTGCCAAGTACTTCACATGTGATATCTCAACTGAACTCTAGCCCTGGGAGAGGCGATTTCTTCTTCTCTCTCTTTTTAAATTGCTGATGAGGAGACTGAGGCTAACAGAACTTAACCCACCCAAGAGGACGTACGGTAGGTAGTTGAAGGCAGAGTCAGAGCCAGGATTCAAACTGAGGTCTGGGTGAAACACAGGGTACTTCCAGTATTCCACACAGCCTATCACTGAGGCGAGGAAACCCCAGACCTCCCATCAGCTTGTTCAGAGACACAGGGAGGAGAAGACTGGAATGGATGAAGCGAGGGACCTTTGCGTGGGATATAAAAAGGAGGTGCTGAAGGGCAGGGTGTGGAGGAACAGAATGGGAGCCCAGCGCAGCGTTGGGCTCAGGGCAGACACTCAATAGCAGGTGATACCTAGCGGCACAGGAGCACGCCTGAATGAACGAACCCAAGAAGGAATGAATGAACGAATGAGTGAATTTGAAGAGGAAATGAGGGGAAGCAGACAGCATCGTGAAGGCAGTGAAATCTAGCCCCCAAGCTGCTGAAGCTGGGCTGGGCTGGGAGAAGTGCTGTGGGCCAGGTTTGCGTGGTGGTTGCTGAAGGCAGGGGGCAGAGAGGTGCCTCTCCGGCCCGGATCTTCACAGACTCGGTCACTGGACTGGCGTCTGGCTGTGGATGGTTGGGCAAGTTCCTCCACCGGCGGCGCACAGCCCAGAGGAAGGAAGATCAGCAAAGGAGCGGAGGGGCAGCCTAGGGAAAAGTGTCCTCCAGTGGCCACAGCCCTTCTCCATCCCCACTGGCCTAGGGCCCCAGCTGTCCTGCACCAGCAGCAGCGGCGGCCTGGCTCAAGGGTGTGCCCAGAGGGAGAGGCTGGCACCAGCCGAGGCCCTAGCTCCGCCAGTCCGGGTCTGCAGCTCAGCCACCCAAGCTGCCGCAGGCACATGTCAGCCTGAGAGTTTTGGTTTGACGTAGCCGGCCTCCTCCTTTTCCTTAACGCAGCTGAGGGTGACAGTGGGGCTCAGGGAAGCTGCTTATTCGGCTCACTGGGTCTCACGCTGGGTCCAGAAACTTCTATGCTGGGGACATCTGAGATAAGGAATGTCCTTCTGCTTGTATCCAGAATTTGGCTAAGGGAAACTAGGTGGACGACTTATAACAGAATAGCCTTTGTGCAACGCAATCCCCCAGGACTAAGGGGTCGAAAAATCAGGGGCGAAGTGCGCTGGCAGGGTGAGGCAAAAGGAGGGCTACCCCAGAACCTTCCATGGCTCACTTGGGACTCCAAACGCCCATTTGCTCCCTAGGAGCCAGTAAAGCCAGGGAAGCTGAAACTCAAAGAGTTATTTTACAGAATGAAGACACCAATATCAAAGATGGGCTACTAGGGGAGTAAAGTCCTACTTTTGGCATCTCTACCTGGTGCCATTTACCCCTGAATATTTTGTTAGACAACGCTCAATCACGCCCCACGCCCCCCTGCTGGGAGAAGCTGTGTTCTCAATAATCCAGAGGAAGGGAGTTTCCTTTTGCCTTTGGAATGCCCAATCCCAGTTCTACAGAGAGCCTCCCTAGTCCGTTTGCCTTGAAGCCTCACTTCTCAAAGCGTGGTCCCTGGACCAGCACCGGCAGCGGCAGTGGGAGCTCCTGAGAAATGCGCATTTACAGGCCCCACCTCAGACCCATGAAACCACAGTCTCTCCGGTTTAATAAGATCTCCAGGTGCTTCTCGAGCACGTTCAAATCTTGACTTCAACTAGTAGTAAAAGGTGCGTATCCCACGAGCAAGGGGCAATGAGAGGCCAGGTCCGGGCGCTGGGGAGAAGGGATTGGTGAGCAGCAGCAAGCGCAGGATGAGATCTGGTCCCAGGATCTGCAGAACACCCAGCCGCCCACAGAGGAATAACAAAGGCATGGACTCATTTTACTCACCTCTTCTCCACCACGTGCCCCTCTCCAGCCATCACTCCCTGGGAGGTTCTTCGCACCCGGCCCAACGCTTCACATCTTGGTGTCCTTCCTTTGCAGTTTCTTCTCCTGGGAATGCCCTTCCTCTCTTGTCTGTTCAGCAACCTCCTAGTCTTTCTTCAAAAACCTGCCACCAACTCACCACTCCTTACCTCCTACATACCTCTTCTTTCTGGGCGCCTGCAACACTGGGTACGTTCACTCATTTGTTTATCAACTCCCTCGTTCAACAAGCTCAAATATCTACTTAATGTCCCCCGTGTGCCAGGCACCAGGCTAGGAGTTAGAGACTTGGCCATGAATGAGGTACAGCTCACACTCCTCCCATTCTAGATGGGGAGTCAAAAGTATAAACTCCCCTCTTCCCAACTAAACTATAGCTCCTTAAGGACAGGGGTTGGGTCTCATTCTGAGTTTGAGCAGAGCTTCTTTTTGTCCCTGAGCCCATGAGAATAAATGTCTACTTTACATCGGGGGAAAGGGCAGAAACTCCATCAGCCTGAACTTATGCAGCCAAGGTGGGATAGAACCCCAACTGGAAGCCAGGTCCAGCGGCTCCCTGTACGTGCGGTCCCACTCCGTTTCTAGGAATCCCGTTCAACAAGGGATTGACCCACATGGGGTCAGATGCTGCAAAGTGCAGAAAAGGCCTAAAACAGGGCCTCTAAGAGGTTAAGATCTCTGGGAGAAAATAAAGCCCCACAACCATGAGACAATTAGAGAACGTTAGGAGATAAGATCTGGTAAATGGGGAGACATCCAGGAAGACGTGAGAAATAGTCCACCCAGGCAGGACTGAAGCAGGACCTTGAAAGAATGTTGATTTGGGCAGGCAAGAAGGGACAGGAAATTCTAGTCAGGGAAACACCAAGAGCAAAGGCTCAGAAGCAGGAAGGACGCAGGTATATGGAGCAGAGGGTTCCTGTCATGGAAAAAAAAAAATGAGAGGAATGGATGGGCTGACAACATGGCACCCAATCTCAGAAGGCCATGAACATAGAATGTGGGGTTCAGACAGGTGCTTTGGAAGTTCTGGGACAGGCCAATCACTGTTGCTCTCATCATCTATAAAATAAGAAATGTTTCAGGGGTGCCTGAGCGGCTCAGTCTGTTAGGAGTCTGCCTTCGGCTTGGGTCATGATCCTGGAGTCCCAGGATCAAGCCCTGCTTGGGCTCCCTGCTCAGCAGGGGGGGGTCTTCTTCACCCTCTCCCTCTGTTCCTCTCCTGCTTGTGCTTGCCCTTTCTCTCTCTCTCTCTCAAATAAATACTTTTTAAAAAAAAGGTTTTAGCTTTCTGAGGAAACCCTGAGTACCCTTATTTTTTGATAAAGAAGATATGTTTTGAGAGCTGAGTTTTACAGAAGTGGTTACGGATTGCCTGATCTCCCTTGAGGAAGACCAGACCACATTCACAAGCCAGCTGGCCTGGACAGAAGGTCAGGAGTCCTTAGAAACTTTTTTTTTTCTTAATAAGGGGATAACTGGTCTGTGTTGGGACAAAATTTGCAACCTAAGGTTTTTTGGCTGTCAGTAACTAAGCTAATTCAGTGGAAGCTTGACCCCTTCCAAACCCACACACATGCATGCGTGCGAGCACATGGCCAGTGTTTTATAAAATACACCGCCAACGTAGACACGGAAGCATACTGACTAGCCAAAAGGAGACAAAGTGGCGTGGGAACCAGGAACAAAGAGTAAAGGGCTGGTGGAAGGCTGCAGCCTTTTCCAGGAGGCACATCTTCTACAGGTCCCCCAGGGATGGGCTGAAATGTTTTCGGTTCCAAGCTCTGAGGCTGCTAGCTTCTACATTATTCACGGCGGGCCCCACCCCCTCCACCCTTTCAAGGCCCGATTTCTGTTGGCAAAAGCCTGCATACTTCTGGAAACCTTTGAATATGGGAGCATCTGGTGTTCTAGGGACTTTAGTGCAAATTCAAGCAAAAAAGTGCTAGCTGAAGGGTGGACCACAAGGAGATCCACTTGCTGTCTCCAGGAGCTCTCCCGCCCATGGAACGGCCCCCACCCAGAGCTATGCAAAACCCTTCCAGAAGCTCAGCTTCCTGGCTCTCTCTTCCTTTGGGTGGGAAGAGGGATTTAGGTGTGTTGGGTTAAAAGGCTTCCTGCCCATAGAAATAAAAATTAATGAGAGATGGGGACTGAATCACTGGAAGACAAATCCAACTAGGGAAGAACACATTGGAAGGGGCTGGAGGGCTCACACCAGGCACTGGCACCTAAGCGACCCCATTTAGTCCTCACAAAAAACCCTTTGAGTCTCCGGTTTATATACAGGGGAAGCAGCCTCAAAGAACCGAAGTAAACTTTGCAACACTGAAGAGAGAGCAAAAGGCAGAGCCAGGATTTGAACCAGGCCTGTTTGAGCTTGAAGCCCATTCCCCACGCCATATTCTTTCATGCTGCTGGATTTAACAGACGGCCATCCCCGGGAGAAGAGCATGAGGCAGCAAGCAGATCTTCTCACGGTGTCCTCACGGCTGTCCTGGTGTGAGGAAAAACTGGTATTTGACAGCTGCGGATTTCTGCTCTCCACCTTGACTCGAGGTCTGTGTATAAAAGAAAGGTTTGTGGGGAGGTAGGCTTGGGAGAGAGAAGTAGGCTTCCTCTTCCTCCTCCTCCTCCTCCTCAGTTACAACTGCTCTACCCAGAATGGAAGGCAAACTTTGAATGAATCAAGTTCAAGTCTGGGCCAGTCCACCTCTGGAGGGGCGCGCACACACTTCCCTGATCCAAGCGCCCCCTGCAGGAGCGTGTGGGTAACTGCACAGTCCACCCTCCCCCTCTTATCCCAATTTATTCTCTTTGATCCAGAACACCAGAATTAAAATCCCCATCCATCCACCTAACACGTATCCTCAAGGTCCTCTTCCTCTGCAGATAATATTTGAGGAAGTAGAAAAGGACCCCCCAGCCCAGGAGAGCACGTTACTTAATAGCCCGGAAAAGAAATCACTTCCTCTCCATGAATTCTTAGGATATGAAGGAGTCTTTCTCCCAGCTCTACTTACCATGGTAGCATGTGTCACTTCTCTGGTATGTCTTGGACAGGATGCACGTATTGCAAATTATTGACATATTCCTTATTTAGAGCTAACAGGTGAGAAGAAAACATTTAATGACTCTCAGCCATGGCTGACCAAGAACAAAAAGAGGCTCCAAGACTCCAAGTAGACACCTTAGAAGAGTTGGTAAAAGAGAAAGAGGTAATGATGGATGTGTTATAAGAGGGTCCTGATGTTTGGAGAGTTAGGGGAAATCCTTCAAAAATGTAGCTCCAGGGGCACCTGGGTGGCTCATCGGTTAAACGTCAGACCCTTGATTTTGTCTCAGGTCATGATCTCAGGGTTGTGAGATTGAGCCCCATGTCAGGCTCCAAGGGGACTCTGCTTGAGATTCTCTCTCTCCTTCTTCCCACTGCCCCTCCCCCCCCAAAACAAAACAAAACAAAAATGTAGCTCCACTTGAGATTGGATCAGAAATCCATGCCCTGGGGCGCCTGGGTAGCGCAGTCGTTGGGGCGTCTGCCTTCGGCTCAGGGCGTGATCCCGGCATTCTGGGATCGAGCCCCACATCAGGCTCCTCCGCTGGGAGCCTGCTACTTCCTCTCCCACTCCCCCTGCTGTGTTCCCTCTCTCGCTGGCTGTCTCTCTGTCACATAAATAAATAAAATCTTTAAAAAAAAAAAAAAGAAAAAGAAATCCATGCCCTGAATGGCTAAGTGGGAGGGATGGGGGTGCAGAGAATGAGGAAGGGCCTGGGTGGTGGAAGAGAGGAGGCCAGAGCAGAGCCCAGGCTAGAAGTGGGAGCTCAGAACCGAAGAATCTTTATTCATTTTTTTTCTTAAAGATTTTATTTATCTATTTGAGAGAGAGAAGAGAGCACAAGCAGGGGGTAGGGGCAGAGGGAGAGGGAATAGACTCCCCACTCAGCAGGGAGTCCAACACAGGCCTGATCCCAGGACCCTGAGATCATTACCTAAGCCGAAGGCAGATGCTTAACCGACTGAGCCACCCAGGCACCCCGAGAACCAAAGGATCTTTAGAACAAACCTCATTAAGTCTTACAATGGTAACCAACAAGTACAGGAACCTCACCTTTCAGACCAAGAGTTACATCGATGACTGTTCACTTTGGCAGCCCATGAGCACTACTTTTGAAAAAGACAGATACCCAAGCTCCACCTCAGATGCCTCGGCGAGGCCCAGCAGAGAGCCACCAGCCGTTCTGACACCCAGCCAGGCTAACAAGGGCTGGGTTAAATCCTCGAGCTGTATTCATACCCCACTCCAACCCATTCGCCCCCACATGGTCCCGGGGCCAACACTGGTCTCCAGTGTGAGTCAAGAATGGCTCTCCTCACTTCGGTTGGCTGAGGCGTTCCTGACTATAAATTCCTCACCAAGCCTCCGCTTGCCCCTCAGCCAGGGTACACAAACAGGATGATTTCCACAAGCCACGTTTATTTAGGGGTAATTTGCCAAAGGAATCATTTGGGTTGGTTTTTATTTCTGTGATTCTTCCCATCCACGAAGAACACCATTGAAACAGAGGATCTGATGAAATGCTTGAGACCGCCACAGCTGCTCAGCCAGGGTCCCCAGGGCCAGCGTCCCAGTCTGGAAGGACCGCATCCATGCTTCCCTCTGTCGGGGCTGTCCCTCCCAAGCTGTCCCATCTTTCTGCCGGGTTCTGAACCCTCCTTCTTCAGCCCTTCGACCAATGAGGCAAGAGAACAACTCGGGGGGCGGGGGGTCCCAAGATGACCCGTCCAGTAACTCAGGACACACAGAGGAGTCTCTGCCAGTGCTAAGCACGAAAGGAACTCTCCTTTCTTCTCAAGCGTCTACTCTGGTTTTAGAATTCCCCCAGCTGATGTTTTTCAGGTGGGTTATTTGGTGCTGACTTCAGAGAAGGCCAAACTGGGTGCTGCAGGGGTGGGTGGGGAAGGGAGGAACGAAACAAAGCACAGGTGTAAGTATTTCGATCAGAATAGTGACCACGTACTGAGCTCTTTCCGTCTCTCTGGCCCAATTCTGAATTTCACAAGCACTCATGCGGGGGGGGGGGGCCTCACTACCTGGGGGGTGGCTTCTATGATTCCCATTTTAAGGACGAGGAAACTGAGTGTCAGAGAGGCTAAGTACCTGCGTCTAAGTCACAGAGCCAGGAGTTGGGCCCAGGTCTGCCCGACTGCAAAGCCTGGGATGTTGACCACTGTGCTGTCCGGCCGCAGAAAGGGGACACAGCACAGAGCCCCCTCCTCTGAAGTAAGTGTAATCAATTCAACAATAACAACAACAACAACAATCGAAGGTCTGTTGTTATCCCTGCTCCCTAATCAAATAACGCCCCTCTACCCGAGGTCTCGAACAGGCGGCCCACAGACTGGGATTCGCCCAGAGGCTTCTGAATTTGGTGCAGTCTTTAAAACAACTTGACTGGCCTCTACAGGCCTTCAAGTCTTGTGGCTTTGGCCTCTCACCACACTCGCTTTATTGGACCTGTTTCAAAACGACAGAAGTACTGTTTTCCGCAGTTTCAATCCAAGTGCCTCCACTGAATGGGGGGGGGCGGATAGACCTCACAGATTTCTGCCAACAGTGCGCGAGGCCACCACAGCCACCACGCAGCTGACAGCAGCAGGCCCCTGAGAGGCCGCACAAGGCCTGGCCGCGCCTGGAGCATCACATGGTAATCAGGGGAGCAGGACGGAGGGGACACAGGACTGCACGCAACTTCAGAGCCGGGGCTACTGTTTCACCGGGTGGAACCCGGCCAGGTCCCTGATCTCATGCTTCCTCAGGAGGATCTTTTCCCGCTGCAGGCATCTGGGAATCATGTGTCCTCAGTGCTGGTGTGATGGGAGCAAACACGAGCCACCGTCCCCAAAACGGAGGAGGCCAGCCTTCCCAAGCCCAGCAGAACACTGCTCCCTTCATGGCCTGGGTGCCTATTATTAGTCTACAAATAGTATCGAGCCCATTGCCAGCTCGCTCCTTCTGTCCTCACTCCTACTCACTACACGCCAGGTGCCTCTTCTAGGTGCTGCACTTCCCTGGGGAGTGGAGGAAGGAGAGAGAAGGAATCCGACTCCATATTATTATATAGAGTGCAGCCTTCCTGGCAGTCAGATTATGTCGAAACAGCATAAGCCACAGAATTTAAAAATATAAGAACTGGAAGGGACTCTCAGACAGGAAGGAAAATTGCAACACAACGTTTGTCCAAGGATCTATGGTACCCTCTCTATTAGGTTGTGTTCGACTTCTAACTTTGCTTCTCCCTGACAAAGTTGCCTCTTTTCTCCACTAAAATCAATCATCTTTAGCCCTCATGACCTTTGAACACTCGAGACCGGGTATGAAGGCAAGTTTGGTGTCATCCTTCTTTCCAGCACACAGTCAGCTTCTCAGACTTCCCTACTAGGTAGAAAAATCTCTGCCCTCAGCAGAGTGACCTCCCCTAGTGACCTAGCCACACTGTCACATCCTTGCCAGCTCCTTCTCCGCCCTCCGGACACCTGGCCCAGCTGGGCCCAGAAGCACTCTCACCATGGTCATGTAGGTGGCCTCTGCTTTTCCACTGGATTCTTCTTCCTCGGGCTGCTCCCGTGTGGCTATCGAGGAGTAAACATGTTTCTGGGGGGCGGGAGGGGGGATAGAATAAATGTTACTAAAAATCAGCAAATGTTATGTGCCAAAGAAAAAAGCCACCTACTACTATTTGCAGGGCATCGACACTGGAGGGTTACTGAGAGCTAGAAAATGATCATTGATAACGATAACTCAGTCCCCAGTCTGAAAATTTTTTAAATTGGCTAGTCAGCAAACAGTGCTATCTTAAGAACCAAATTCTTTGCCTCAAAAGACAACCCTCTTTGTTTGGACGGGCACTTAGGCAGCAGCAGGGAATCCTTCTCTTGCCAGATTATTTGTACTTTGTGCTTATTTCCTTCTCATTAGAGGCATGGCAGGATGGCACTGATCAGCCGCTAACCGGGGTCAGCTCTCTGAGAGGGTTTCTAGGGCAGGGACAGACCTCGCTGGACCTCACGTCTGTGAGATTGGTGGTACTTCGTGACTCACGTTCCTGTCACTATTTGGGGAGGTGATGTCATCCAGTGACAAACTCTGGGGCTTCTGGAGGCCCCTGAGCTATGTTGTGACAAAATCCTACTCTTGGGTCACGAACAGGGCCAAAGATGGGAAAGTAACTATTCCAAGAGGAGTTTTTAAAAGAAGGGAAGGAGGGAGGGAGGAAAGCAGGGAGGGAGGGAGGGAGCAAAGGGGTTCAAGGAAATGAATTCATTTCTCAGACCCTAATAGCAATTATTTATAGCTCCATTACAACTAGGATGGAAGAAAAAGTTCTTCTTGATCCTCTTTCTTAAGGTCCCCGGATATTTAATCTGACCGTTAGCTCCTGAACTCCTGAATGTACCACAATTCTCCCTTACGGTTCCGCGGTGCCCAGAGATTGGGAAGCCCTTGCAGGTCATCAGGTTATTTGAACCTTACGACAGGCCACATAGGTTTGTCCTCATCCTCATTTTACCGGTTAGAAAAGTGTGGCTCTGGGAGGTGGCAGAGCTGGGCTTGAAGGGGATTTTGCTGACTCTGAGTCCAGTGCTCTTTCCTGTGGCCCTACCAGGATGCCCCTCGCCCCCATCCCACTCCCTCCTGGGGCTCTCACTCTGGTGACGAAGATTTCCCGAGCCCCTGCTCTGTGCCCAGCACTGGCCGGCATGCTGAGAGAGAACACCGAGCAAGACAGGCCACAAAGAATGACGGTGACGCCCCCTGGATGCTGGAGCCGTGCCCACCCTGCCCTCATGGGGCACAGCAGCAAAACGAGGTTTGCGCTCTTCCCTTACCTCTGGATCAGCCTTCTTTATGTTCTCCAGGCTTTTCACCAGGGTTGTGGAGGTTGCTGAGCTGCAAGGCAGGAAAAGCGGGTGGAATTAAGCGGCCTGCACTGTGTATTCAAGGGGGCCTGAGACCCCACAGAGCCTTGTGCAGAGGGGGACCCCAGAGAGGAGCTCTTCTCTCTAGACTCCCCAGCTCACCATGAAATCTGAAATGGGCATCTCGCTGGTGGAGAGCGGGGAGGCATTCTGGAGGGAGTCTGGGCTGGACAGCTTCGACTTCTCTATTACCTAGCTACCATCTTTCTGTCCACACAGCTTTAAGTGAGTTAATAGCGTGGGCCGCCACGGGATTGGATGTTGAAGGAACCCAGGACGAGGGAGATGTGGCTGAGCCGGCAGGGGGCAACAGAAGCTCAGCGACACCCAGCTCCAAGGGCTCCTCCCCCAGGGAGGCGGCCAAGCAGAATTAGCGCCGAACCCCCCTGAGCTGCCCGCACTGGCCCCTTCCCAGCCCTTGGCCTTTGATCTCTTGACCATCTGCCCTCTGCATCTGCCACTGAATATACTTCCTTTTTTTCTGTTTTGGCCTAAGGCAGAGCTAAAAAAAAAAAAAAAAAAGATAAAGAAAATCAGGGTTGAAGCTAGAAAAGAAACCATATATATATTTTTTGGTCTCAAAGTGGAGGAAATAGCGTTCTCATACTTTCTGATTATAAAATTGTGTGTTCACATTGTAAAAATAAATTCAAATAATAAAGAAACATAGAGAGTTGGAGGTTGAAGTTCCAGTAAACCTTCTGCCCTCCGGGGACCCACCTTCTCTTTTCTCTCCAATAGCACTATTGATACTTTGGAATTATTCTTTCTCAATGCAGGCCTAAGCGTGCTCACACAAAATATATGTATTGTATATGCTGCTGCAGTGAGCATTACCTAATTTTCTTTTTTTATAAAAATGAGATCATATTACATATTACACATGGGACATGTTCCCATGTCATTACATTCGGGATTGTGCAGTATGTCACTGAGTGGAATACTGATTCAGTAACTCATTGGCTAACAGTCACTGAGGTTGATTTCAATGTTTAATTATCATCAGTGCTACAGCAACCGTGTTTACAAACCTCAGTATATCAGTCTGATTATTTCTTTAGGATAAGCTAGTAGACATGGAAGTATCGATTTCATTGTGAGGGAAACTGAGGCCCAGAGTAGGGAGGTGAGTTGATATGTCTGTCTAACTCTGGGTTCAGGGCCATCTGCATGCCCAGAGCAAAGACCCTCAGAGAGGCCCACCAAGTTCCAACCAAGTCAGAGAGGCCCTGGGGAACGGAGGTATGAACCCAGCAGACAAAGCACTTTCTGGAGAGTCCATGTTTTATGGGGAAAGGAGACTCAGGAGTCATCACTCTGTAATGGGGTCTTTGCCCATTGACAGCATTTCAGCAAGAGAGCCAGTTTGCCCCAGCAACGTATCGCATCATCGACAGGTGGGGAAATGGAGGGACATGGGCCTGCCAACGGCCAGTGAAACTGCTGCTGCGTCAGAGCATCTGGGCATTTTGGAGATGCTGGGAGAACGGGTGATGAATTCAAGACTCTAACAACACATTTCAACCATAAATAACTTAGGACCTGAGGGCAACCATTCAAAAATAGCCTCTTCGAATTAGAATGTGGGCCTTTATTTTTTTTTTTTAAGATTTTATGTATTTATTTGAGAGACCGAGAGGCGAGAGTGCAATGGCGGGGTGGGGGGGGAGCGCAGAGGGAGAGGGACAAGCTGACTCTGCACCTAGCACAGAGCCCAACGTGGGGCTCAATCCTACAACCCTGAGACCGTGACCTGAGCCCAAATCAAGAGTCAGACACTTAACGGACTGAGCCGCCCAGGCGCCCTAGAATGTGCTCCTTTAAATAAAGCCACCAACAACCTTCAAGATCTGATCTTTCTATATGAAATGGGTATTGTGGATAATTCAAAAACCACTTCTCTCAGGCACTGAACAGCACCTAATAGCTCTTGTATAAGATTTATACTCTTAATTACGCTCCCCTTAGACCGCCATTTATAAAAGAACTGATAATCTCTGTAAAATACCAAAATGAATGAAGAGGGTGTAGGGACATGTGAGGCCTTTCTGGAACAGTGAGCGGAGGGCTGGGGTCACTACAGAGATGACATCTAATGTGACAGCCAAGGGCGATTCTACTTTAAAGTACCCTCTTGGGGCGCCTGAGTGGCTCAGTCAGTTAAGCGTCTGCCTTCATCTCAGGTCATGATCCTGGGATCCTGGGATCGAGCCCCGCGTTGGCCTCCCTGCTCAGCGGCGAGCCCGCTTCTCCCTCAGCCTGCCGCTCCTCCTGCTTATACTCTCTCTTTCTGCCAAATAAATAAATAAAATCTTTAAAAAAAAAATCAGCCTGTAAAGTACCCTCTTCTGTGAGAATGGCACAGTTAGGGCCCTATCGCTCTTCTGCTTCACGTTCGAGGCACCGCCAGCCTCCCAACCCAGCCCTGTACCTCTTATTCCTGTGGGTCCTCTTCACGATCAATATCAGAACAGGAAGCAGCAAGATAGTGCCACAGACAATCCCCACGATGATCACCAGCTGATTACCACCCAGGATCTCAGGTCTGAGGGCTAGTGGGGTCACCGATGCTTGGGAAAGGAGAAGAGCAATGAGAGGGTTTCAATATTGCAGAAAAGAGCTGTGAGTCCCACCAGTCCTATACCAAGTAGCCACAGCCAAGTCAGGAAGTTGGGGGAGAAGGCCAGACTCCACCCCATCCTGAAACACTGAGACTCCAGCTGTCCCCAGTAGATGGAGAAACAAGTCTGGCCCCCTTGCTTACCCCTACCTACAGCGTAGACTAAGGTAGGTGGGAGAAGAGAACAACACTTTACCTATAGCATTGCTTCCTTTGACATTTTTTTTTTAAGATTTTATGTATTTATTCGACAGAGATAGAGACAGCCAGCGAGAGCGGGAACACAAGCAAGGGGAGTGGGAGAGGAAGAAGCAGGCTCATAGCAGAAGAGCCTGATGTGGGGCTCAATCCCAGATCGCCGGGATCACGCCCTGAGCCGAAGGCAGACGCTTAACCGCTGTGCCACCCAGGCGCCCCTGCTTCCTTTGACATTAACAATGCTATCTTAAAATAAAATAACAGATGTTTTGGAGGCTGCAGATCTTTCTATGAGAAAGTGATTGGTTTCAAAAGCATATATGGTACAACAGTCAGACCCATAGTCATGATACCAAGTAAGGCACTTCCACCCATGTGGTACCCTTCATTCATTTCCTCAGTTCACTCCAAATACATACGTAAACACTCCTGGGTACCAGATATCGCTAGGCAAAGAAGCTACAAAGACAAATAAGACGTGGTCCCTGCCTTCAAGGAGAGGGACAAACATGTTGACGGAAAACCACTGACTGCTACAGGGACCATAATGGAAGTCCGTGGGAAACAGATGCTGAGAATTTCTCAAAAATAGTGTTAAAGTTTAAAAGTCTTAAGGAAACAAGTTTTTTGGGAAGACAATATGAGAAATTCATATTGCATTACACACAAGATCTGGAGGCCCAAGAGGATGGTACTTTCAGCAGTTAGAAATAATTCCACGGGTCTGGCTCAAGGGTACATTTGTGGGCATGGTGGGGAATTAGGCTGGACAGATAGCACAGTCTCGGTCATGATGGGCCTTGATTATCCCACCCAGGAATCTGGCTTTCTTTCTGTAACTGATGGAGAAACCAACCCCTGAAGGACTCTGAGCACCAGGACAGAAACGTTGAGATTTGTGATTTAGAGTGAGGGCACAGAGAGCTGCAGGGAGAATGGGAGCAGGGGCTGAGAATGAGAGCAGACACCGGTTAGAGGCCTACAGGCCAAGACAGAGAAGAAGACAGCTAGAGCATGGCATAGGACTGGAAGGAAGGCAGACTCAAAGTCAGTAGTAGAAAGGACAGGACTGGTTGACCTGTGAGATTAGGGGTCACGGGGAAGGGCAGAATCGGGTAGAACTCCCAGGCATCCAGCTACCCACAGGTAACTGTGTAGATGGTGACGGTGTTGACTGAGGTGGAGGAGATGAGCTGGGGAGAGGTGTGCAGGAGCAGGTCTGGATATGTGGCATTTGAAGTATTTGTGGAATATTTGGCTAGAATTTGGATGGATACATAGATGGATTAAACAGGAAAGAAGGGAGGGAGGGGAGGGAGGAAAGAAGGAAGGAAGAATGAATCCAACATAGAATATATTGTATATAGAGAGAATACAGTGTCCACTACTACTCAGGTAAAGAAGGCTGAGGGTGGGCAATTAGAGCCACATTGGTAACCTAAGCTAGAGCAGAGGCAGCAGAAGCCAGGATGCAATACACTAAGGAATTAATGGGAAGTAAGACAGGAGGCACCATCTATGGCCTCTTAGCAAGCTACTTGGCTAGGTCAAGAAAGAAATAGATGATTGATTGCAGTGAAGATTGCACAACTCTGAATATACTAAAAATCACCGAGTTGTAGGCCATAAATGGGTGAATGTATAGGATATGAGTTGTTTCTGTTTTAAGAAGACACAGGATGAGAGCTAAAGTAGACAAGGACAGAAGGTGAGAGGAAGAGGTGAGCATATGTATAGGCTGGATAGCAGAAGCCAGTAGAAAGCGCGAGGTTCCTGAAACAGGGAGAAAATGCCACCTGAGCACAGAGGTTTGGATAAGCCCAGGGCAGAAGGGAGCCTGGCATGGCGGGACAGAGAGAGAGGCGAGGATGCAGGCAGCTGTAGGTAAGCTTGCTGGGGCGGTGGGGGGAAGCTTGGAGGTCGAGTGAGCCCCCACTCGTGGCATGTATCTTCTCTGTGAAGTGGAAATAAGACTTCTGAGAGTGAAGAAATCCATCTGTCCTGCTTCCCCTCCAGCTGGGAGCCTTCGCTATGTCTTACAAGAAGGTGCCTCCAGACTCAAGACTCTGGTCAGAGGTACTGAGGTGTGTTCCCTCCTCAGCCGCATCCCCACCCTCAGCAAACCACAGCCAACCCCCAGCTCTAGCGAAAAGGCAAAGTCCACAGGCCACATCCTGACTGTTAACTGTGTCACGTTTGCCTTTAACCCCTCACTTATCAACCTCTCTCGGTCCACACAATTGAGTGTTTTTTCTTCGACACACCTCTGGCTTTAATGTACAGTGTTTGCCAGAACAGAGAGGCTTTCATCAGAAAACGCCTCTATTTTTGGGTTCTAGTCCCTTCCTGTTTTCTCTCTGCTCTGTGCTGTCTCTCACCAGCTCAGGGTCATTTTCCTTTCCGCCACAGAGCATACACATCCAAGGAAAAAAGACCTTGGGCATCAGCTCTAGTCCATCTCTGAGCTCCTGTATCTTTAGATCAATATATCACATGGGCAGGGAGTTCACCAAATATTAGCTCCCTTGTCTTTGAGGTACCCGCAGGACCAGAACTAGAGTGGGGCAAGCAAGGTGCCCAGGGCTCCAGGCTGAAGGAGGCATCGCTGTGCTGTGCTGGTCACGTAAGCCCAGGGTATGAGGACTTGTATCAGGGTTGTGCAAGTACAGCACCTCAGAGTGATGCCTCCTTCAGTTCTGCACCCTCGAGGCCTCTCTGGCCTCACCCTAGTCCTGGCCATGCCTACCAGCTACGAGGCCCCTCATCCCTCCCCAACCAAACGTCAGGTACTTTGGGGCTCTTTCACAATCACACGCAGCACGGTGGTCTTCCTGAAGGTCAGGTTCCCCAGGTGGATACTGCAGGTGTAGCTTCCTCTGTCCGACTCCTTCACTCCTTGCAGCAGGATAGACGCATCATTGTAGGACGTGTCCCCCACCAGGGTCACACGGTTCTGGAAGCGGCCCCAGCCCTGGAAGTACCCCACAGGGACACTGGGTTTGGGGTAATAACGTAACACAACCTCCTCCTAGAAGGGAAAGGCAACATATGAGTTTGCAAGGACTGAGGAAGACGGGGCACAGGGAAGGTTGAGTGGGGGGGCTCTTGCAACACACAGGGCCCCCGTATGTGTGGGCAGTGAAGGTATGAGCAGAAAGTATGAGGCATCGTGAGTCATGCACACACACGCGTGCACACATGTGTAGCTGTGAAGGACACACCAAACCGTGAACAACTGTCCCATTGGCAGAAAGGGGTGAGGAAGGAAAGGGGGACAAGGGGCGTTCCCTTTTTGTACTTCTCCAGTAAAAGGAAGTAAAAGTACACCTTTACTTTTTATGGCATTTCCAGTTAGATTTCCAATAGGTACTTGAAACATGTCTGAAACTAAACTCCAAATTATTCCCCCAAACGAGCTCCTTCCAGTCCATCTTTTTTTGGTAAATGGCAAAGCCTTTTTCCAGATGCTCAGGCTAAAAATCTTGGAGTCATTCTTAACTCTTCTCTTTCTTAAACTCACATTGAAAATCCCGCAGCAAATCTAGCCATTTCTCACCTCCTCCACGGTTACCATCCTGGTTCAAGCCACCCCATCTCACACCTGAATTCCTGCAAGGAGCGTCTTTACGTGTCTCCCTGCTTACTCCCAACTACAGTCTATTCTCAGCAGGTTAGCCCTTAGAAATCGAAGTTAAATCATGTTACTCCTCTACTCCAAACCCTCCGATGGCCCCCCATTTCTACTAGAAGTACAAGGCCCTCCATGATCTGCCCCACTCCATCTTCCTCTCTGATTTCATCTTCTACTTTTTCTTCCCTCACCTACCTGGGTCACTTCATTCCACCCACACTGGCTTCTTTGCGCTCCTTGAGTACTGGCCTCAGGGCTTTTGCACTTGCTACTCCCTACGCCGGGGCCACTCTTCCCCCCAGAAATACACATGGTTTGCTCCCTCACTTCCAGCAGATCTCTGCTCAAATGTCATCTTTTCAGTGAGGCCTCTCTGACCATCTACATAAAACAAGAACCACAATGCCTGCTTTCTTGTTCTCCATAGCTCTTACTATTACCTGACATATTACGTTGTATTTCCTCATTATTTTACTGTGTATCTCCCTTGATCTTGATCACAAGTCTCCCATCGAGGCAAGAGCTCTGAGTGTCTGCCATATAGGTGCTTAAAATACTTGTTAAATGAGTAAGTGTTAGAGTTTTTTATAAAGGGAAGTAAATATTACTATCTTTAAAAGCTTTTAAGAGAAGAAAATGGGTATACAGACACACACATGAATGAGAAGACCTGGTTCCTAATATCTTATCTCTTGTGCTTTGAATTCACAGCTCAAAATGTCTATTCTCAACCTATTTTCTGCTGTGACTCACTTAGTGGTTGACATCTAAACAGATGACAAGCTCCGGGAGGTGGACCTGGAACTACATGTTAACTCCCCATCCCCCACCATGATGTCATCATTCCGCACCCACTCAGCATACAAGAATCAAGGGAGTACAAATGACTTGTTTATAGGGATGACTGGGAATATGTCTTAATTTAGAAAAACTACTTTGCACCTTAATTTTGATAAACGATAAGTGACCTGGGATATCCCCCACAACACACCTTGACCCGTATGTACATCACCATGCACACAGGACATCTACCAGTCTGGTGAACTAACCTGCCACTTGCTGCTTCAGAGTTCCCATGAACCAATCCATACCCTGGCCCCCAGGACCTACTAATCCCAACATCAGAAGCACCCATAAAGACAAAGAAAATTCCTTCCATCCCATAAGTGGGGCAGTGGGGCACAGAAGAAAACTTACCAAAATAACCCGAATAAAAACAAGAATGCAATCATTCTTATGCCTAGCCCAGAGCTTAGAGACAAGGCCACAAAAGTCAGCCCCCTCATTCTCCCATGGACTCAACAAAGAGGAGAAGGGAAAAGAGGAAGGAAACTAAAATGCAGTGGCCAAAGCACATACAAATGCTTTACACGGACGATCTAATATATGTGTCTTGCCAACCCTACAAGTTGAACAGCCGCAGGAGTATCATCCTCTTCTTTGTCATCTTCACGACATTCTTCCCACCACAAAGCTGAAGTTGCCCAGCCAAGTGGCAGTTCTGACAAGCTCCAAAGCCCAAGCCCCTTGCGACCGCACTGCATAGCACCTGGTGCCTAAATTCTCCCTCTCCCCACACTGTCCTGACACCATGGGCCAGGGGCTTCTACTACACACTGATGCTTCCCCCTCCTTACCTTCGTGTGCTCTCCTGATGAGAACGTCCAGTCTACCCTGGTCATGCGTTTCTCTTCTGTGCTCTGGAAAACACACCCCAGCTGAGTCGAGTCACCCACATGGACCGTGAGCTCTGGGGATAAAATGGTAACTCAAGTCAAACCCAAGGTATCATCTACAGAAGTCAAAGAACTTCTAGAAGAGATCATGCTTAGCCGAAGATCCTCAGCCATGAAATCAATGTCACCACCAACTACTGCACACATTCACTCCACAGATGAGCCAGATGATCCTGTGCGGACAAGTACCCAGAGGCCTCTTACAGGACATTCCCGCAGGTAAGACAGTCCCCATGGCTACCCTCACACTTCAACTCTGAGGGGTCTTCATACTACAACAAACACTTTCTGATTCCCTTTAGTTCCCTGCTCCTTCCTCTTTTCTAGAACTTCTCCTGAGTCCCAGCTCCAATTCACGCTATACTAAAGAAAGTATAGAAGATCTTGAAGCCCCCCCCTTTCTGTTCACTTAGACACCCACGTCTGCTGAACATAAACAGGAAGTAGAAAGTTATAGAACTTTCATGCTTATGTATAACCCACTGGCTCTTCTAACTGAAAAACTGATTCATGGGCAATTTTCTTCAATTTCTTTTATTCTTTTTATACAAGTTGTATTCAGACTTGCTTAGGACAGTCCTGGCTACAGCACAGGTCACAGGACTGCTTGCTAATGAGGCCAAGACAATAGACAGATTTCTTCCTGGCTTTTTTTTCTATTTCAATCCCTGCCCTCACTTCCCGCCCCTTCACCCCGGGAAGATGCCTCTTCCCCTGCTCTGGGCTTCCCAACTCCTCGGCTCTTCCTTCTGCTTCTTTGTATAAGCAACTGACCCCATCACATGCTTATTGCATAAGTCATTTTGAGGGGTTCCTGACAAAAAATAGCAAGATGTTTCTGATTTTTCAATAATGCACTACACAAATCAACCACAAAGTCAGTTACGAAATGAAAGGCAGGATGGCATTTAGCGAGGCACAAGCATAGGTCTTAACTGGACACAATTCCTTCAAAAGAGCATTAGGCAAAGTTCATGAAGGAAAAGCACAGTGCGTAAGCTGACATTTTCATTGGAATTGTTTCTCTGGGAGAACATGACCTTCCTGCCCAGCAGGAGAGACGCACCATAGGAGGAAAACCAAAGAAAATATTAGGAACTTGAAACTCTATAGAGGGAATCATTTTGAAAGTAATAAAAATCCACTCCAAAGAATACCGGTAGGGAGGGAAGTCCCTCTAAATCCAACAGTACATTAAGAACTGAACTCTATTTTTTAAATGCGGTAATAGGGGTGCTTGGGTGGCTCAGTCGGTTAAGCGTCTGACTCTTGATCTCAGCTCAGGTCTTGATCTCAGGGTGGTGAGTTCAAGCCCCACACTGGGCTTCACGCTGGGCATAGGGTCTACTTCAGAAAAGTAAAACAAGATGAAATAAAATGCAGTAAGAAACACGGAACCGTTCTGCACCTCTCATTGTACCAGGCGTGTCCTAGACATTGCACAGCACATGCACGAGTCATTTCAGTATTTTCAGATATGCACTGTTATTCTCCCATTTTCAGAGGAAGAAGGTGAGAGAGCCCAAAGGCACGTGGCCCATACAAGGCAGAGCCAACATGTAAATCCAGGCCCGAGGGCAGAAAGCCCGAGCTGTCACTCGCTACACTGTGCTACCTCACATACGTGGAAGGACAGCAGATTCCAGAGCAAAGGGTACAGGGAGTTAATATTATTTTTATTTGCAAGAATATTGCCCATAGGGGCACCTCGGTGGCTCAGTTGGTTAAGTGTCTGCCTTTGGCTCAGGTCATGATCTCAGGGTCCTGGGATCCAGCCCCTCATCGGGCTCCCCGCTGAGCGGGGGAGTCTGCTTTTCCCTCTCCCTCTGCCCCTCTTCCCCCAATGCATGCTCTCTTTCTCTCTCTCACTCTACTCTTTCTCTCAAATAAATAAATACAATCTTTAAAAAATTATTAAAAAAAATTTTTTTAAGTACATTGCCTATAGTATTTAAAATAATAACTATGAGAAAAAGGAAGTGAAGGAGTAGAAGCATAGAACAATTATAAACTGAGGAGTAAACTTTGTAGAGAAGAGTATAGATGGCTCCGCATGGGGGAAGACAACCTCTCTCAGGCAAGTTGAACAAGTCTCCAGGGGCCACCAGGCACATTTTTAGGAGTCGGCTCTACCCCCTTTCTGACTAGAAGGGAAAAAATACAGGTTGCTCCACTGGCTACCGCGGAAGTATGTGACTAACCCTAAAATTGCTCTAGCCTCTTTCCATGGATTCTCCAATTCTGAAATTGGGTCCTTTCAGTTCATGTCCCCCCTGTCTCTTCAAAGAGGGAAAAGGCACCCATTTTGTAGACCGTGCGTGTACAGACAAGTGTCCGGGCAAGGCGTCAGAAGACAAAGCAGAAAGGAGTAGCCCAAAGATAATCCTTGGGGGGAAAGCCGATCCATTTCCTCCTTCTGGAGAACTACAGCTTTGGAAATCAAAACAAAAATGTCAATTGAAACAAAATGGGGAAAATGAGGAGAGAGGCCAGAGGCCACCTTCTACACCTGCTGCTACAACTCCGTGGTTTAGAAGCTGGATTCAAGCGAGGGACGCTAATTCAAGGATTTCATTCGTTTGGCAAATGTTTATTGATTGCTTACCCTGTGCATGGTGTCCAGGGCTGGTCAGAGGACAAAGAATACAGACCCACTTGAACGGGGATGACACAACTGTACAGGTGTGATAAGAGTCACCAAAGAGGCACACAGGGTGCTCCAAAGGAGCTCACTAACAGACAGGACCCAAACAGCTGGGGGAGAGGAGAAGGTCCAGATTCTAGCTCCCCTAAGTAGGCCACAAGCTTTCCTGAGGCCTCAGATGTTCCCTCGATGCACACTTTCAAAGGTATCTACTTCCGCGGTTTTCAAACTTTTTTAAGGGAGCGGAATTCTTTCTTTAAGCAAAATCTTACCTGGCAGCCCAATGAATAAAACAGAAAAAAGATAAAGGACTTTGGTCGCAGTGGAGGTCCTCTATTAACCCCCTGCCCTGTTCTCACCCTTTGCACAGCCTACCAGGTTCATTGAACCTTCAGGCTTCTACAGGGCACAGTTTAAAACCACCAGTCTACTGAAGCCACTCTCTCTGCTGACAAATGGGAAAATGAAATCCAAAGATGTTAGAGAGATCTCATCTCTTTTCTAGCCCCCAGAACACTTACCATAGGAACCTACGAGATATAGACATGGCATCAATGTGGATAACCAATGGGAAGTACCAGGGTAGAGTAAAAGGAACAGGGACTTTGTTGTCAGAGGCACCAGGGTTCAAGTACCAGATACACCATTTAATAAATATGTGTCCTTAGGCAAGTCACATCTAAGCCTCTCTAAGCCTCAATGACTTCATCTGTAAAATGAAAAGATCAATACTTCCTACACAGCATTTTCATGAGGATGGAGCACATGTAAGGTAATAATAAAATAATCATTCTTGGGGCGCCTGAGGGGCTTAGTCGGTTAGGCAAACGACTCTTGATTTTGGCTCAGATCATGATCTCAGGGTCATGAGATGGAGCCCGACATGGGGCTCCAAGCTCAGTGCAGAGTCTACTTGTTCCTCTCCCTCTGTTCTTCCCCTCACCCCCCCTTAAATAAACAAATAAAATCTTTTAAAAACAATAAAATAAAATAATCATTCTCATTATTTTTATTGAAAGAGCACCAATTATTGTGGATTCACTCTGTGGTACGTATCTAGACCAAAGGCTGGCATTTGTTCAACAAAATCTGTTCCTCTCCTTTGCACGCCAAACCTCCTGCCCCTCCACCTTTCTCTAAGTGAGCATTCACGTACCTTTGGGTTCCTCCGGTAGTACATGCAGCGCCACTGCTTTTTTGAACACCAGGCTCTCCTTTTCCAGCCGGATTTCGCAGGTATAGGTTCCCTGGTCAGCTTCTTCCACATTTTCGAGCAGGAGAGAACCATCATTGCGTAAGATGTCCCCCACCAAGCTCACACGATTCTGGAAGCGCCCCACAGGCACGCTGAGGTTGGCGTAATAGTACAGCACATAATCATCCTGGAGGGCAACACAACGTTGAGGAAAATCTGGAGTCACTGGCACCAGACCTAGGAGTCTGGATCCAAAAGACCCTGTTCTGTGGTGGTGGCAGCATAACCACCACCATAATCACCAGTACCACCACTACCACCACCATCATTATCATCACCACCACCACCATCATCATCATCATCACCATCATCATCATCATCACCACCACCATCATCATCATCACCATCATCATCATCATCACCACCACCATCATCATCACCATCATCATCATCATCACCACCACCATCATCATCATCACCACCACCATCATCACCACCACCACCATCATCATCACCATCATCATCATCATCACCATCATCATCATCCCCCCCCCCATCATCCCCACCACCACCATCATCATCCCCATCATCATCATCATCCCCCCCACCATCATCATCATCCCCCCCCCCATCATCCCCACCACCACCATCATCATCCCCATCATCATCATCATCCCCCCCACCATCATCATCATCCCCCCCCCCATCATCCCCACCACCACCATCATCATCCCCATCATCATCATCATCCCCCCCACCATCATCATCATCCCCCCCCCCATCATCCCCACCACCACCATCATCATCACCATCATCATCATCATCACCACCACCATCATCATCACCACCACCACCATCATCACCACCACCACCATCATCATCATCACCATCATCATCACCACCACCATCATCATCATCACCACCATCATCATCACCACCACCATCATCACCAGCACCACCACCACCATCATCATCACCACCACTACCACCATTATCATCATCATGATCAAAAAGTACTTGGTACCCATGAATAATAATAATGTGCCAAGCAACGCTCTACCTCGAACAAGGCATGGTGCCTTATTTTACACAAGGACAAATGGTGAAGCATATTCATTTCTTACAGTTTAAGGTAAAATGTAACACCCATTCTGAAGACCACTCTGGGGACCCAAACTCAGAATGTGAGAAAACCTTGTCTCATGTTCACCCTGTTTTCTGCCATGGCCCCCCAACTGGGTGGCGTTCAAAGGCATGATGCAATTCCCCAGACTGGGAGTTGTGACAGTCCCTGGCTGGCATGTTAGCTGTCACTCCTCCCCTTTCTGCCCTTCTCCAGGCAGCATATCATACAGCTTGAGAAGGAGTCATCATCAGGGAGTGGCTTCCAGGCTGGGACGGGGAGCCCTGGGAAATTCTTATTTCTACTTACGCCACGGGCCTATCACTCTTATAATAAAAAATACTGATAAAAATTTGAGTGAAAGTAGCATTATAGGAATAACACGCTATGAGCTACAGAAAGAGTATTTCATCAGCAAACTTCACGGCCTGTTAATAACACATTACTTAGGATGTCTTTCACAAATGATCCTAAGATACAAATATCTCCACAGAACTTCTGATGAGGTTTATACACTGTTTCCCACTCCAAAGAGCTCCCATGAACAACTGTCCCTCAGCCATGCTATATCTGCTGACCCCAACACTTGAACACTTGAAGCAGCCATGAAGGAGAAAGAGGTGACTCCACAGGACATATATGGGGCACAGAATACTCAAAGAATCTGGCCCTCTCCTCCACAAAAAAGATTCCTGTGACATCATTCTCATGCCTCTTCTGTCTAGACCAATATTCTCACCCTTCTCAGCCCTCCCACCCACCTATACTTCTCTACAAAGGGCAGACATCAAGAAAAGAAACAAAAAGAACTTTATGTGCATGTCTTCCATCACTTCTCAATGACCCAAAATGGAGGCGTTATCATTATGATGATGACCTTCATCTTCACAGATGAGGAAGCTGAAGTGCAGCAAGGTTGAGTAACTTGCCCAGCTGATGACACAGCCACAGGGCCAAGCTAGGAAGAGTCCCAGTTCTGACAAGCTTCAGAGCCCAAGCTCTTGCAACACCATCTCACGGCACCTGAGGACCTGGTTCTCCCTGTCCCCTCACTGTCCTGACACCACTGGCCAGGGGCTTCTACGGTAGTATTTCCTCCTTGTTACCTTGGCGTGCTCTCCTGATGAGAACATCCAGTCTACCTTGGTCACACACTTCTCTTCTGTGATCTGGAAAACACATCCCAGCAGGGCTGAATCACCCACATGGACTGTTAGCTCAATCAAGTCATTCAGGCCCAAGGAATAATCTGTAGAAGTCAAAGGCAAGAGGAGACATCATTTAGACAAATACACCCGCAACAACAAAAATCAGTATTAATCACTAAGTAACTCTACATCTCCCCTCCCCAGATGACCTGACATGGACAAAGTACTCAGAGGCCTGTCACTCAAGCCAGCATGGCATTCCCAAGGGTTAGAGAAATACCCTCCAGTTACACCCATGCCTCCCAAGTCAGAGGGGTTCTGCAATCTTCATACTGCAAAAATGCATATCTGCTCCCATTCTCCCAGCTAGTCCCCTCCCCATTTCCCAATTTCCTTTCTCCAAGCTCCTTTCTAAAGAAAGAAGAGAAACCCTGACATCCTTCTTTCAGGTCATGAATTTAGACACCCATAAACAGGAAATGAGATGTCTCTTGCTCCTAGTTTCCCATGGGTTACCCATTTAAAAAACCAATTCACGGGTATTTTTTGCTTGAGGCCAATATGGAGCACGGCTCTCCCCTTGAATTTCCTTTGTGCCTGTCTTCTCCCCACCTTCCCATCCAGCTTTGCCCTCAGCCCCGGCTTTTCAGCCTCAGGGCGTCTGGCATGCATGACACCGCTCCACTATCTGTATATTGCTCAAGTCCTTTCTCTTTTCACCAAAAGAGAAAACCATTACATGGATATTTCTGTTTTCACAAGATGTGCTCCATGCAAAGAGACAACAACATCAGAAAGACACGTTTAGTTGCTGGCCAGTTTATACGGAGGAAGAGCCAAATGAATGCATGTGGGAATAAACAGAAAATGTGCCAGTGTTTCTGTGCAAGCTGTCGCCCTGAGAGAGGAGGGTTAACTTCCTGCCCGACAGCAGGCGCACAGTAGGGAAGACGGAAAAGAAAACATGAACTCAAAACCCTTTGGAGGGGCTTGTTTTGAAAGAAATCAAGATTAGCTCCAAAACCGATTTGGAATTTTCCTGTAAGGAAGAACTGAGCAGCTTGACATGTGGTTAAAGGTATAAGAAGCGCATTCGGTTCAATCTGGAGTGCGCTGTATGTGGAAGCAAGGGAAGGGGAGCTAGAAAGCAGGCGCCGGAGGGGAGAGAAACTTACCCCGGACCGGTCACCTGTGTAGAGAAATGGCTGAAGAAAATGAGACTTTCTACAGAGGAGGCCAAACCTCTCCACAGAGAAATACAAACCCCTACTTCCACCAAGCCACCACCTCCAGGACTGGATTGCCAACTCGGGCTGGGAGGGCAGAAGCCTGTGGGCTGCTTCCCGCACCCCGGAGGAAATGTCTCAAGACCCCAGAGCATTACAGCCCTGCTTCTGTGAAAACAAATTCTCTTAAATACATCCTACTTTCCAGGGGGTGGGGCAGGGGTGTCTGTGTGTCTGTCTGCCAGCCTGTGTGTGTGTGCGTACACTCTGTGTTCCCTGGAATTAGAGCAAAGGCGGTTCTTTTTGTACTTGGCTGAGTCAGTGTTTAGGTTACCATGCCCGGTTTAAAAAACAAAAACAAAACAATAATAAAGAGAAAAATAAAAGACAAGAGCAAAGCACCCCCTGAGTCATTTATTCCTCCTACAGAGCTAGATCTGTGGATAAAGGTGGGGGAGAGAGGATGAACAACTTAGAAGAGCTGAGCCACAAGCAGCAGCCCTGAGCACCAAGGGTTGGGAGGGTTCGAGAACAGGAGATTCCACCCAGCCTGAGGGGGGGACAGCCAGAGGTTTTTAGAAGGAAGTGGAGCTTACGGAGAACCCTGAAGGGTAAGGAAGGCTTAGGCAGGCTTGCTCAGGGAAGGTGAGGAGAGAAAAGCTCCCGGCAAAAGAAACTGCCCCAGACTGTGAAACAGCTTGGTGCATTTGCAGAAGCACAAGAAAGCTGGAGGGGCAAAAGCATGAACATGGCTGCAGGGATTCTGGTGCTCTCTGGTGATTTCATTTCCTGATCTGAGACTTGCTGTGGTTTTAAAGTCACAATTGAGAGTGCAGGAATGCCAGGGAGACACTTTCCTTGTAGCACATCGGAAGGTTCCAGAACCCCCAGCTCAGGACCCAAAGGCCTTCTGTATCTAATAGAAACAGAGGAAGATTCAGCTTTCCAAGAAAGAGGTTTTGTTCCCTGGCTTCGAAAACAGCTGTTCCAGCAAAACTCCGAAGTTCCACATTAGGGTTTACTGTTTTCAACAAACCAAGGGGAAATGAAAATATATAAAATTGGCTTTTGAAAATGCACGAGACTTACGAGAAATCAAGTCCCCTCCATGGTCCCTTGGTTTCGACTTACCCAGTAACACTGGCATCAGGATGAGTTTCAGTGGGCAAAACATGCTGCTCGCCAATTTTTCAATCTTTAAGTAAAAGAAAACTAAAATCAGAAAACAGCATCAAGAGAAGTTTGTTAATTTAACAAACCCACAGTCAGTGCCTCCGTGGGCCAGCCTCCGTCTGAGGCTCTGGGATGCAGCCCCAAACAAGAAGGGCAGGGTCCCCGCTCACATGCAGTTTGTAAGTGGGGGGGGGTGGAGGGGGAAAAAAAGAGGCAAATGAATGAACAAGAAAGTAGCAGATGCTGGAATCTGCTATGATGAAACAAAACAGAGCGTGTTTGGAGAGTCGCTTGGGGGCCGCTTTAGATTGGCTGTAAGGGAAGTCAGATGAAAGTGGCTTTTCGAGAGGAAAAAAGCAACTAATTTCAGGATATTCTTGAGGTGACAACCCTAGCCATCCTACAACCTCAGGGTTTCACACAAACAGGAGATCACAGACTCAGTGTGAAAGTTCTGCCTATCTATCCAACTAAATTAGAATTGCTACTTCTATTTTTTTTTTAAAGATTTTATTTATTCATTTGACAGAGAGAGTGAGAGAGGGAAAGAGCACAAGCAGGGGGAAGGGCAAATGGAGAGGGAGAAGCAGGCTCCTCACTGAGCAGGGAGCCCCACGTGGGACTCGATCCCAGAAGCCTAGGATCACACCCCGAGCCGAAGGGAGACACTTAACCATTTGAGCCACTTAACTGTCTGGCACCCCCAAAATTGCTATTTTTAAACATACAGAGGATGTTCAGGACATGTGGGAAAGGAGATACACAAATAAGGAGAAAATTTTCAACCCAGTTAAGGTATTCACCAAGCTCTGTGGCAGAAAGAAGCTGTATGAAATGTCCACGTTGAGGTTTTGGGGTTTTTTTGCTTTTTTCCCCCCACTTTTTTTTTTTAAGAGAGAGAGAGAGTCAGGAGGGCAGAGGGAGAGGGAGAGAGAGAATCTTAAGCAGGCTCCACGCCCAGCACAGAGCCTGATGTGGGGCTCGATCCCAGGACCCTGAGATTATGACCTGAGCCAAAACCAAGAGTCAGACACTTAACCACCCCAGCGCCCCTGCCCCACATTTTTCTTAATTAAACAGAAGACCAATTCCAAGGAGTTACAATCCAACCAGCTTGGGTTCCTACCAACTACTATGGCTAGTCTCAGGCATGACCCCTGCACCCCGAACATCCTGACACTGAAGGAACTCTACCTAGAACATTCTAGGAGGAAAGATCTCTTTTGTGTAATACCATCATAGCACCCTACCCAGCTCTGCTGGGAAGTCTAGGACATATGGTGGCCATTTTAACTTGCAAAAATGATTACCTAAGAGAGTCCTTACCTGAGTTCAAACCAACAAAATCTTCCATCTGGAAAATCAGGGTCAAACTGTTTAAGAAGTCCCACCCTAGGTCCCACTTATGCAGAGAAGTCAGTTGACCTTGCTCAACCTCAGTCCCCTTGCCTATAACATGGGGATAATAATGCAAGGGTCAAATATGATAATGTAGATAACAGTGCTTTGATAAGTAGAAATCATTACCACATAAGATCCTATTTTTTCATAACCTAAAATCAGATAGGAAATAGGATTTGTTGTGTTAGGAGAGATTTGGGTTCTGAGCATCTACCTCTAGATAGAATGGCAAATGATGAATCAGAACGAACTGGAAACTTTTAAGTTTCAATTTTTGAATCCCATCACAATGTTGATAATAATTAACCCTGACTCAGATATACCAAAAGTCACATTAAGTTTCCCCAAACATAAGTACATCTGATGAAAACGCAGATCTCTCTCAAGATAGCCACAGTCCTCTTCTGGCTCTGACGCCCATCCCGCTGCACACATACATGGGTGAGCATGATAAAGGACTTCCTTTATAGCATATCACGGTGTTAATTCATCATATCTGGGACTTCTGAGATCCCTGCACATTCTGGATGCATTCTTCCTCGGGGGTTGGTTGTGCTCCCCCCTCTATCCAGTTCTTGTACATGCCCCAGAGCAGGTCACCATCGGCTTGGAGGTGTAACAACTGATTTACAGGTCTAACAGCAAACCCCATTAAGTCCAGAGTCTCAAGAAGGAGCATATGTTCTTGTTTACGAGTGTCCCAGGCCTGTGCCACAGCACCATAAAGTGCCTCGTGTGTGCTGGGAAAGTGCTGCTGGCTGCCCACGGGACCATCACACTGAAATTAACTCAGATATCCTACAACCAGGCCATTCTCTTCTAAGAGGACACCAGTGATCCCAAAGAGACTCTGAACCTGGTCACCAAACTCAAGTCCCTCAGAGACACTCAACCATTTTCAAACAGATTTTTTAAAATGTGCCAACAATCTAATGAATGGAAGAGACCGTTTTTGGTTCAAAGTACTCACATGCACCATTAGAACTCTCTGTAAATGAAGAGAGAAGCAATGAACTCATGGAAAAAGCACCGAATTTCTAAAAAATTCTCCTCCTGGGTCAGACCTTCCATTAACTAATTCTTTGATCTCTGGGAAATCGCTCAATCTCCTTAACGTGAAAGGATCATACTTCTGCGTTTCAGAGCCCAACTGCTGTGAACTTCATTTATCCCACCAGGATGAATCTGCCCCCCCAATGAATGTTCTTCCCACCCGCTTCACCCAGTGAGCTCCCGGTCAGCTTTCAGGTCGCAAGCTAACGTGGTTTCCTTAGGGACATCTCTCCCGGCCCACGCTCGCCAGCTCAGACTCCGAGCCACAAGCTTGAACAGTACTGTTTATCTCTCCTTCATGGCATCTGTCACAATTTCTAATTATTTATTTGTGTGCCTGTTTGATTAAAGTCTTGCCCTCTACCCTCTCCTCCCAAGACTCTAAGCTCTATGAAGCCAAGAGCTGAGCCTCTGTGCCTCTGCATCACCAGGGCCAGCACGGAGTGAGGCCCAGGCTGGGATCTAGGAACCACTCGTCAAACGAGAGAACAACACCTAACAGGGCCAAGGACACTTTAGTCAAGTTTCAATTTCCTTGTTAGTTGGCAAATATTCAGAAATTCCTATCATATACATGCATGTGTGTGTGTGTGTATGCTGAATATAGATGTCCTGATTATATATATGTGTGTGTGTATATATATATATATATATATATATATGAATAATGAAATTCAGAATTTTACATATACAAACACAGAATATCTATATAAATGAATCTCTGTCTGTCTTTAGAAATCCAACCAAAGCATCAGATGCTCTTTAAGCACCTTCATAATAAGACTCCATTTAAATTCTCAGCTTCTACCCTCCTTCTTCTCCAGATCCTGACATCTCAGCAGATATTCTTGAGATAATTCTGCATGGTAAGGCAGCTCATGCGTTGGCCAAACATTTTGACCTGAGCTCATGGTGCTTTCACAACAGAACTCCTGGCAAACGTCTTCTATCACCCCCTGGGGAGTTGTAATTTTAAGGATCCCCTTTCCCATTATTAACAGTGCAGAGGAATTGTTTCCCTTGGCACAAGGATGGCAGAAAAACATCTTCAGAAGACTCATGACAAGGAGACTACCACACAGGGTGTGAAAATGACCCCCGAATGTTACAATATCACAAGACAAAATAAGGAAGAGGTGCTGTCTCTGAGTGCAGGTGCTCGCCCCCCGTGAGGACAGCCAACCACTGAGCAAACAGACAACCGCACAAGCTTCCTTACACAGCCCGCCCCACTCCCCCTTCCCCACCCACCCTCCATGCTAAGTCCCCTCAGTTTACCCTTGGCTGCACACCTCCAAGCTCTCATTGCTTTTGGGTATATAAATCCATGTAACCACCCGGAGGCACGAACTTCTTCATTTTTCCTTCCAAGACCACTTACCCTACATTGGGCTGGGAGGTCACATGGCTCCTTGTAAGACAGTCTCAGGGACATTGGTCAACCCTTTAACCTGAAGGGAACTTTGGAAGTCATTACTGCCGCTCCCTCCTCAGACGGGGTTACACCCAAACCACCCTACAATAGGCCTTCATGAGATCAGAGCTTTGCCAAGGGCACGACAAGTAAGGACACTAGCCTAGCTCTCTCGAGGCGTTTAAGTTCCTGACTTCTTAAGGTTAAATATTCATCTGTCTAGGGGCGTCTGGGTAACGCAATTGGTTGAGCCTCTGACTCTTGGTTTCAGATCAGGTCATGATCTAAGGGTTGTGAGATCAAGCCCCACATCCAGCTCCACACGCAGCATGGAGTCTGCTTGAGATTCTCTCTCTCTCTCTCTCTCTCTCTCTCTCTCTCCCTCTGCCCCTCCTGCTAGTGCACTCTCTCTCTCTCTCTCTCGCTCTCTCTCTAATAAACAAATAAATCTTCAAATATATATATATATATATTGGCCTGTCTAGAATTGGGAGAAGGGAAACAGTGAGGGAGAAGTCCTGCCATGAGTTGAAGGACAACTAGTCAGGAGGACAACTAGTCAGGAAGACTAGTCAGTCACTGCTCTACCTAAAAACACAGGCAACTTAAAAGCTAAAGTCCCACTACCATCATCATCATCTACTCTTTCATTAAGAGCAAACCTCTCACCCCCCTTTTCTCTGAGGATCGTAACAGAGGCGACTCTACACTTCAGAAAGGAAAACTGCACCTAGCAGCCTACCTTAGTCCAGTCTCTTCCTGCAGAGGTTGACAGCCCTACAAATGTGGCCATCAAATTAAAACCTTCAGAACCAGCCTTCTTCTGAGAGAGAAAAGTTTGAATCACTTCTTAAGAAATGCAAAGCAATGGCTTACCCGTGATGAGAGGCACCAGGGGAAGCAACGCAGGAACTCTGCTACGAGTGCAGTACCCCAGTCCGACTCCAGAGACTTGCGTGCATTCTGAAGTGGCTACCGAGATGCAAACAGGAACCTCGCAATCAAGGTTCTCGTTTCCATCATCTGGCCCATGACCCAATTTTTATTTATACTTTTGCTCTAAGAGGAGGTAATAAATGTAACTTACCGAGGAGAGCCTCATATTCCAGACCTGCCTACTTGCCATCTCCCCTTCTAGATTACAAGCTCTCTGAAGGCGAGGGCGAGGGCGAAGGTGAGGTCTCCAACAGCATTAGGCGAACATTCCCCGAGAAAGAAATAAGCTGCATGCAAACAAAATACAATAAATTTAAGATGAACATGAAACGTTTTGCTCTGTTTAAAATACAGCAACCTCAAAATAAAAAATAAAATAAAATTTAATTTTTTAAAAAATATAGCAAACTCTCATTTTTTTCTCTCAACACGGCAATACAATATAGCCAGCCAGTCACTCAATCCCTGCCAGTCACTCAATCCCTGCCTCCAAGGATAGGCCTGCTCAGTCCTCCAACTTACCATGTTGATTTCCTCTGACCATGTGATGTCAGTATTTACAAAACACAGGTAGCGCGTTATTCCCGCAGAGAACCCCTTGGGCATTTTGGACATCATAGATAAGAACTCAAAGCTTCTTCACTTCAAGGTATCTTTTGCTTGTAAGTTGCCACTTCAAAATAAGTGTTCTCAATGTACACACCTTCAACCTTGGCTTGATCTACAAATGGCCACCTATTTTTTTGGAACTCGTCCTGTATCATTCAAAAAGTTGTTAAAGGGGCACCTGGGTGGCTCAGTCAGTTAAGCGTCTGCTTCAGCTCAGGTCATGAGCCCAGGGTCCTGAGATCAAGCCCCTCGTGGGGCTCCCTGCGGGGAGCCTGCATCTCCTTCTCCCTCTGCCGTTTCCCCCCACTCCTGCTCTTTCTGTCTCTCAAATATATAAATAAAATCTTTAAAAAATAATAAAAAGAAAAGTTGTTGAATACTTGCTCTCTCAAGGACAATGCCACATGGTTGCACGGTAAGCCAGCAACTTACATAGATACTCCCACCATGGCCTATTTCAAGCTACCACTTAACAATAGGCTTGCAAAATTCCTAAAAATTTAACCATCAGCTCTTGCTGTGTGAGCTGGCTCCCTCAGACCACTGAATCTATGCAGGTTCTTGCAGGGGTACAGCTGAGACGAACGGCTGCTTGCTGCTGGAAACCACAACCTCCTCCCCTTCCATATAACGGCTCTCATTTTATAAGTAGACACACACCAAAAAGTAGCCAGAAAGTGCAAAGCAGTTTATTAATTGTGATGTGGTAAAGATCTCAAGAGTCACGATGTCTGTGCATATGGCCCAACAGTGCACATGCTCCTGCCAAAAAAAAAAAAAAAGCACCACACACAAAAAAACCCGCAGAGAAATGCAGCTGTTAATAGTCCAACAGTCCGACACGGGGGTCAGAGGAATGGAGCTGTCTCTTCTGGCAGCAAAGTTTCCAGTAGCACAATTAAACGATAGTCTTGGTCCACTCCCTATGGGTCTTCTTACGGCTCTCATTTGGAACCATAAGGGAGTAACACAATAGAACTTTCAGATTCGGGATTTGGCCTCCAACAATTTTTTTGCACAGGGACGTACAACATTCCCTCCTGAAGCACCAGTGCACACTTTGGGAGCTGCAGAGAACTAAGACATTCTCCAAGAAGCCTGGGGTAACAGGCCCCATGGGAAACACAAAGCATTTTATAAATTCACATTTGGTAACAGAATTAAGAGCTCAATGTGCAAAACTTCTAAGGTAATGTAACCATGAGTAATGCCTTCAGCAGCCAAAGAAAAATTCTGAAAGGCTTTTCACTCCGTCTGAAGCTTTCAGAATTAAATTTCCTCTCTAGACAAGGCTGGTCTTCAGACAGCGTGCTCCGCATCCAGAGCAGCAGAAAGAAAAAGAGAAGAGCACCTGAGAAGAAGATATTAAAAGAGTAAGTTTAAAAAACAAAAACAAAAAACTTGAACTTCTTTCCATCCTTAAGGAAGACAGGTATCCAAACACTGCTTTTTACTCCTTTGGGGGAGAGAGAAAGGAAGAAAGAAAAGAAAGGAGGGACGCCTGGGGGGCTCAGTCAGTGAAGCGTCTGCCTTCAGCTCAGGTCATGATCCCAGGGTCCTGGGATCGAGTCCTGTATCAGACTCCTTGCTCAGTGGGGAGCCTGCTTCTCCCTCTCCCTCTGCCTGCCATTCCCCTTGCTTGTGCTCTGTCTCTCTCTGTGTGTCAAATAAATAAAATCTTACAAAAAAACAAACAACAACAAAAAAAACCCAAAAAACAAAAAAACAAAAAAAAAAAGGAAAGAAAGAAAGAAAAGCTGTAAGGCTGTAAGCCAGACTCAGGAGAGAGATGAGCAAGGACACTGATAGCACCCTTATGACTGATGTGACCTTTTAAAGCCATGGAACAGACTAAGCAATCAGCTTACTCTCTTCCCGTGAAGGACACTACTGTTCCATCACTTAAGAAGAAAGGGACTTGTTCAAATCACCATCAAGGCTACAAAATAACAATGACCAAGTATCCCCAGAGCACCATCTACCTAAAGGGACAAACGTACTACCCCAGATTAATCCTCATAACATGCCCGAAAGGAAATCACAAGAAAACCCAGATAAAACCAGTTCCTCAATTCATGAAATGTGGTTTTAGCTGGGTTCCCGTAGCATCATCTCTTTCTCAGACACGAGGCCCCACAAGAAGTCTGCCTCACAATTAGATCTCTATCTTCAAATGTCCTAGAGCCCAAAGTATTTACTCTCGTTGCTCAAACATGTTTTCCCCTCTGCTGAGGTGTCAGACTTCTCACTAGACTGGCCCCAGACGAGCCCAAGGAGCTCAAGACTTTGAGGCTTAACCACTGGAAATAAACAGTCAATGTGTCTTTTCCTCTCCCACTTCCTTATGTGACCAGGCGAAAAGCATAATGTCTAATTAACTAACCAGACTCTCTTCTGTATGGACTGGATTGACAAGAGAGGCCAGGCCAAACCTATGTCATATTTCTTAAAGTCTTTACCGATGACTTCCAGAACTAATAACCCAAATTTTTAAAAGTGAATCCTGGCGAAGTGATTTTTTTATATAATGTATATGCTGTAGGATGCTGTAATAATGGAGACCTCCCGAGCCACCTAGTGAAGAACCATGGACTCCCCTGTTGAAAAAAACAACGATGGGAGGAGGGGATAACTTTTGTCTCTCATAATTGAGAAGTAAACTCTCTCGCTCTTTTACAGAGGACTACACTGTCGATCCTTCCAGACATGTCCTGCGTATTTTCTAATGGCTTACAGAAAATCCCATGTAAATTAAAATATGAAATCGGTTGCTGAAGGAAAGTGGAGGAAGTCGATATAAGGTATCAGAGAACAGAAACGAGAAGTAGAGGTTTTGTACCACCTCACTTCCTTATATCAAATATTATGCAAAAACTGTAAATACCTTAGCTCACTCATGTTTGGTGCATTTTAGAACACAAAAAAGTTCTGAAGAATGACTCAAAAGACTATTTCCTATAAACAGAGAGTCAATCATTAAAGTCAATCCAACATTTGAACTCCAGAATGGGATTTGTTAAAAAAGAGCATTTCCTCGCAAATAACTGAGAAAAGGTTCTCTACATTCCCCACTAAAAACCTTTCAAAAAGTTTTTCTTGCCTCTGATCTGGGACATCAAGAGGGAAACCACGAATCAGTCAGCTATAAGAAAGTAAAGTAAGAAACTGCACCTAGCAAGACAAAAGAAAGGGACCCCTTAGGTCACCATTCCCTTCCTTAATTATAAATTGATGATACTTTAATACTTTAAAAACCCGGTCAAAGCAAAACATGGACTCCTGGCCCTGCCAACTCAAAGGAAATTAGGGTTCCAAGTCACGCAGACACAACTGATAGTGTCATGAAACCCAGGAGTATATGCTCTTTGCTGATTCACAGCTGAAAACGTTCATGGAGCAAATAACAAGGGACACTGATCCCCAACAAACACTTCATCTGGTAGCACATCAGGAAGCTACGAGCTCCATTTCATTTTTTTAAGCTATTTTGGCACCCACGGTGTGGCCAACATTTAGGATTCCCCTCAAATAACTGGAAGAAAATATGTAATACATTCAAGAGCACAGGGGAAACAAAAAGTGTCTTTCTATTCAAGAAGAGAACTCCTTCATTCAACTAGAGTGTAACTTATTAAAAGGGGTAGTTATAAGTTTCTTTGGAGAGTTCGTGAACAGTTTATAAATATAAAAAGAACATTTTTTCAATAAATAAATGGTTCCTGAAGTCTCTCCTGATGACTTCCAGAATCCACCATCACCGCCATCCAAGCCAGCTCCACTTCTCTGAGGCTTTAGCTGCCAGTGGAACGGGACATCTTCGGCCAGCAGGTGACTCTTCTTGTATCATGAAGACTTTCATCAATATGTCTCTTCATAGTCTGAGTCCTGGAGGGAAAGAACAGCAGTTGTGGTGTTGATATGAAGTAGAATGTGACTGTCAGAGTTTAGATGAAGACGTCGTGCTAGGACCCCTCGACAGAACTCAGCACGAGGTGACACTGACGCTGAAATGGCACGGACTCAGTGCACCTGCATTCCCATGAAGCCTCACAGGACCTCAATACATTTGCTGTCTTTTGGACTAATTTCTGCTTTGACACCCTAACAGTTCCCTTTTCCATGGTGGGTATTTTTTAAAACCTCAACACACACGAAAAGGCGCCCGTCTGCAGCAGAACATGAGAACTGTAGCTGAGCCTGGGTTTTTTGGTTTCCCTGAGTTCCAGCGCCAGCTCCACCCCTTGCTGCTGTGTGACCTTGAGTAAAGTTATTAAACATCTCTAGGCCTCAGTTTCCTTATCTGTAAAATGGGGGGGTAATAAAAATACAGATACCTCATAGAAAGGCGACAAGAACTGAATGAGACAATGTACAGAAATCACTCCACATTGTGCCTAGCGCTGTGTAAGCACTCATTCAAGATTAGCTACGGCTACCATTATTCTTATTTTTATTATTTAAACTTGTATTCATTACTTCTAACCTCAAGTGGCCAATTAGTAACTACCTGGCACGCCACATTTCTCGGGCCCATCGTTCTCCTATTCTCCTGGGTGACTGTTCCATACCTTTCCCTCTTTCCTCAAACCTCCAGCCCTTCCTCCTCACCTCGTTCTCAGCAGATGACCTTGCTTTCTCCTGACATGTGGAATACAGTGCTGAGCAGGGAACTGCCAGGAGCTCCAGTCACCATGTTTATGCACTCACCTGCATCTGGGCCCATCTGCGTGGCCTTCCTTACTCTTCTTATGGATCCCCTCTCCCTGCCTCTCTCTAAGGTCAGCATCCCCACTGGGCATCACACTCTGGAGCTACTCCCGCCACCTCCCTCTCCTCCTGTAGCACCATTTTTTCCTTTTCTACTGAATGATTTCCATTGGCATACAAATGAGCTATCATTTCTCCCATCTTAAACAGAAAGTAACTCTTGACACACATCTCCCTCCTACCTATCACCCTATTTCTCTGCATCTCTTCACAGCAAAACTCCTTGCAAGAGCTGTTGACACCCACTGTCACCAATATCTCTCTTTGCATTCTTTCTCAACCTTAGCCCCCTCGGGCTTTCTTCCCCTCTATTCTTCTGAAGCTGCTTTTGCCAAGGTCACCAATGACCTCCACATCACCAGATCAGCCAATAATCAAATCTAAGTTCTCGTTTTACTTGACCTGATTCAGGAGCAACTGACACAGTTAATCACCCTCTTTACCTTGAAACACATTCTCCACTCGGCTCCCATGATAGCAAACCCTCCTGGTTTTCTCCTACTTCACTAGACATTCTTTCTCAGCCTCCTTTACCAATTCCCCTTCCTCTTCCCAATTTATCAACCTTGGAGAGCTCCAGGGCTCTAGTCTACATCTACTCCACCTATTCTAGCGATTCCACCAGTTGCTCAAGTCAAGAACCATGGAATTATCCCTGATCCCTCTCATTCTTTCACAGATACGTGAGGACCCATCCATAAATCCTTCTGGCTTTCCCTTCAAACTATAATCAGAATACAACCACTTCCTACCACCCTGGTTCAAGCCAGTACCATCTTCTCTCATCTGCATTATTGCTAAGGTCTCCTATTTGGGCTCTCTGACTGTCATGGTCCCTTGACCATGGTACCACCGATTCTCAACACAGGAGCCAGAGTGAGCCTTTGGAAATACACAGTGTTTCTCTTCTCAAAAACCTCCAGTGCATTTCATTTCATCAGGAAAAAAAGCCCAGTTTACTCCATTCCCTTATTATGTTCATAAGACATGGCACTGTCTCTCTGATATCAACAAAAGCGATTCCTCCCCTTTCTCACTTCATTCCTGCCACACTGGTCTCCTTGCTGTCCCAAGAACGTGCCAATCATGGCCCCTCCACAGAGTCGCTGCACCTACCATTTCCTCTGTCCGGAATGTTCCTCCACAACAGCTATATGGCTTCCCATCTACTTCTTTCAGGTGTTTGCTCAAATATCATTTTAGTGAGGGTGTCCCCTGTCACCCTATTTAATATCACACCCTGTATCAAGCCATCCCATCTCCTTTCCCTATTTTGTTTTTCTCTACTGCATTAAGTACCATCTGGTATACTCTTTTTTTTTTTTAAGATTTTATTTATTTATTTGACAGAGATAGAGACAGCCAGTGAGAGAGGGAACACAAGCAGGGGGAGTGGGAGAGGAAGAAGCAGGCCCATAACGGAGGAGCCTGATGTGGGACTCGATCCCATAACACCGGGATCACGCCCTGAGCCGAAGGCAGACGCCCAACCGCTGTGCCACCCAGGCGCCCCCCATCTGGTATACTCTATGTTTTGCTTATTTTTAAAAGATTTAGTTAGTTATTGTTTGTACCCACAATTTACAAGAAAGTGACAGTTCAGTTGTGTCTTGAAGAATGAAAGTTCTCTATGCATGGAAAAGAATGTAAGTTATTTGAGGGCAGAGATTTTTGTCAGTATTATTCACATGTGTTTCCTAAGTACCCAGAATCATATCTGGCACGTATCAGATACTCAGTAAATAAGTGCTGAATGAATTCATATCTGAAATGTGGATGACGACAATCACGAACACGACCTTATTTTGTGTTATCAGAGTGTTCAAACCCTGAAGGGTTATTGCTAGATCCTCTTCAACCTTCCCCTCATCTTAGCTCTTACACTCAAGTTTGACAGAGAGAGAGACAAAGAACACTGCAGTGAACAGTTGGGCTGTAGTCATCTGGCCAAGTGCTGAGCCTGGCAGTGAGTACAAAGAGAACTCTAGTTTAAGCCCTACAATGACAGGTATGTTTCATATTAGATCATAAGTTGCTTTTGACCTGTTTCCAACTGCACCACATCAGACAGTCTCTCCTCCTAGGACGCTGGGACAGCCACACAAGCCTACCAATCACAGCAAGAGCTTAAAAAATGGAGGGATGACAGCCTTTTTCAAATTTAAATCAACACTCAGGCCTTCCAACATGGATATTTCTTTTTTTTTTTTTTCTTTTTTTTTTTTAAGTAGGCTTCACGGCCAGCAGAGAGCCCAACACATGGCTTGAACTCACAACCCTGAGATCAAGACCCGAGCTGAGATTGAGAGGCAGACACTTAACCGGCTGAGCCACCCAGGCAACCCTGTAACATGGTATTTCATGCTGATAACGCCATAAATCACCTAACAGGTTATATCACTCTAATTCCCTGGGAGAAGAACTGAGGCACAGCAGGAAAGTTCAATTCAGGATTCTGAGTCCAGCCAGCCAAAGTCTCCTAGCATGACCCTGGTGGCACAGGCTCCTCCTCTAGCAGGGTGCTGTCAGTAGGCAGAGACTCCCCTAACCCTCCCTAACCTAAGGACACCACCCTATGCCCAGGAGACAGAAAACAAAAAAATGGTTAGAATGGGTCCCCCGAGACCAAAATGCTTTGGGGGAAGACCTTGGTTCATACCTTGCTCTGGACATTATCCGCCCATCATCTGCTGCCTCTGTGGCAAAGGATCCCCTTAAGTAAACAGGAAAATGGAACACCAACAGTGAACAGAGAAATGGCATGGGCTTACCAGGCACTCGGCACAACGAACACAAAGCCTCGCTACGCAGTCATCCCCCTCCTCTTGGTCTGTGCTGGAGAAAAAGGACAAAGCAAATCTGAACAATCACTGTCCTCAGTACAGCAGAGCACGTAAGCGCACAGCTAGCGAGGTCAGACAGGTCTCGCTGTAAATTCCAGTTCTGCCACTTGCTAGAAGGGTGAGTAGGCAGGTTACTTAAGTGCTGGGATAAAAAATAACCACATGTAAACCACGTACCACAGTGTCTGACACACAGCAAGTGCCCAATAAATAGGAGCTGGTCCCAATCATTTACTTAGAAATGTACTGGGCACCAACCGCGTCTGAGCCACTGTGCTGGGCTGGGGACCAAGACATAAAGGAAACACTGCCCCTTGAAGAGCTCCCAGCCTCATGGGTGTGAGAAACCTGTTGAAACCTAACAAGCACATTATGACACAATGTAATAAAATGTTTTCATAAGCTTAAGGTCAAACTGCTAGGGCAGCAAAGAGGAGGGAGTGACCTGTTCTCCGGGGAGGACTCAGGGAGACTCCGGAGAAGGAGACATTCCAGCTGGGTCTTGGAGAATCAGGAAGAGTTTTCCAGGAAAAGAAGGGAAGGAAGGAGAGGATTCCAAGCAAGAGAAAAGCATGTGGAGGAAAAAAAGAAAAAAGACCTGAGGGAGTGCAGCTTATTTAGAGAAGAAAATAAGCTGTGTATCTGGCATGTGGAGTGAACGAGATAAAATGTCAGGGAACAAGGGGCCTGAAGGTTGGAGCATAAGGAATCTTGGTAGATCGTGCTTAGAAATAGACATCTTAGTATTTCTACCAAGAGCTCTTTACATTTCTGGGGGGGCCACAGATTCCTATAAAGGGCACTCTCTCTCCCATGAAATAAACATACATGCACAAGTACACACATGCACACGTGCGCAGAAAAAGAACATTTCAGACCCTCCCTCGGGAAGACTTCCCTCCTAAGGCTAAGAAGCTCTGATAGAGACAATGAAGAACCAAAATGGGTTTTATGCAGACCTCTGTCACCTGTTTTTAGTAGATTTACTCCTAGGGAAAATACTGGCTCATGCCTGCTCACTGGCAACATGATGGTTCATAAATGCCTTTGATAATCCCAATCTGATTAGCCCCTCAGAGCATCTGCTGACCAAGAACACAACTTGCTTATTTAAACTGGTTTTGCTGTCCAAGACAACTCTTAAAGCCTTCCTCACTGCTTAGGCATTTTCTGTCGGGACACATCAGCTTGGTGCCGAGAAGGGAAGGGAAAAATAACTGACTCGTTGGAATTTCCTGTGAATTTTGATATCCACTCCAGAATTTTTATTTATTTATTTAGAGAGGGGGAGAAAGAGAAAGAGAGGCAGGGGAGAGGGAGAGAGAGAATGAATCTTAAGCAGACTTCACGCCCAGCACGGAGCCTGATGTGGGGCTTGATCTCACAATCCTGAGGTCATGACCTAAGCCAGTCAAGAGCTGGACGCTGAACTGACTGAGCCACACAGGCGCCCCTCCACTTCAGAATTCATATGCAGAACCACAGCACAGAACAGTCTGATTTCCAAAGCAGAGACTAGGACCCTATATTCACCCCTCCATCTCTCTCTCCAAGTTAATATCCACTACATTCACTTCCAACCTTCCTTCTCGTACTCCTTGGCAGAACTAAACTGGGCCTGGGAAAAAGGAAAGGGGTGCATTCAGGGCTCTGGGGACCTGCCACAAAGCAGGGCTCTGAACAGGAAAGGGGTTAAGTGCTCGGGGCTCCAGTTGAACTTACTCATCTGAAACCTCAATAGACGACTTCTTGTAGCCAGACTTGCTCCTCTTCTTCAGCCCTGCGGACTTCCTCGCCATCCTCAGCAGCAGCAGAACCACCACCACAGCTGAGGGGAGGAAGACAAGGACGGAGAGGAGGGCCACGGAGGAGAGCATGGTGCCAAAACCTAGAGGAGGAAAGAGGGAAGCTGAGAGGGAGACACATGCAAAAGGGCCTTCTTTGACATGAGTTAGATTTTACTTTTGCTCTTGTATTCTGATTACAACAAGAATAAACTTGTTATAGAAGAGGGAGAAAGTACACAAAAGTACAAAGAACAAAAATGCACCCATCATCCCACTACATAGGACTGACACGTTGGTATCCACCCGTTCGGTGTTCTTTCTAGGAGTATGCGCGTACGGGTCTGCAGATAGGGAGGAGAGTGCCTAGTTTTAGAAGTATGGATCGTATTTTTTACGGACTATTTCTAAATTCCCCTTTCTATGTAATATATGATAAATTTTTCCCAGGTCATTAAAAATTCCCTCCGAGTGTTACTTTGTCATGGCTGCACAGGATTCTACCACACTGAGTAATTTACTGAACCAATCTTGTAATGCTGGACACTGAAGCTGTTTCCAATTCCTTGAATCTACAAGTTACATTATGATGATCATCCTTGTACATAAATCCTCTTATTTACCTGTATTTTTTGAAGATAAAATTTAAAATGGGATTCCTGGATCAAAGGGCATACACTTTTAAGGGATCAGGTTCATACGACCAAACTGACTTCCAAAAAAAACTATACTAGTTTCTACTCAGCCTGCAGCATGAACATGCCTGTATCCTTGAAACCTTGAGTTATCATCTTAAAAAAAAAAGAAGAAGAAGAAGAAAGAAAGAGAGGAGGAAGGGAAAGGAAGGGAGAAAGAAAGGGGGAGAAAAAGACAGACGGACAGACAGACCTTGAGAAAGACCTGGGAGATGATAAGGCATCTATAACGAACCATAATGCAGTTCCGTATCTGTGCATCTTTGGTTCACAGCCAACTGTGGATTAGACTGACCACTCAGTAGTCACCCGAGAATAACGTAGGAAAAAAGGTCAGTCCTTAACCTACTTTCCCATGCTTCTCGATAAAAGGAAACTGCCGCCCTTTGCAACATAAAAGAAATGTGCTGCCTCCCATCATTAGAAGGGGCACCCTTTCAACACATGGGCAAGACCACGGCCTCATAACTGAGGGTATGAACAGACTGGGGAAATCAAATGACTTCTGCTTCACACAGATAACAAGCCTCCATTTACTTAGGGGTTTGCGACGCGTTCCACAAGACCTCTGGTCACCTGAAGTTAAAATAAAAAATAAATAATGGGGAAACTGTAACAACATTTGAATAACAACTTCAGTTTGCAAAATCAAGATCAAGAAATTCATCCTAATAGACAGTTCAGAATGTTCCACTGACAGACTGGCTTACAAAGACAGCTAGTTGCTTGTCCCTGACCTCTCCAGTACGCAGCACGGTAGTCACAGAACCCGGCAGAAGAAGGTGGCAGTTAGCTTACCCCTTTCTGTGACTGTTAGCTCTGTCACAGGAATATTATGGTGCACATCTGGGGGATTCTTCACAGCACAGCTGAATGTCCCATTGTCCTTTAGGGTAGGGTTGCTGATGCTTATAGACGCATCCCCTCTGTATACATCTCCAACCCAGGAAATTCGATCCCGAAATGTACCTGCTGTGGTTGGGTACTGGAAGGACTGATAATGAAAAATCTGAGAAAGCAACACCATAACAAACAAACAAACAAAACAGTTAATTTGCAAAATGCAATGAAAATGTAAAGCTAAGTAGGTCCAAAATAAAATACAAATGCATAATGGGTTTTCTCAGTTGGACTTTTTTTTTATGTTTTGTTCACCTCCATCCTATAGGTTAAAAGACAAGTTAATACAACTTATCAGGAAAATGATAGACCAAAGAGTCCTAGGATCCTAACTCTCGAAGATCTAAATTCTCCTTGAAGTCTTAAAGCAGTAGTTCTCAACTGGGGGCAATGTGGGCCTCCAGGAAACATCTGGCAATATCTGGAGACACTTCTGGTTATCACAGTTGGGGAGAGTGCTACTGGCATCTAGTGGGTAGAGGTCAGGGATACTGATAAAAATCCTGCAGTGCATAGGATAGCCCCCCACAACAAAGAATTCTCCAGCTCAAAATGTCAACAGTGCCAAAGCTGAGAAGCCCTATTCTAAAGTAGCATCTATTATTTGTGTAGTCCTGTCTGGTGTGCAAGTGATTCCCACAGATTTACTCACTTGATCCGCATAACAACACTGAACGATACACGGGGCAGGTATGATTATTCCAAATTTGTAGAAAGGGAAACAAGGCCAAAAACTAAGTGAGTTATTCAAAGGCACACAGGCAGTATGTGGGCAGGGGAAACTTCGGCTTAATCTCAAACAAAAGTAGGTACAATATAACCAAGCCTCTCTTGAGTTATCTATCTTGGCAATTAATAAAAACCCCAAGCCAAATGCATGATCAGGACTCAATGAATGTACATTGAATTAAAATGGTGCCTCTTCACATTGGTGACCGGTCACTTTGTCACCAGAAGCACCTCATTATGTCTGGTGGTAGGCAAACAATATGATCTTTCTGGTGGTAGGTAGACAATATGATCTGGTGGTAGGTAGACAATATGATCTTTCTGGTGGTAGGTAGACAATATGATCTGGTGGTAGGTAGACAATATGATCTTTCTCTCTTATGCAAGATTCAAGGCTTTCCTCTTTCTTTGTTTACTTGGTACTTCCCCATTTACAACCACTAAATTGCTCAATTCTGAAGAGCAGCTTCCCAGAGAAGATGTTGAATCACTTCTCAGTTCATTTGTTCGTGCGTTCATTCAACAAATATTTATGGCACACCTACTATGTGCTAGGCGCTGTGTTAAGCAAAATGACAGAGGGAGAGCCAAACAGGCACAGGTCCTGCTCTCATGGATTTTACAGTCTAATGGAAAAAACAGATATTAAGAATTAATAACATGTGTGATGAGTGTTCCAAAGAGGGAGGTAAGGGGCACCTGCCTGGCTCAATCTGTGGAGCAGTGACTCTTGACCTCAGGGTTGTGAGGTCGAGACCCATGTTGGGTGTAGAGATTACTTAAAAATAAAATCTTTAAAAACACACCCACCCACTCAAAGGGAGGTAAAGAATGCCTACCACTGATTATCAGCATCTATATAGAAGGGTTTGAAATTCTTTCTGACAAAACAAGGCCTGCTGTGTATCTTCAAGAATAATCTAACCTGTAAGCTCCAAGTTGAACTGGTGATACCCAAATCCTTGCCAACCTCTTAGTCTGACAGAATCCTGACTGACTCGACCTGGACTGTGGCAATCAGGTAACGTGACTTTACGGGTCCACTGATTCCAACTTGCGTGAGCTTGCTTTCTGACCCAGTCTCACAGAAAGCAGCAGCATACAGGAACTGCTGTTTGCAATTAAGGTTTCTGAACCAAGAAGATCTCCCACTGCACGCTCTGTCCTACTTTTGGTCAAGGAGGCAGAGTCAAATAAGGCCAGCCATAGTTTTCTGACCACTGGAAATAAAGTGAACTATTTTAAATCTAAAGAAAAAGCAACCATGAATAGACTCCTAGCTGCCTTCGAGGGAAACCCCTACCTGGCTCCTAGCTATGTGGCATTCGATAATGGGTCCTAAAACAAAACTCAAAGCTTATATATTAAAATCAAAGAGAAAGTTCTCCAATAAAGGAAACAGGATAAAAGAATTAAGGATACTTTCAAAAATGTAATTTACATACAGTTACGACATTCGCATTCTTGATAGCATCTATCCTGAACTAAAGATATTGCTGGAAGCATAAAGAGAAAGGGTTTTTTACAGCATTGCAATCTTCAATTAGACATCCACAATGGGAGCTGAACCATAAATGTGTTTTATATGTGTGTATAAAGTATATTGCTTCTAATACTGCAAGACCATCTGTCACCCACACGAGGTGCCACCATCTCCTTCAAAGGGAGCCATATAAATCAATGCAGATGTTTATACACTAGGAGACGAGGCCAAGACAAATCCACAGAGTACAGATATACCAACAGATACACCCATTGAGACAACCTCATACCACAGGAAATGAGCAACTTTATGAGAAAAGATGTCTATGATGGGGACCTATAGAATTTTTCTATCCCACAGTACTGGAGGTACTCTTTTTAGTAGCTTGAATCTGAAAACAAGCAATGATAACATGCAAAAGGAAACAACAAAGGGGAAACAAAATTAAACCACATCTCCTCGGAGTTTCTGACAATTTTTTCCCTATAGCTTATTTACAATATTCTCACATGGAAAAATGAAAAGCCCTACATGACCAAATGAATGCCATACAGGATAGAAGCTCATCTTCCTCTATTTATGTAGAAGCTCATGTTTGATTCTAAGATGAGAAGGCCTGAGGTATGCCTGGGACCTGGAATAAAAGGGAGTCCAGAGCTGTTGACCACTGAAGACTCAAAGACATTTCCTTAATAGGAAGCACTCACTGATTCTGTGCGACTGCTGCTGGGGGGTCGGTACGTCCAGTCTATGGTGAGTTTGTCAGTGACAGAGGAAGTCGACTTGAAGGTGCATTTCAACTTGATCTTCTCTCCCACATAACCCCGGACGTGGGCATCTGCTTTAATCTCCAAGGAAAGGACGATGTGAACACCTAATCAAAGCAAGCCCAAACATTTAAAAGGTAAGCATTTGGGTGGGATAGATAACAGATGTGAGTGAGCAATACAGAGACACTATCATTTTTCGAGCTCTCAGAGTAATAAAATAAATATCTTCTCAGGCAAGCCCGGAAGGACAAGAAGCAGGTATCTGCATGAATCAAGGGTAGTATTTTTGTCATCTTACAATATTAAATCACAGAATGGATGCTTGGGTAAAAATCTAAAACTTAATCACACCAGCATTTTTCCAAATACAGACTTGTGGTTAAATGCAGTACAAACAAGTAGGTCCGCCCACAGCAGCTAAAAGGCGATGCCGTGCAACCCCCCTGACACACTGACACCCCAGGAATTATAGCAGCTGCTGTGATCTAAGGGACTTGCCCCTGCGTACAGCCTGGCTGTAACCTGAAGCTACCACTTTCTCAAACACCAGCAAAATGAGAACAGGAAATGAGAAGAGGAAATTTTTTCAAAGAATTTTAGAAAACTGCCCCCAGGTTCTGTCTAGTCGTGTTTTATCTTTTCCTCTCTTAAAGCTGGTTAATGAATCCCGCATCCATTAAAAGTAAATCATGGGGAGGAAAACAGAACAATTTAATGCATTCTAAAATGTAAAAATAAGATATCATTTTTAAACTCTCTAGAGATTTAACTACTGCCATAACCGGCTCATAGGCCCAACATCGGCATTCCAACTTATTCTGACCAACCCCCTTTCAAAAAACACTGAGTGGAAATTTATCTTCCACGAGGGAGCCATTTTCTAGGAAAGTCACCAGCACTTTGTTTTTATTGCTTTCTTCTCCACTGCAACAAGCCCTGATTCTTTTGGCAGGCCAAAGGCAAACAGAGTGGGGAGGATTCAGAATAGAACAAACCCACAGTCCATCCACACACCCGCAGTCCCCCTGGTTGAGGTAGGATGCAAATCCCAGCACTATGGCTTGCTGGCTCTGTGGTCTCAGCAAGCTCCTTTACTCTTCAGTTTCTCACTCTGGTGAGAATGATAATAACAGCAGCACTTACCTTAGAAGGTCAGTGTGAGGAACAAATGAGTTAAAACGGGTGTTAACACTGGAAAGCCTGCCTACCCCAGAGTAAGTGCCCAGTGCACCTCCTCATTTCTGCCTACACTCTCTCAACCTTTCCCATCACAGACACAGTTATGAGTCATCAACACCTTTACCTCTGTCTGCTTTGAATCGTTTTCCTTGCTCCTCTCAAGACAATCTAGTCCGTTCACATTCTTCTTAAAAGGAGGAGACCAAGACTGAGCTCACAACTCTAATAAGCATCTGACCCATCCCAAAGATGAGCCTTACCTCTGTTTCTTCCACATCCACTCTGACTTTGCCATGCTAAACTTGTCGTTCCTTCCATGACTTGGCAAACGCTGTTCCTCGCCCGGAAAGCCTTCATCCCTCAGCCCCTACTCTCTCCCAAGCCCTCAGTCCCGACCCACCCTACACACCATTTAAGATCCAGCAGATAATCCACATTCTCCCGATACTATTACTTTATCCTAAAATGTAGGTACAGACAAGAGATTTGAAAGCATGGATTTAGAATTAAATAGACCTGGATTTGCATTCTAGCCCAACTACTTTCTAGCTGTGAGATTTTAATCACAGCTACCTAACTTGTTCAAGTTTCAATTTCCTTACTCAGTAAATGAGAAGAATGACAAGACCTACTTCACTGGATCACTGTAAGGATCCAATAACATTAAATAAGATAACACATAAAATGCTTAGCACAGCCTCTGAAAGAGAACCTTTCAATATATGTTAGCTGTTATTAAAATGAACACCACAAACATTCAGAAACCTTCAATAATTCCTTCTTGGGCTATAGAATAAAATCCACATAGTGACAATCTGGCCCCAAACTTCTGCCTCTCCACCCACCTACCTCCCCCCCACCCCCATCCCCTTCACCATGCCCAGAATGTCCTCCGTTTCCCAAATTTACTCTGTCCTTTCATGCCACTCTCTGAATATGGCTTTGTCTGGAAGGCTCTCTTCATTTCTGCCAATCCAACCTGCCCCTACCACACCTGCTCACACACCTTCAAAACCCTGCTCCAATAGCAGCCCCGTCTGTGACGCTTTCCCTGGTGCAGTTCACTGCTCTTTCTTCACTGCCCTCCTAACAGTTAGTACATAATGCTACTCAAGCACATGTACTGTTGATTGCCCTCGATTTCCCCTTTTGCACACAAGCACCTCAAGGGCAAAAACTCCGAGGGAAGGAGGCAGACAGACTGAGAGAAAGAGGTGGACAGGTCACCAAAAACTCTAGTATAGGAACAAAGTGTGCTCCTCAGCCACCCATCTCTCTTCCTATCCCCTTTTTACAGTATTTCCAACGTTCTTAAGTCCTCTACACTCCTCTCTTTCCAGTGCACCCGTTCAGGAAAAGCTCAGCCCTAGATGACCACTCCTAGACTGTGGCGGGTGCACACTGAAGGAGAAAAATCACACAACTGCACAGACAGTTACCATAAGAAATTCGTGGATTCCATCTATCGCTGAGCCCTTAATGAGGCACAATGACCCTTTAACCAGCCTCGGTCAGCTCCTCTTTCTGATTCCTCCAACCTCTGCCATTCTCACCACCCTCTACGCAACCTCCAAATCCCTCATTCTCAGAAGAAAACGTCTCCTCTTACTTTTTCAAGAAATTTAAAGCTATACAAACTGCCCAGCCATGCACTCTCCTGTGTCTACAACCACCCCTACTTCCAATCTGAAAGGGTGTGGTACCCCTTTACCTACACAAGGCCAACCCCTTTGGTTCTGCCCTTAGATCCCTCCCCACCAAGCCCTGCTTCAGCAGAAAAACCCTCTCTACTATCTTCAAATCTCTTCCTTTCCAGAGGGACTCTATCCCCCTTCAGCCTCTAAACACAAAGAAGTCTCTCCCATCCTTAACAACAAAAAAAAAAAAAAACACAACAAACGTGTTACCAACTACTGCCCTCTCTTTCCTTTCTAGGCCAACTCTGTGAAAGAGCAGTGTACACCCGGCATTTCCAATTCCTCTCTTCCCATTCACTTCTGGGCCCCTGTGGTGCAATACAGACTCTACTACCATTTCTGGTAAAGAGCATCATGTCTTAAAACTACAAAATCCAACTGATAAAACCTCCAATAGATACTCTTCTATCCTGATTTTACTGGATCTCTCTCATGCAGTGACTCCTTGCTCTTCTCTATCCTTCTCTACCCCAAGGCTTCCATGACAATACTCTTATCCATTCATTCATTCTTCAAACATATAGTTACTGAGGATCTGTTTTGTGCCACTGTCTGAGCCTGGAATTAAATGTGAGCAAAATATATACACTCCCTATCTTGGGGCTTAAAATACAGCAAAAGTTCAACACATTACCCAATCATAAACACAAATGTATAATTACAAAATCTGATAAGTACTACAAAGCAAAGACAAAGAGAGTGACTATGAGAATGGCACCAGTTATGGTAGAGGAGAAGGGAGTAGTTAATGAAAGTTTCCCTGAAAAAGTTACTGTTTGAGTTGAGCTCTGAAGGAAGGGTGACAAGGTGAGGAGAGGGAGAGCATTCCAGGCAGAGAACACAGCATATGCAAAGGTCCTGTGCCAGGAAGGAGCACAGTCAGCCAAGGAACTAAAAGGAAGGGAGTATGGCTCCAACACAAAAAACATGAGAGAAAGATGTGGCTAGGAAGTAAGCAGGAAGCAGATCATGCAGAACCTCAGAGATTTGGGTCCTTATTCTTAGAGTAATGGGAAGCCACGGAAAATACTTAAATATGGGACTAAAGGAGAAGAGACATGATGAAGTTTTCATTTTTAAAAGATCACTCTAGGGAAGACACTTAGGAGGAGTCGAGTAAATACAGGGAGATTACTTAGAAGGCTACTACAATAGTCAAATGAGAAATAAAGAAAGGTTGAAGTTGGTGATAGTGGACATGAAAAAAACCAGGAAGACAATACTTACAGCAAGAGTTGGTGGTGGATTGGATGTGGGATGTTAGAGAAACAGAAGTGTCAAGGATGACTCCCAGATTTCTGACTTGGCGATATCATTCACTGACATAGGAAAGACTAGAAAAGTACCAGGGTTGGCAGGGAAGTACATGAGCTTGATTTTGGATAAATTTAATGTGCCTTTGAGATAGCCAAGAGATAATGTCCATGGATACTTGGTGTAGGGCAAAGGTCAGCAAACTATGGCCTGTGAGCCAAATCGAACCTACAATGTCTCTTTGTAAATAAAGTTTTATTAGAACACAGCCATATTTTTTCATTTATATATTGTCTATAGATGCTTTGTGCTACTCAAGCAGAACTAAGTAGTTGCAACAGAGACCCTATGGCCCACAGAGCCTAAAATATTTATTCTCTAGCCTTTTACAAAAGCTTGCCAACCCTGATTTAGAGCAAAGAAGAAATATATGGGTTACAGTTTTAAGTCATAATATCATTAATGTCCCTCCAGCTAACTCTGCACACTGATTGTTACATACGCACATACAGACTCCACATGTGATTTAAGTTAACCCAATCAAAGTATAAGTTTCAGAAAATTTGCTTGGAAAGTTATTTAGTGCCTCTATGCTTTGTTCATGTTCCTCTCTATGTTGGAATTTGACTCATGCCCTATCTCTAACTTCTCCAAGATTAAACTTTGGCAGCACATCCAGGAAGTCTTCCCTGTATCCTCATGGCAGATTAAGGGCACCTCTTCTGTGCTCCCACATTTCTCTCTTAGTACCAGATTCTAAAATTATCTGCTGACTTGTCTGTCTTCTCCAATAGACCCTGAGCTCATCAAAACAGAAACTAGTACATCGTGGATGTTCAGTAATATTAAACTGAACCAAACCAGCACAGTTTCCTTTTTATGAAACAAAAATCATTGCAAAATAAGCATAGAAACTACAAGTTCTGAGCAAAATTTGGTTACTGAATTATAGTAAGTACACCATTAATAAATCTACCTATCAACCAACTTCTTAATATATCTGAATTCCATATTCATGAGCATGATTTTTCTACAATTATCAATATGTAAAGTCATTTTGCTGAAATCTAAACACTGGATAAGTGGGTCTTAAATGTGTAGAGAAAAGTAAGACCCATGGATGAACTAAACTAATCTACATGTCAGGATGTTGGTTCCCCTTGGGAGAGAAAGGATGATGACTGAAAGGAAGGATAATGACTGAAGGAAGTATAAGGAAGGTTTCTGGAATACCAGTAACATTCTATATCCTGATTTAGGTGCTGGTTACCCGAATGTGTTCAGTTTCTAAAAATGCATTAAGCTGTACAATTATGGTATGTTCATTTTTCTCTATATATATTATACTGAAATTAAGTGTTTACAATCAACAGATGTAAAATAATTTGTCTACTCCACTCAAAAAATAAAGTAAGAAAAAAATTACTAATCCACTGTTACATTTATTTAGAAATTTTCACCCATGGCGTAGTGTGCTGAGGGATATTTATCTTTTCTCCTAAATAAAAAAGCATTCTTGCCAGGTCAAAATAGCCAACAACAGAAATACTCATAATAATTAGCATTTTTTTTAATTTGGGAGGAAAACAAGAAAATCACATTTAAATATATGTAATTTTATACACAGAAGGAATGAAAAAAATATGACAAAACTCCCAGTTTTGTACACCCAGTTTTTCAAAATACAAATCTGTCAACATTTGGATCATAAAAGTGCACACTTAAATGGAGATACGTATAAGAATCCTAGGCTGCCTCATCTATTGTTTCTGTGTACTATGACAACTGATAAAACAGGACCATGTTTATAACTTGGAGAATTCAAAGAAGCTAATCATTTAATGGGTGCTATCTTTCAAGAGGAAAAGCAAATAAACACTGGTATGAAACCAAAGTCTATTGCCTAATATTAAAAAAAATGGATGAACCTTGAAAACACACTAAGTGAAAGAAACAAGCCACAAAGGAACATATATTGTATGACTCCATTTATGTGAAATGTGCAGAATAGGCAAGTCATAGCCATAGAAAGTAGATTGGTGTCGGCCAGGGGCTGAAGGAAGGGAGGAGTGAGGAGTGACTGTTACCGTGTATGGAGTTTTTCTTTGGGATGATGAAAATATTCTAAAATTGACTATGATGGTGATGCCACAGATCTGTGAATTTACTAAAAACCACCCAATTGTACCTTTTAAATGGGTAAGTTGTATGGCATGTGAATTCTATCTCAATAAAGCCATAATTTTTTTTAAGACAAAAGATAAGTCAACTCGAGTACATACAGGTCATAAAATAAATTTTTAAGTTTGAATTATTTGGTCTGCTATATTTGGTGGATGCTTTTCAATGTGAAATGACATCAAGTTTAAGAAACCACCCATTATTTCTAGAATTTTTTTTTCTCAATAGGACAATATTTGAATACGTGAGAGGGAGAGAAAGATGAAACAGGGATTATTTGAAGTGATAGGTTAGCCTAAATATTATATTGCAAAAGAATTTAGCTGAAAAACTGGACACTTGTGATGACAGAGTGCTGGGAGGGATCAGGGAGTGTGCTGGCAACATGAATATTAGTCATCAAATAAATAACTTCCTGGCCTTACCTGCTAAGATTTAGAACAACTGAAGTCTTTAGGTCAAAGGCCCCCTTCAGAAATACCCACTTAGCCACGGGGAAATTTTATGAATTTAACAATTCACTCTGTTTCTAGCTCTATTAACATATAATTTCCTGACAAGACACACACACACAAATCCATAATTGCGCCCTAAAATGAAGGTAATTAGGTCAGGCTGAAATTTGTGCAATTTGAAAACTTCAGGAAAGCAAAATTTACCCAAATTCTAAGAATACGCCATAGTGTGACTATTGTACTTACGATATTAGTTAATAGATTAAAAATTTTAAGTTGATATGCTCTTTCTTGTATTTTAAAAATGTTATTAAGATGCTACAGCAGTTGCTTTTTCAACAAAATGCGTCTCTACTGTAACGAAAACACAGCACATCCTTTCTGTGACTAATAAAACATTTTACTTCCAAGGCCCTGGAAATCACCTACAAAAAATAAAAGCACCAACAGTCATGATTTTTTTTCCCAAAATTACTGAGACAAACTCCCGAACACTACAACTGCCCCTTCCTAATCAGGACATACAGCCCACAAAACAACAGCAGAATCAACCGCTGGTAACTCATCACAAGATAGCACGGCGTGCCCACAAAGCCAGAGCGCTCCGTGGTTCTATCACGTCGTGCCATCACCAGACTACAAAGCAGTCACGCAAGGTGGTCGAGCTCCCCAGGGCTCAGGAAAGCACTGACAAGCTGCCAACGTCCCTCAGGCGGCTGGTGAATACAAGAAGAGAACACGCTCCCTCACACCTTCCCACTTCCTGCACTGCCAGAAACGGTGTGGGGGCTTTCCTGAGACCCCCCCCCCACCGGAACCGGAAAACCGACCATCTTCCCTAACCCCCCTCAGCCGGAAGTTGGGGGACCCAGCCGACGCTCTCACCCTGAAAGAACAAGACGCCCAGCAGTGGGAACAGAGCGCAGCCACGGCCTCCAGCCGCTCCGCTCTGCTGCATCCCGACAGCTCTCTGGATGCTTGCACACCTTGTTTACGGCTCCCGGTAACCACACAGGTGATACCGGAAGTGACGTCAGGGCGGGAGGTCGCGAGAACACTCAAAATGGCGATTCGAAGTTGCCATAGGAACGTGGCATCTTTCCAGAGCCACACCTGAACCTGCTGTGACCCGCGATTAAGTCTCGAGTAAGAATTAATTATTCTGTTTTGCTTGACAATGAAGTAAGCCACAGACTGTGGAAAAATTACAATTTATTTGTATGGAATTCTGTCGTACTAAATAGTCTCGAACCTCCGACTCTCTTCAGAAGTCATTTTTTGCTCCCTACAGATTTATTTGAACTATCTCAAAATAGGTTTCTATAAATTTAGAGTTATCAGTGACGTAGGAGATTATACAGGATGAGTCAATAAATACGTATTAGGCCTTCGTGACGAACGTGTACCTCAAGTGTCTTTGGTTCGTGTTTCGTGCGTAGCTATCACAGCATCCAGCTCAATACCTACGTAAATTGGGTATTTATTAAACTGCTGTTCACAGTGGCAATGATGAAATGACTACAACATATCATAGAGGAAAAAAGGAACTCTTTTGGTGGTAGAAGTGAGCAAGTAATGTTTTCACAGTGCTGGAAGTGAAATGAAGTAATGGTGTCCCATTCTTCTAAAAAAGAGAAGGGATGGTATCCTGCTCCAATCATTAGTCAACCTGTCCTCTTGGAATCTGTGTGTATTTAATGAAAACAAGAGGGGAACGAAAGTATGCTTCAGCTTTTGGGAAAGTTTAATAAGCTTTCATTTTTCAATTCCCATTCCGTTACCAGACTTGAAAGCTAGTGATTTTCTCTATTGAGAAGGTAATGTAAGAGTACCAAATAAAAAAGATGATACCCTTCCTTCAGAAGAGCTCCCAAACTAAGTAGTTTATCGTGCCCAATTCCCAGTCGTCCAAAGCAATGTGGAATTCTGTGGAAATGCACACATATTTACCCAGTGTAAACTAACTTTATCCATGATTGACTTCCAGGCTCCCTCTAAGGAAATTCCTCAGTAAAGATAAAATATATAACCATCTGTTTTTTGGTAGTTGCTGTGTAAAATGTTTAGATTTGTATATAAGCAAATTATATAACTGATAATTCTTTATTACTAAAGGTTATTTACATGCGTGTTTCAGGCACAATAAAAAATAAATTACAGTACAAGAGTTATCTTTTGGAAAAAGACACTAAACGACAGGGTCATATTAACCCCTGAATATTTAGCCAAGATACAAGCTACAAGTTTTACTGGAAAAGCCTTTCTGTGAGTTTTTAACCACTTCTTCATTACACTTATGGAACATCATCCAGGCCATCTGTTTGAAAAAAATATAATGTTATTTTCAAAGGTTGAATTATGGAGAAAAATAGAAAATGTGAGTTAAAGGTAACATAGACCTTAAATCTAACTTTTAGTTTCAAAACTGAGTATTAAAACTACTTTTTTAGTGTAAAAGACAAAATGAGAGAGGTATGGAATGAATTCAGAATCAAGGTTCATATGTAAATGTACCAATTATTTTAAAAATACTCAAAAAAATATCAAAGTTCAGCATCTTTAAATACAGGTAACCTATTTGAAAATTCCTGTTTGTTAAAAGAAAGAACATCTTTGGCCCGGTCAGTGAAAACTGAAAATATTAGACTGTAAAGATGGGAGAGAGGGGGCAACCAAACTTTCAGATGTTTTGTACATTTTGAATAAATGCTGCTATAGCTTAAGTTTGGAAAGACACTGGGAAACTAAACACTTTAAAAAGCACTCTTCTTTCCGTAGCCCACTTATAAAGTTTGCTTTCTGTACTACTATGAGGGAAAAAATGAATAAAGCTGGTTTCATGTTGTTAGTTTTGGGGTTTTTTTTGTTTTGTTTTGTTTTTTGCCCCATACCAAATCCTCCCTCCCACAAAGTAAGCAAGTAAATCAAAGCAAAAAGGAAATAAGATAAAGAAAAGGAAAAAAATAAATAATCTCATCCAGTTCTCAGAGCTTTATATAACACTGTACAAAATTATCATCATTTTGGGTTGATTTTTTTCACCAGCCCTAAATTTTTACAGTCGTAATGTACTGTTTCAGAATCCTTCCATGTAACTGCTTAATGATTCCAGTCTGCAAGGGAGCATAGATTTTGCTCTGTTGTTAGATAACTGAACAGTAGGAGAAACAGTATTCACTGCTCATGAAAACCTGCAGTTTTGGTTGTTTTTCACAACACAGAAAAAAAAGGTGACAAGTGATTTGTCCTGGGGTGGCATTTGTCAATCAATAGGCATTTATAAACTTTTCTAGCTACTCTGTGATAGATTTGTGCTATTATAAAACTTGGATCAACAAAACAAAAAACATCATTTAGGATACTGAAAGAAATTCAATAAAACAAGATGTGTCCCTTACTTAAGGACAGCCATAAAAAATCAAACTGTTCTTTAACAGTTTGAATTTAAGATTTCCTGTTAAATTTCCCGTTGAATTTAAGATTTCGAGCTGGGAGAATTAGCTCACTTTTAATTAAGAGTTCAAAGGAAAGAGTAAACACATTAACTTTAGTAGCAAGAGTGCTACTCTGAAGAAACTAGTATGTTAAAGGAAATGTCATGACAGACAAGTTGGCTTTCATCTCATTTGATACCACTGTATGTGTGGACAATTAATAATCCACAAGGAGTGTTTAAGAGCAAAAATGTAGCTTCTTAGTATAAAAGGCTAATAATGAGCATATGAAATATATTTGCACTTTGAAATTAAATAAATCCTTAGAAATAGGCTGTGTGGGAGTTTGTTGGCATCTGCTCAAGAGGGGCCTGTGCCAGCTCCAGGGAGATGTTCCTCATCTAGCTGGTTCTGGACTGCAGAGCTGGCTGGAAGGCAGGTCACAGCTGGAAAAGCCAAAGAAAAGCTTCCATTAACTTCAGCTTATCCTAAGGTTCTTGTTCTTGGGAATCTTCAGCTTCCTGAAATACAAAAGTTTAAATGGATAATGCATTTGGCAATAGTGCATAGAGGTACCTGGAATTATGAATTACATATATATTATTAGATATGTTCTCCACTGTGAAAGAAACTACTCTTAATGTACTTGTTCTCCTCCTAATTCAACTTTTAAAAGATGTTTCCTGATCCTTATTACATAGTTCTCAGCGTCAGTGTCCTTAATTCATAGCCTCTGCCTTGCACGGACACTTGATCCATAGCTCACTCACACACATGCATGCCTTCTCTCTCTCTCTCTTTCTCTCTCTCTCTCTTCGTCTCTCTCCCCTTTTATTACAAACAAGATCAAGCACACAGAAAAGTAGAAAGGACAGTGTATAGAATTCACCCATCACCTAATTTTAAAGCATTTTTTGCATTATTTGCCATATATCTATTTGGTTTATGTTATATATAAATACATATATAAATTTATATGTAATAAATGTATATTATATATAAATGTATATTTAAGATAGGGACATTTTCCTCTGTAACCACATTACCTTTATTATACCTAATAAAAATTAACAGTAATTCCCTAATATTATCCATATTCAAAATTTTCATGTTCAAGACTCCCAATTGCCTCCCCCCCAAATCTTCTTACAACTAGTTTGTTCAAACTAGTATCCATCCAGTGAGGACATCCCGTCACATTGCGCTTGATTGTGTTAGTTCCTTAAATTTCTTTTCATTTCCATCTTCATTCCATGACCCTGACTTGTTAGAGAATCTGCTTGGTTTTAAAAACCACGAGAGACTATGGTCTCTGGGAAACAAACTGAGGGCTTCAGAGGGGAAGGGGGCGGGGGATTGGGATAGGCCGGTGATGGGTATTAAGGAGGGCACATATTCCATGGAGCACTGGGTGTTATACACAAACAATGAATCATGGAACACTACATCAAAAACTAAGGATGTACTGTATGGTGACTAACGTAACATAATAAAAAATTATAAAAATAAAAAGACAATAGCCCTTGGGGCGCCTGGGTGGCTCAGTCGTTAAGCCTCTGCCTTCGGCTCAGATCATGATCCCAGGGTCCTGGATTGAGCCCGCATCGGGCTCCCTGCTCAGCAGGAAGCCTGCTTCTTCCTCTCCCACTCCCCCTGCTGATGTTCCCTCTCTCACTGCCTCTGTCAAATAAATAAAATAAAAAATCTTAAAAAAAAAAAAAAGACAATAGCCCTTGGTAGAATCTCTCTCTGATACCAAATTCTTCTGGGTTTACAATAGAATAATTTCTCTCCATATTCTGTTTTTTAAATCCTTGAGGTCTCTCCCTGAAGCTTTAGGCCACAAAAATGTGACTCTTTTTGCAAATAATAATAGTGGACCTACTTCAGAGAATAGAAAAAATTCTGATCATATGAAAAATAAATCCTCCTACCCTTTAAGCACAATAAACCTGAAAACTGGAAAAATAAAACTAGATACTACTAAAATTGGATTCATAGTTCCAATAACTAGATGAAAGGAGTTGAAATTAATTCCAAGTAGTATAAAAGTTCTGTCAAAATGTCAGACATATCTATTGAGTCATTCTCTTGATACCATGATTGGTTTACAACAAAATAAAACAAGCAGATATTACTTCTTTCATTTAAAAAATAAAGATTTACTTACATGTTGAAAGTTAATTTATTATTCTTGGTTGTGGTAAATATAACCACAAAGCCTCTAATAATCTTAGAATTGTCCCATCTTCAATGGCAGTAGGGTCTGACTCCCTCATCCTTTGCACAAAACACACTGAAAGAGGAAGCTGTCCATAACACTAATAGAAGACTTTTATCTCCCTGACCCAGTTCCTCTAATTTCATATAGAAAACACCTAACAGTCCCAAGATCCAGGAGATCCACATTAGAGATGGGCCAGACAAGAAAGCTAAGGAAAGAAACCAACTCATTTATGAGCCTCACCATCTAAGAATGTTAGTCCGTGTCTTCTAAATAAACAGAGACCTTTTTTTCTTGGTTGAGCCTTTCGTCTTCTTTTCTGTAACAAAGAAGTAGAAACCAACATCAGGTGAAAATGACAAGAAGCAAGCGAGGCAAATCTTAGAAAGCAAGCTCCGGGCGATGTATTTTCTCCCATATTTTGGGAAGCATGACATGCATCTGGGAATAGATCCAAGCTTACAGAAAGCTACACCACCAGTGCCATCTTTCTAATAATATACATGCTTCCACATGACCCTGGGTATCTGAACTTCTACACGCTTCAGAATACTTTCAGATGGGAACACAATGTGGGAACCTGAAGGAGTTAAAGCAGACACCTTAGTTTACCATTAGTATCTGGCCTCTAATTCCATTCCTCATTCAGAAAAGAAAAAAGAAAAGGTTTTGTGTTGACCTAGAAGTCATCTTTATTGCTCTGTAGTCAATCCCTAATATCAGAGTTGGGTTCATTGGGCTTCTTAAAAATCAATTCTATTTACTTCAGTAAATATTTTTTGAGGAAAAGAAACACATGGTGCTGGGACGACTGAAAAACTACCATTGCAAAAGAACGAATCTGGACTCCGACTTCACTCCCTATACAAAACTTAACTCAAAATGAATCAAAGACCTACTGTAAGAGTTAAAAACTGTAAAGCTCTTAGAAGAAAACAAGCATAAATCTTCACGCCCTTGGGGTAGGCAATGGTTTCTTCGATATGACATCAACAGCAGAAGCAACAAAAGAAAAAAATGGATGATGAATTGGACTTCATCAAAATCAAAAAGTTCTGTACTTCAAAGGACATGAAGAAGAAAGCGAAAAGGCAACCCACAGAAGAGAACCCAACTTGTTAATGGGCAAAACATTTGAATAGATAGATCTCCAAATAAGATATGCAAATGGCCAAGATTATGGAAGGATGCTCAACATCATTAGTCATTAGGAAAATGCAAATCAAAACCTCAGTGAGATACCACCCCACACCCACTAGGTGGCTATAATCAGACGGTCAGACAACAAGTGTTGTCAAGGATACGGACAAATTGGAAGCTCATATGTTGCTGGTGGGAGTATACAATGGTATAGCTGTTTTGTAAAACAGTCTGGCAATTCCTCAAAAAGGTCAACATAGGGTAACCATATGTTCCAACAATTCCACTCCGAGATATATACTCAGGAAACTTGAAAACATATGCCTACACAAAAATTTATAAATAAATGTTCATAGCCACATTAGTCATATTGGCCAAAAAGTAGAGAAAATCTAAACGTCCATCAATTGAATGGATAAACAAAATGTGGTATGTACATGCAATGGAATATTATACAGCTATAAAAAGGCATGAAGTACTACGAGTACATGCTTTACATGTGAATGAATGAACTTGAAAATATTATACTAAGTCAAAGACACAAACATAAAAGGCCACACTGTATGATTATCGATTAATATGAAATGTCCAGAATAGGTGTAGGAATGCTGGCCACACTGACTCCATCTTTGACCTACCCTCTTATTGTAGTCTGCTTAATGACCTCTTCAGGGCTACATGTTCTAGAGTAATGCGTAAGATGTAATGTAAACGGCTAACTCCACACTCACATTCCAAAACTGGAATGTCCAGGGAGCCTGTTCTGGATTTCAACGGACCCATTAAGGTAATGGTGCAGATAACGTAGTTTTCTGCAGAGGCACAGATGGTGCCAGAAGGTCTGTTAAACGTTAGCGATCAATCACGTGTATGCGAACACTCCCCCACACATCCCGCTCCTTTAAAACCAGCAACCCAGACGTGCCTGGATGGCTCAGTCAGTTTAGTGTCTGCCTTTAGCTCTGGTCATGATCCCAGGGTCCTGGGATGGAGCCCAGCATCAGGCTCCCTGCTCAGCGGGGAGCCTGCTTCTCCCTTTCCCTCTGCCTACCACTCTGCCTACTTGTGCTGTCTGTCAAATAAATAAAATCTTTTAAATAAACAAACTAACTAACTAAACCAGCAAACTAAAACATGGGACTTCGGAGGAGACTAGCTGCACAGCTGTCCAGCTGCCAGTCCTCGTGATCCTTCCTACCAGTAAGTCACGCAACATAAAACTCTGTGTATTCTGTATGGAATCGCCTACTTCATTTTTGTTTCAAAGTGCCTTCTCAGTTTGGGGGGCACTTTACATTCTCCTCACCTTTGAGGTGAGGCAAATCCACAGAGAAAGATTAGTGGTTGTCAGGGGCAGGTGGGAGGGGACAATGGTGATGGCTAAAGGGTATGGAGTTTCTTTTGGGAGTGATGAAAATTCTAGAATTCATGATGATGGTAACACAACTTTGTGAACATTAAAAAGGTGAATGTTTATGGTGCATAAATTTAATCTCAAAAAATATACATATTTACTGACCACCTTCTATCCGCATGGCTGACTTTCCTAGGCACTGATTCATGGTGCCCCTGCTGACTGCCCGGGGGTCCTTACAAATGTACAGTTTACATTAAAAGTAAGGAATATCCTAGAAAAGCTTTATGTAAGCAGATTCTGATAATATCAAATCCTCCATAATAAAACCTATAATGAAATCTTCTATAAAATGAAGAAAGCTTTTGTAAAGTTACTAAATCACACCCTAATTTATCCATCCTGTCAATTTGAATTTTTCTACAGGACTTACTCAGAGGGAAGAACGTCTGTTGAACAATCATTGAGCCCAAGTGTAAAATATCAAGAGTCACGATAACAGAGCGTTAGAAGAAGACTTCCCAGAACCGCCTAGCCTTACGGTTTTATCTCCACCACTTTATGAGCTCTCTCAGCCCATCGCTTCTTCCGGAAATGCTGGACGAGGACCACCACGATTACTATTATGACCATCAGTGCACAGGCTGAGCCAATAGCCAGGGCCAGGAAGTGGATCTCAGAGAAGCGGACTGTAAGGAGAAAAAGCGGATCTCATGTTTCTAAAAAGAGAAGGGACATGATGAAATCTAAAGCGATAAGGATGTATTTTCATCATTAAATGGAATCTTCCTTTCTCGCACCGTATTAGCTTTGAGCTCTAGGAGCAGTTAGAAAACCACACAGACCCCTTTAGTGGTTCTCAAACTACAGTCCTGGGAGGAGCGGAAGTACCCGTAAGAACTCTGAAATGCAAATTATCAGGCGTCTCCTGAATTGCAGGTGGGGCCCAGCAATCTGTTTTAACAAGTCCTCCAGGTGATTCTGGTGCAGGCGGAAACTTCAAGAACCACTGAGCCAGTTGACCCACCTAGTGGGGTAAGGTTATTGCTGACCTCATCAAACCCAGCGCCCAAACTGTTCCTCCTCGATTCCCTCTCACCTCTGGCATTCAGTCAGTCATTTATTCCAATTTATTAAGGGCCTACTATGTTCAGACATTGCGATGGAAATACAAAGCCAAAAAAGTACCTTCAAGGAACTCCTACCCACCCGGAAGATAGGCAAGTAAATCAGTAACGACAGTGATGCAAGAGGGAACCCAGAGGGAAAGGCCCGTAGACCGGGCAGAATCTGTGAAGCCGGGGTCTCCTGTCTTTTAGTCTGATTTCTGATTTGAACTTCAGTAAACCCAGGGCGTCTGGGTGGTTCATTCGGTTAAGCGTTTGCCTTCAGCTCAGGTCATGATCTCGGGGTCCTGGGATGCAGCCCCGAGTCCCTGCTTAGCAGGGAGCCTGCTTCTCCCTCTCCTTCTGTGCTCTCTCTCAAACAAATAAATAAAATCTTTTTTAAAAAATTAAATAAATAAACTTCAGTAAACCCTCGGAACCAGAAAAGGCATTAGAAAATGTCTAGCCCAGGGGTTTCCAGCCTGGAGTCTGTGAAGGAGGACAGGGAGAGAGGGGGGCCACAAGCCCACAAACTCCATATCATATTGTGTGTTATGTGTACATTTTTGTGGGAAGCGGAGCTGTGGCTTTCACTAGATTGTCAGAGTAGCAATCACAGTACATTTAAGAACCATGTGTTCTTGTCTAACCTGTTCATGCAGGTTAGCTGCGGACAAATTCAGAAACTGAGGTCCCAGGACATTCCATTACTTCTTTCAGTACTCAAATGACTTCTCCAAGGTCACACAGCCCTATTGATGGGGTCCCGAAGGATGATATTAGGAATGAAAGGAGGAAATCCTACCCCTTTACAGGCTTATACATTTTGGGTAGTAATATTACATGTTGGTTAAGAGCAAGCACCAGAGAGTCAGGTTAAAATACCAGCTGCACCATTTACTAGCTGTGTGATTTGGAGTATTAACTTATTTGAGCCTCAGTTTCTTCAAGGTATTAAATAGGGGTAACAATATCCATTTCTTGAGTTCTTATTTAAAAAAATCTATTCCTGGGGTACCTGCGTGGCTCAGTCAGAAGAGACACTACTCTTGATCTCGAGCTTGTGAGTTCGAGCCCCACATCGGGTGTAGAGATCACTAAAATAAATAAACTAAAAAAAAAATTCATGTAAATTATCCCATGCTGTGTCTGCACATCATAAATACTCAGTATGTGGTAGCTGTTACAATTTTCAATGCAAACACATTTTTTTTTTCAGTGCAAGTCGGAGTTTGGGGAATTTTTTTTTTTTAAGATTTTATTTATTTGACAGAGATAGAGACAGCCAGCGAGAGAGGGAACACAAGCAGGGGGAGTGGGAGAGGAAGAAACAGGCTCATAGCGGAGGAGCCTGATGTGGGGCTCGATCCCAGAACGCCGGGATCACGCCCTGAGCCGAAGGCAGATGCTTAACCGCTGTGCCACCCAGGCGCCCCGGAGTTTGGGGAATTTTTACATCTATTATCTCATTTTATCCTCACCATAATCCTCGCTATATTATTCTCACTGTAAGGAAACAAAAAAAAAAAAAGGATTTATTGACAGTTGGTAAATGATAACAGTGGCTCAAACCCAGATTTGCAACTCTGAAGTTTTATGGTATTTGCTTTTTGTCATCTGGACAGTTTCCAGGTTTCCCTTTACAGGATTGCGAGCAATACGGTACATTCGTTCAGAGTACAGCTTTGGAGTCAAAGATGCCTGGGTTTGAGGTCCAAATGATTCCATGTATCAGCTCCATGGATTTGGACGAGTGACTTAATTTCTGTGAGCCTCAGTTTCCTCCTCAGTAAAATGTGGAGCACTAAAAGTACAAAAACTGATGTGATATATAGAGATTAACACATGCGAAAGCCCCTGGCATGTGGCAGCACTTAATAAAGGAAAGCAGTCCTTACCCGTACCTGGCGCCCAGGACGGTGGTGGGAGTTGAATGAGCTAGCATGGGTCAAGTGCGGGACACTGCCTGACACAGAGTAGGCCCTCAATAAGTATCTGGTGAATAAATGAGTGAATGAACGGATCTATTGTTAGCCTTTTATCAGAGAATTGCTTCCTCTCCCTTTTACAAACTCAATGCCATTTCTGTAACAGACTCCTTGGTCCGTTTGCTTAACCTTCTGTTTCTTTCCACAGCCAGACAAAGCCTTTCCTTTTTACCCCGAGACTCTTCAGTCTTACCCTTTCAGCCATCACAAAAGATTATCCCTCTCTTTTCTACACGCTCTCACGCTTCCCCAAACCGTTTTCCCCTGCACGACCTACCAGTGTGCACGACGCTGAGCCGGATCTCTCCTATCAGCCCATCCACGTCAGGTGGGTTCTTCACCTGGCAGGTATATGTCCCATTGTCATCGAACTGCAGCTTCCACAGGATGATGGAGACGTCGTACCGCTCAGGGTTCCCGTCCCAGACCACCCGATCCTTGAAACGCCCACTCATGGGTTTGAAGGGATCCACATGGTAGTAGAATACCTGGAAGGGAGAAGTGGCCAAAGGTCTTCTTCAGTATGGAGGCAAGGAGGCCGAGATGGAGGGAGCCAGCCTCACTGCCCCACCTGCAGCTCTCCCCCAAGAACCTCTTGCTTTCAGTTGACAGACCCCTCAGTTCTGTTGGTCTCTGTCCCAAGGATTGTTTCTCAGCTGTGCCCTGCGCTTGTTGCTAAGAAAAGCACAGAAGGGCAAGGAGAAACGGACTGGCTTATTTTCCCAACCAAGGGTCGCCTGGCCAATGACAATAATCTACTTACAAACTGTTCAGGCCCCCCATCCCGAGGCCGGAAGTTCCAGGTCACTGTCAGAGCATCACCCACAGGGGCAAAGCTGGAGAAAGTGCATTTTAACCGAACATCTGTCCCGTTGACAGCCTCCAGCACTTGGGACGTGTAAATTTCCACCGCGGCTATCGGCCAAAGGGCTGCGCAAAGACAAGGAAAAGGGAAGATATGTAATTAAGAGAATTTCTGCGGACACTGCCAAAATAAAGGTCTGAGTGAGGCACGAAACTGAACTGAGATGCCCCAGCTCTCAAACGTACTTCATCCTGAGCCTGCATACTCAGGCTTGTATGCACCTGGGACCCTCCCATGCCACAGAACCACCAAAAATACCACACAGCGAGCCTCCTTAGTGCTCTCACTTTCTCCACGGCACCAGAACCCAGCCTCATGGTACCCGCTGCCAGCTGTTCTATCAAACACAGACGTCGGCAAATAAAATTGAAAGCAGAAACAAACAAAGCAAATCAAAACTAATCATAACATGAATTAGAGATGTATTCAGATTAAGCATTACGTATTGTGGTATCACAGTCCCCTGGAAGTTTTCCAGAAAGCGCCCTTGTTAGCTTATGATTTCATGCTGTTTCTAGTCTTCTGCAGAAACTGAATTCATCAACCCCAGCCAGGTTCTGCTTGCATGCCTGGAACCTCTCTACCACGTGGCCTTTTTTCTACCGTGATATTTACATTGAGACCTTGCACGTTGGGGCAGTTTCCAAATTACACGGGGGTGGGGGAGGCGGGGTCCTCTCTCCTTCAATTCTCAGCTTTTCCAGGGCTGCTGCGAGTCCCAGACAAGACCCACACACAGAAATCCTAGCGCCAAGTCCTGCCTGCAGTGGGAGGCTGAGAGTAGCCACACGGAAAAAAAAGAAGAAAAAAAAAAAGTTTGTAACCTGAGAGTAGAAAGCTCTCTCTGTGCCCAAATCACTAGCGGCCGAAACACACCTAAACCTGTTTGTCCGAAATCAGTTCTCCAAAAACAACCCACTAACTTCAGTTTCAGTAAAGTCAAAACCAGACGGACTGCCACTGTGGCCCAGGCTCCCTCACAAAACTCCTGTGACTTCGGAGACACTCGGCTAACTCTGTAGGGTAGGCAGAGAAGGAGGAAAGGCTGAAAGAAGCCCGCCAGCCCTTACCTGTGAGCTGTACGCCAAGGAGAAGCAGCCCAGCACGCGAAGGGCTCTTGCCATACATGAGGGAACCCAGCCCTGGCCCCGGAGACCAGACCGGGCAGACCGAGGGCTCCAGCACCCTGCCAAGGCCACTCCAGTAAGAACGCAACGCGTTTTCCCCGAGAGAAGAGCTAGCCCCTCACCTATTGGGAAACTGAGCACCAGGGTCTGTGACTCACCCGGGCTCGGGCTCGCCGGTGCACTTTGCTGGAATGGAAAGGTGGGGCCTCTGCTCCCTGCGGCCCTCCTCCCTCTCCTCCCTCCCGCTCTCTGTGCTACAAGGAGTCCGCACTTCGTTCCAAACTCTGCAGTCTGCTCTCTACTTTCCGGTTCATCTGACAGGGCTCTGGCCTCTGGATGGCCTCAGAAACAGCCAGAGGAGGTGGTGCCAGCCTGAAACGTCCCAGGCTGCTTTGGGTTTGGCCCACACGCACACTGTTTTTTTCTAAGCAGGCTTCCCGCTTGCCTGGGAAGTGAATGTTGAAATCACTTTCCAGAGATCACACTTCCCAGAGCACCTCCCCGGGGCCACAGGAGCCCAGACTCCAAAACAATCCGAATGCCTTAAGACCCTCTCCGGACAAAAAGTCCTACAGCTTATACCCTCAGTTTTTAGTCAAACGTTACCACAAGGATCTCAGCGCCTTTTCTAGCTTGTAGCTATCTCCTGACACCCACCTAAAATAAACTGACCCAAACAAATCTCAATGTTTAATGACCCCTTCACTTTGAAGAACTTCAAGATAAAGCAGGACATCATCCCTGCTCATTTGGTGGACTATAATAACTTTTCTGTGCCTCAGATTTCATCTGCCATTTTTAGGGCAGCCATCTGTCTGAAAAATCTGAAGAGCTGAGGAATTTAAATGAGAAAAGGTGCCTCCTTGTCTGGAAAGAGGGTGGCTAATTGTGACTGAATAACAAAGCAGCACCAAGAAACAGCAGCCCAAGACAAACGGGAGATTACACCTGAAGCTAAGAAGTAGGCTTGAGCAGGAGTCTAACTCTGAACAGAACCGAAAAGCCCTAATCCCCGGATTAGCAACCCAGAAACTCTAGTGACTCCTGACATCTCATCAAACCCTGGAGGGGAGAAGTGGCTAGAAAAGGGAGGAAGGGGCAGGCTGACTGGAAAGGATAAAACTTCATACAGAGGGAAGAAAATTCCACCAAAGGAGAGGCAGATTACAAAAGTGGAAAAGAAAAGCCAAAAAGAAAAGAAAAGCAGCAGGAGAAAGATGTCATGATCATGGGGGAAGGAAGGTAGAAAAGAAAGAAAAAAGGAAAGAAGGAGAGAGGAAGAGAGGAGGGTAAGAAAGAAAGAAGGAAGGAAAGAAAGAGAGAGAAAAAGAAAAACAGTAAACAACAAAAAACAGTTGTTAGAACAGAGAAACCCAGAGGCTACCCCAAATGAAGACCAGGGGTGTCCTAACACAAATGTTTCATTACGATGAGTGTTCCTGAAAACAGAGTGGCTCCTTTGTCAGCGTCTAGGTCAGAGATCAACCTAAAATCAGAATGCCGGGGAAAATCTTCAAAATGGTGATGGGATAAAATAGAGGCTCTCTGGTATGTAAGAATGCCGGGGAAAATCTTCAAAATGGTGATGGGATAAAATGTGGGTCTGCAGAGTTCAGCTCCAGGAGCCTGAAAGAAAAGGAGTGAAGAAGGAAACTTGATCCTCTTTGTTGGCTTTCAACTTGCAGAGAAATGCAGCTCTACAGGAAGGGGACGTAGAGCCCGAGGTTTTGAAGTCTAGAGCAAATTGCAAAATTTGGTGAGAGGTAGAGTTACCAAAGAGCTCAAGGACACAGAGAAAAGCAGCAGGAGAGGAATCAGGGCAGGCGGCCCGAACAAACTGCCTGTTGTCGGCCGCAGAAGAATCTCTTCCCCAGGTAGCCAGATGCCCTGTGAGCTGGCCGCTGGCCCTGCTCCGAGGGTCAGCAGCTGCCGAGAGCCCACTCTTCTGCAGAGTTCAAGTTCCTGGCTCTGTGCCCAGCAACGCCCAATTCCTTCTTCCAGTTAACAGGAGCGGCTCCAGAGTCACCCAGCTCCCCTCCCTGGGAGGGGAGGGAGGAGACCAAGGGCTGGACTCCTTAAGCTGAGAAAACACTGAGTGAAAAGGACATTTGCCCCTGAGTCCGCAGGGGGCCCGTCAGTCTGACTATGAGCAAAACTGGAGGCTTCTAGGTAAGGTCTAAAGTTAGTGCCAAGGCAAATGGGAGAAAAGGAAGAAGAGAGAAGTTTTCAGAACCATCACTTTTTTTTCTAAGCTTCTCCAGAGAAAAATCCTGATTATCATTAAAATGGATGGCGTACCAATAGTTTTGTTTTTTTGTTTGTTTGTTTTTTTGGTTTTTTTTAATGATTTTTTATTATATTATGTTAGTCACCATACAGTACATCCCCGGTTTCCGATGTAAGGCTCGATGATTCATTAGTTGTGTATAACACCCAGTGCACCATGCAATACGTGCCCTCCTTACTACCCATCACCGGTCTATCCCATTCCCCCACCCCCCTCCCCTCTGAGGTCCTCAGTTGATAGTTTTGAAAGCACCTCATCTATCCCAACTGCCTACACATTTCCCAAAAATACTTCTACTGGGGTATACTTAGAAACCCACTGGAGAGGAGAAAACTCACTGAGGGCTCAAAAGACAGAAAAACTAGTCTGTATCGATATTTGTAAAAACTGTCATGTTAACATCCAAAGCAAAAATGTGGGGTTTTTCGCAAGATGAAATCAGCCTTGTACAAAGCAAGGGAAACAAATGATTTATCTCTGGGGGTGGTTCAAATAAAGCGTTTGTTTACTCAAAACTCTCTGTCCATATGTTTTCTAATTAGGAAAGATTCTATTTAATTTTTGTTCTATGCTAGGCAAGACATATAAAGTAGAATAAGACATTTCTGCCCCGGGGACAAAAATCGGAGTCCAAAGAAGATTGGGAGGTACAGTGTGTATGTTAACAAGTAATTACCATATTTGTGACTTGAGAGAAAGAGAGAGAGTCAGGAGGGAGGGGCAGAGAGAATCCCAAGCAGGCTCCACGCCCAGCACAGAGCCCAATGTGGGGCTCAATCTCATGACCCTGAGATCATGACCTGAGCTGAAATCAAGAGTCAGACATTAACTGACTAAGCCACCCAGGCGCCCATGAAATGGGTCCTTAAAGGATAAATGGGAATTGAGAGAGGAAAAACAGAGGCACTGTTGTTGAAACAAGTAGGAGGGGGTGGGCAGGAAATGTGGTCTCCATAGGACCTGCAAATGATTTTCATCCCAGGGCTTAGGGAGGAGTGGCAGGTCAGGAAGCTGGAGAAAGAGGCTGGGCCCAGATGTCCAGGGTCCTCACTCTCCATCCTAAGGAGTATGGACTTGATCCTGACAAATACACCATTTGGAAGTAGCTAAGACACAACCCGAAAAGAGTGGAGTTACTTTGGTATTTATCAGACAATTAAAAATAATGAGGAAAAGCCTTGGGACCTCGACCACCACATACTCTATTGACTTTCTCATACTCCCCCTGGCCTGGAGCCAGAATGAAAAGTCCAAACTTAATACCCATTTTCAGAAGACTCAGGGACTCCCAACCACCCCTACCAACCCCAGTGCCATCCTTTCTTCCTTTCCTTTCCTTTTTTTTTTTAACTTCTGGTGAGCTTCTCAAAGATGAGAGAGGGGGGCTAGGATGTCAGAGTCCTAGATGAGAGGTAGGCTCTCAGCCCAAAAGACGTGATGTGTTCCCCTTGGTCCTCCTCCTTGCCTTGCATTCCCTAGAGATATTCCAAAGCCAAGTCTGGATCTGAGACTGAGCTCTAATAGCTTAGAAAAACCATGTGAGGGAACGCCTTCCTATCTCCCCGCCTCACCGCAGCTTGGATACCTCCCCAGTAAAGCCCTGGGCTCCTTTCTTAATTATAGAGGATGGGCAACATGCTCTTATTAACCGGCCCACAGAAGCGACTCTGAAGTTTAACCCTTCCCTTACTCTAAAGAGCAGCTAGATGGATTTGCACAGGGCTGGAGATGACTTTGAAGATAACCCAAGGACCTCCCTGTTCACCATAGGTACCACATCGAATAATGGGTGAGAATTTATATTTATATCATGTTTATTGATGAACATAGCATCTTCTGATTACCACGACCAAGTTTCATTCTTAGGAAATTAATTCATTTCCCGAGAAAAGGCCCAGCCACTTATTTGTTCATTATTACATACTGGGAAGCAGGAGCTGGAATCCCACCTGCTTAGATCCAAACGCACCCTTGGCCACTGACCAGCTGTGAGGCCTGGGGCAAAGATTTCGTTCTCTGTGCCTCGATTATGTCATAAGTAAAATAAGAATAGTAATATCCGTCCCATAGGCTGGGTTTAAGAATCAGATGAAACACAGTGCTATGCTCGGTGCCCATCAAAAACACTCCATAAATTTGCTTGTTTGTGATTATACTTAGTTAAGATATTGAAAACTGCTCCCATGATCACTTTGGGAGGAGGTCTGGGAGTTTCTCATCAGGCCAAGTTTCATATAAAGCTAGCCAGCCTAGCAATTCCACCCCCAGGTATTTATCCAAGAGAAATGAAGTTATAAATCCACAAAAAGACTTGTATGAGAATATTTGTAGAAGTTTTATTCATAATAGTCCCAAACTGGAAATAGCACAGGGGTCCATCAACAGGAAAATGGGCCGTTCTGCAGAATACTCATATGATGGGATACTACCCAGCAGTAAAAAGAAGCAAACTTCTGATACATTCAACCACGTGGATACATCTCAAAAATACGATGTTGAACAAAAGTAGTCAGATACAGAGTCGTACATGCTCTTTGGTTCCATTTATAGGAAGCTCTAGGACAGGGAAAACTAATCTTTGGTGGAAAAAATCGTAACAGTGCTTGCCCTTGGGAAAGTGGGACAGGGGTTGACAGGTGGGGCATGAAGGAAATTTCTAGAGTGATATTAATGTTCTGCATCTTGATAGAGTTTTGGGTTACACAGACTTGTACATCTGAAAAAACTCTTTGAATGGTATACATGTAACATTTTGTGTGTTTCATCGTATGAAAATCTTATTTCAATATTTTTAAAAAGGAATTATAAACAAATATTGGACTCATTAATGCTGAAGTATGTAGTGAAATACGTCCTGATGTCTGCAATTTAATATTTTTAAGACATTATTTATTTTGAGAGAGCGAGCACAAGCGTGAGGAGGGGCAGAGGGAGAGGGACAAGCAGACTCCCCACCGAGCAGGGAGCCTGACGTGGGGTTTGATCCCAGGACTCCGAGATCATGACCGGAGCTGAAGTCAGACGCCCAACTGACTGAACCACCCAGGCGCCCCTGCAATTTAATTTTAAAATGCATCAGAAAAGTAAGATGCATTGAGAGATGGGTGGATAAAGCAATGGGTAAGGAATGAGCGGATGCGTGACAAAACACGTATAATTAAACGGTACTTGAAGAAGCTAGGTGGGGTATACAGGTGCTCGGTGTAAAATTCTTCCCACTTCTCTGCGTGTTTGGAAATTTTCATAATAAGATGTTGGCAAAATCTACTCCCTCTTTCACCAAGTCTCCTTAGCATTAAGTAAATGTTTATAAAGTGCTTGAGATTCATTATTTTACATTATGCTAGTTTAGACATCATTCCTTAGAATACTGGTAGTTTTTAACAAAGAAAAATCACCATTGATGGGGCGCCTGGGTGGCTCAGTTGGTTCAACAGCTGCCTTCTGCTCAGGTCATGATCCCAGCCATGGTCCTGGGATGGGGCCCCATGTGGGCTCCCTGCTCAGTGGGGAGTCTGCTTCTCCCTCTCCATCTGCCCCTCCCCATTGCTCCCCCCAGCCCCCCCATCGTGTTCTCTCACTCTCTCTAATAAATAAATAAAATCTTAAAAAAAGAATATTTCCATTTATCAAATGCCTCCCTGGGGCGTCTGGCTGGCTCAGTCAGTGGAGTGTGTGTCTCTTGATCTCGGGGTTGCAAGTTCAAGCCCCATGTTGGGTTTAGAGGTTACTTAAAAATAAAAACTTTTAGGGGGCCTGGGTGGCTCAGTCAGTTGAGCATCTGCCTTCGGCTCAGGTCATGATCCCAGGGTCCTGGGATCAAGTCCCCCATCTGGCTCCCTGTGGAGGGAGCCTGCTTCTCCCTTTGCCTCTGCCTCTCTGTCTCTCATGAATACATAAATAAAATCTTTTAAAAATAAAAACTTTTTTAGAAAAGTACCTACTATGTAACCAGCACTGTGGTAGGAACATTACATATATTATTTCTGATCTCTGAAACGGCAGGATAAGCAGATGTCTCCATTTTATAGAGGAGGAAATTGAGGCTCTGAGAGATTTGTTCATTCTAGTACCTACTGAGCCCTATTGTAGGTAAAGAGAAAAGGGTAAAAGAATGATTAACCAGAGGTGAGGTTGAAAACCTATTCAGAGGCCAGACCCTAACAGCTCTTGATAAGGGTTAAGGTGTTTGGACTTTATCTTGAAGACAATAGGAAGACTGGAAACTTTTCAGCAAAAAGTGACCTGATCCGATTCGTGTATTTAAAAGATCGCTCAGTGGGGTGCCTGGCTGGCTCAGTCGGTCAAGGGTTAAGCGGCTGCCTTCAGCTCAGGTTGTGATCTGGAATCGAGCCCCACATCAGGGTCCTTTCTCAGCGGGGAACCCGCTTCTCCCTCTGCCTGCCACACCCCCTGCTTGTGCTCTCGTCTCTGACAAATAAATAAATAAAATCTTTAAAAAATAAAAATATCACTCAAGGGGCACATGGGTGGCTCAGTTGATTAAGCATCAGACTTGCTTTCTTGAGCAGGGAGTCTGCCTAAGACTCTCCCTCTCCTCTGCCCCTCTTGCCCTGCTCCCCTTCTCTCTCTCTCTCTCTCTCTCTCTCTCTCTCTCAAATACATAAAATCTTTTTTAAAATTTAAAAAATTTTTAAAAAACAATGTTCTGGTTGTTCAGGAGTGTCGTGGTTTATACCTGCTATCCTGCTGTAATGATTAATAGCACCCCTTTTACACCCTGGTGTTATGGTTTGGAAGATAATTTATATGGTCAGCCTAGATAAGGGGAACCCCACGATAGGTGCAAATAGGCTAACTTTGAAGGTAAAAGGGTCAGGAACAAAAACTGAAGGAGTTTTCCTCTACGTGTGTGTGTGTGTGTGTGTGTGTGTGTGTGTGTAAAGTTCTCTCTCCTCCTGAGGGAGTTCTCCCCTAATGGCTTCTCCTTTATGTGTTTCGCAGGAAAGAAAGGTCACTGTCCCAGCGTGAGACAGGAGATAGGGGAGCAGACATCTGAAAGAGAAAGGATGAGGTCTGCCATAGGTGGTGACAGGAATGAGAGAGGAAATGTGCCCAAGTCTGAGACTCGGAGGTCAGGTAAACACCCCCAGTTACCCACCTACTGACAGGACCAGAATCCAGAACCAGCCCTGCCTAACTTCCAGACCATCACCAGAGCCAAACTACTCAGTCAGGTGCTCTTCTTAGGAATTCAAAGGTTAAAGAAAAGATACGATCTTAGTTAGCCCTCAAGGAGTGATCCAGCTTTTAACAAGTAGTCACAGTATGGGGTGCTTTGCAATGATAAAGTACAGGCCAGTTGCAAGTGACAGCACAAGAATGAGGACAGACTCCGCCTGGCAGCGCTAGGGAAGCCTGCTCTGAAAAGGCTAAACAATACCTGACATCCACTTGACAAAAGGCAGGGCCCTCTGGACCAACGTCCTCGCATTAGGACTGGAACAGCATAGAACTCTACATCAGAAACTGTTGGTGTACTATAAGTTAGCTAATTGAATTTAAACTAAAAAAAAAAAAGGACTGAAACAGCATGGCTGTGTAGGAACTTCAAGTAGGAGGCTGGAGTGTCGTAATAGTAAGAACCATCACTTGTCACATGGCTCACCTTTCGTATCTTTATATCTCGCAACAACCTTAGAAAGTACCTTATTAGTATTCTTATTTCTTTTCTTTTCTTTCTTCTTTTTTTTTTAAACTAGGATCCATGCCCAGTGTGAAGCCCAATGCAGGGCTTGAACTCACAACCCTGAGATCAAGTCCTGAGCTGAGATCAAGAGTCAGACGCTTGACTAACTGAGCCACCCAGGTGCCCCTAATTTCCCCATTTCACAGCTGAGGAAATGAGCCTGGAAGATTTAGTAACTCCACATAGCTGGGAGATAGTGTAGTTGGGTATTTTTTTTCCTTTCAAGAGTTATTCATTTATTTGAGAGAGAGAGAGAGAGCTCACACACCCAAGTGCGGGGAGGGGGAGAGGGAGAGGGAGAGAGAGAATCCTGAGCAGACTACCCACTGAGCCCAGAGCCCAGAGATCACGACCTGAGTCAAAACCAAGAGTCAGACACGTGACCAGCTAAGCCACCCAGGCACCCCAGGTGTAGCTGGGTTTTAATTCCAAACCCTGTGGTCCTTCTACAAAGCAAGCTTAGGATATAAAAGCAGAACAGCAGGAAAGGAGCTATGGAAGGTGAGAGTCTTTTGTCTCCATTGTATTACAAGGGTTCTCAGTTAAATTCTGAAAATGTAGGGGAAATCCTAAGAAGTCATGGAAATTTCATTTGATTTTTTTTAAGATTTTATTTTTAAAGCAATCCCTACACCCAACGTGGGGCTCGAACTTAACATCCCGGAGATCAAGAGTCACACGCTCCACCGACTGAGCCAGCCCGGCGCCCCAGTAATGGAAATTTTAAATACGAGTAAAAAGAGAAAGGCAGTAAGGACTCATCAGTAATGCTAAGGAGGCTTTACTTTTCCTAAAGGTAATAGACATTATTAACGGGTTTTACACCCACTTAAAGATTTAAGGATAGATAATCAAAGTGGTTGCATCAAGCACCCACTGAATTATAACAGTAAGAGGGTGGAGAATAATCTGTCGGTTAATTAAAAGACGGAGTCTCCACGCGAGCCACACCATGCCAGGCAGAGTGGGATAAAACTTCACCTTTTCCAACACCTCCAAATATTTTGCTCCATAAACATCACAGAGACCGCATGCTTTACCTTTGAAAACAGACCTAATCTTCTCGGAAGAAAGCTGAACTTGCAATTAGCCTGCTTACAGAATAAGCGAGTGAAGACTTCCCCAACAAGCTTTCGACAAGTCTTGACTTGAAATCCGAATCAGCAATTCTGTTCTCCCCTGGCCTCAGCCTCAGCACTGTTCTGCCCTGGGTCCTTCATAACCCCACCTCTCATTCTTCACTATTTTCAGCCATCGTCTCAGGAGGAAAAGGAAGTTGCTGACACACTGGGTTTAAGATGACGTCACAGGCCAGAGAAGCATGGCATGTGTAACTCAAGCAATAGGAAGGATGGTGTCTGTTCCAGGGAGAAAGGACACTGGAAGAGAGGAGGGTCAGGGGTCCAGCTCTTAGAACTGCAAGAAATCGTGGCCATATGTCACTGCTACGAACATGCCCTAAATGATCATTCAGACAAACACCACTCCTCCAGGTGTTAGTAGGTGTTGAATGAGAAGATTCTAGACTCAGGGGAAATGCCAGGCTAAACAAACAGATTTTGGGTTTGTTTGCTTTGTATATAGCTATAGTACTTCTCAGGGGTTTTAATACATTAACATAGAACACCAAAAAAAATTTTTTTACACGTTACCTATTCATCTTTCCAGAACTTTCTGTGCGTGGAAAAGATTGAGGACAGTGCTTCTCCAAGTGGTATCTGCAGACCACCTGGAAACTATAGGTCCTCAAGGAGAAAAATACAAAACCTGAGACTCTGTCTAAAGCTATTATAAGTAACTTGACATGGACACCACATCTGAGGCCATGATCAGACGACTTACCGTCCTATAGGGTAAAGAACAGTGTGGGTGTCACAAATGGCACGGCAGGAAGCATATGGTGCGAGCCTTGTACTAAGCACGTGTGGTAGAACCACATATTGGTCGTACTCCAGAGTTGGCTGCGCGCTGGTTTAGGAAACACTCCCGCACAGGGGTGAGCCTATGGGTTGCCAACTGGGGGAGCCAGATGGAAGAAGAGCCCACTAAGGAACTAGAAAAATTAAAAATAGGAGAATGTCACTGCAAACGATTACATGACGGTGATTCTGATGGTCAATGGCATCCAGCTAGCAAATCATCATGCAACCCCTCCCAACAATGCTACAAAGATGTGCAGTGAAAACGAAGCCCAGCAGACCGTGCTAATGCCACAATCTCCATAATGAACTAGAATGAGGAAATTCAATCTTGAAATCGCACATGCCTGAAGAAAGGGGGAAAACTGCTTGTAGCACTTCCCTCCGTCTAGCGTTGACCCAGACCTAGGCCTGGGCAGGTAACAAATGAGTGAAGCTGGCCATGAGACCATCAGAAGTGAGCGGGGACTGTGTCAAACCAGAAAGACCACGTGCCCATCCACGGACCCCGCTGCTCCCCAGCTTCAGCTGGTTGCTGCCAGGAGAAGGGCAGGCCTAGCATGGTCACAGCGTTCTTTTAAAATTATTCTTAACATGTTTTTAATTAAACTTTTTATGCTGAGATGCTCATAGATTCACATCAGCTGTAAGAAATAACAAAGATGGTGTGACTCAGTTTCCTCTAATGGTAACATACTGCAAAACTCCAGCACAGTATCACAGCCAGGATCTTGACATTGATTCCGTCAAAATGCAGCACATTTCCATCATCACAGAATGCGGCAGGCAGAGGGAGAGGGAGAAGCAGGCTCCCTGCTGAGCAAGGAGCCTTGGATGCAGGGCTTGATCCCAGGACCCTGGGATCATGACCTGAGCTGAAATCGGATGCTTTAACCGACTGAGCCACCCAGGCACCCCAAATTAGTTAACATTTTAAAATTTATATTTATTATTTTTTAAAGATGTTATTTATTTATTTTAGAGAAAGATAAAAGGAGTAAGAGAGAGAGCAGGGGGAGGGGTAGAGGGGAAGGGGAAAAGGGAGAAGCAGACTCTCCACAGAGCAGGGAGCCCTAGGTGGGGCTAGATCCCAGGACCCTGAGATCATGACCTTAACCAGCTGAGCCACCAGGTGCCCTTATATTTATTATTATCTCTTTTACCTGAGAAGCAAAATCTCATGAAAGAAAATGTAATTTAGCAACAGAATCACTGAAAATTATATGGGTGGCCATATAATTTATCATCCGAACTAGGACACTTCTGAGAGTGAAAGTGGCATTACTGCTACTTACACGGGAAAAACAGGCGGACAGCAGGACAGTCCCAGGGACACTGGGAGGTAGGGTCACCCTATTTTAAACCCTTGGGTCCACAGTTTCCACATTTATAAGATGAGGGGAGTGGACCAGGGGACTTCCAAGAACCCTTCCAGCCCTTTCCATTCGAAGTCTACTGTTCGGATTTAAAGTGCTTCGTCCTTCGAGCTCAGTCATACTCAGAAACAAAATTAAAGTCACGTTGTTCTTTTGCTAATAAGCTGCCGCAGGCCTCAGGACCACTGTTTTTGATCACAGATCTGTTGACTGCAGAAAAGCAGCAAAGGTGCCGAGAGATAGCTAAGGCATTTTAGCCTCTGCCCTCCCCTTCACTTCCCACTGAGTCCTGATGCCTTGAAGAGAACAAGCAGGTTGGACTTGTCGGTTCAGGAGTGTTTCTGGGTGGAAAGGGCAGCCAGCCACTTGCCCAGGCAAACAGGATGTGAGTCTTCTCAGGTGAGTCAGAGCAAAGGAGGAAAAGCCCTCCTGCCCCTCTCAGTGGGGGCCCGCCCCCAGCTTCAGAACGGGAAAGGCTCAGGGAAAAGTTTGTTCCAGGGTGCTAGACCCCAGTATCAGCTAGTAAGTAAGCAGAGGAAGGGTCTTTCTTTTAAAGAAAGAACACAAATTATCATTTAAAGCCGTCACCTTGACATTGGATATCAACTATATTTCAATTAAAAAAACTAAATAAACAAATACAAGTAATACAACATTTGGAACAAATGTAACATCGTATATCGACTATACTTCAATTTTCAAAATAAAATTCATTCATTCATTAAAGCTGTCACCTTCAGTGCAAGCTTTTATTCTAATGATGCTGACATCATCCCAAACATTTCTAGAATGACTCTTCTAGAATTGTCTTAGAAGGTTGAACCACAATTTTTTTGCGTTCCTTAATCACGGCAAATCTTCATGCTTTTGAGAGTGAGTCTGATGTTTGGACACATTTAAGTCACACAGATCAAATCTTAAGAAAGTGGGGAAAAGTGAATGACAAAATGGGGCACTGATTATAAAATCATGAGAATGATGATCTTGCGAAGTGTGTAAATGGTCCTTGAGGACCCTTTAAGAAACAAAAATCTAGGGGCGCCTGGGTGGCACAGCGGTTAAGCATCTGCCTCCGGTTCAGGGCGTGATCCCGGCGTTATGGGATCGAGCCCCACATCAGGCTCCTCCGCTGGGAGCCTGCTTCTTCCTCTCTCACTCCCCCTGCTCGTGTTCCCTCTCTCGCTGGCTGTCTCTATTTCTGTCAAATAAATTTAAAAAAAAAAAAAAAAAAAGAAACAAAAATCTAGGGGTGCCTGGCTGGCTCAGTGGGAGAAGCATGGGACTCTTTTTTTTTTTTTTAAAGGTTTTATTTATTTATTTGAGAGAGAGAGAGAACATGAGCAGGGGGAGGGGCAGAGTGAGAGGGAGAAGCAGACTCACTGCTGAGCAAGGAGCCCAATGTGGACCTCGATTCCAGAACCCTGGAATCACGACCTGAGCCAAACGCAGACGCCTAATTGACAGTCACCCAGGCGCCCCAGAGCATGCAATCTTGATCCCGGGGTCATAAATTTGAGCCCCATGTTGGGTGTAGAGATTACTTTAAAAAAACTTTTTTTTCTTAAATAAAATAAACAACTATTTTGTGCGTAAGTATGATAAGGGTATAATCTCTCACAGACCTTAAGATCTCTCATACAGTTACTGAGTTGATGTGCACATTGTCTCTCCTCTGTTCTCGGATTAAGGCCTTTGATGATCTGACCCCCACCAACTATCCAGCCCCACTTCCCCTTTTTCCAGTCTCCTTGAACCTTACTCTTAGCCACACCAAACTAACCCCATGCTTGTGCTCACCTCCGCATGTGTATCCAGCCATGCTGCATCCACCTGATGAACCCTGATTTGCCTTTCAATTCAGCTCACGTTCAATGAAGACTTCCCTGCCCCCTGCAGTCAGAGTTAATAGTTCCCTTAACACCTTGTGACAATTTTATTATAGCCCTTGCTACACTATGCCATCATTATTTGTTTACACTTCTGCCCCCACTTTTTTTTTTTTTTTGGAAGATTTATTTGAGAAAGAAAGAGTACGAGTTGGGGGAGGAGCAGAGAGAGCGGGAGAATCTTCCAGCAGACTCCTCACTGAGCATGGAGCCCGAGGTGGGGCTTCGCCCCAGGACCCTGAGATCATGACTTGAGCCAAAAATCAAGAGTCGGACGCTTAACAGACTGAGCCACCCAGGCGTCCCCTCGAGGGCAGAGTCCAGATCTTACTCATCTGGGCAATCCCCAGCATCTGAAACTGCTAGGCACGGAGTAGAAACGACCAAATAGTGTCCTTAGGAGTGAAGCAGTGTGGAGCGCCCTCTGGTGGAACCCAAGGAAGCTCAAGAGTAAAGACCTGAAATGAGTCCTGGCTTAAACTTTGCTTATTTTTATGAAGAACATCGCCAAGAGAGGAAAATCTACCCTGCACAAGAGCTTCCCATCTTCCACTGTTTTCAGCCTAGGATCCATCATGAAACAGGAGGAGCAAATATAATCTATAATATATATAACAGATTCTATTTGAATATGTGCAAGGTAACATTAAATAATAATTGTCAGACGGTGTCTCCTCCTTTCATTCATCCATTAAAAGTCTTAATTATTGAATGAATCATCAAAAATTATTAAATAAATGATCTAGGGGTCTGAAACTTAGAATTTGGAATGGACCTATATATTCATTTATTTAATAAGTAAAGATTTAATTGAGTAAGAGTACTGAAGCTAAACACTTAGAAAGCACCTGTTTTATATGATCAACACTGCTGAAAAAAAAATTTTTAGAAGATGCCATATCTGGCTTCAAAGAACTCAGTCAATGATTACTAGAACCTTCCCAAAGCTCTTTGCAAAGCAGTTGAACACAGTGTATCATGTAATTCTCACTACTCTATAAAGAACATGAGGATAACAGACATGAAGGGATCTAAACCCAAAGTTCTTCCCATGGGTTCACACAAAGACTCACAAGGTCAAAGGCAATTCTTTCCTTAAGTTTTTACTATGGAAATTTTCAAACATATACAAAATTATAGACAAAACAGTATAATGAACCATAGGTCCCTATTACCTGGGCCCACTTATCATCAACCCATGGTCAACCCTTTTCCATTTATACCCTCACCCACCCATCCAATATTATTTTGAATAAATTGAAGACATCATTTCTCCCGTAAATATAACTTCAATACCAACATCATGCCTAAAAAGAATTAACATTTCCTAAATATCAAATATCCAGTATTAAAATTTCCAATTATCTCCTAAATGCTATTTAAAAATTTACAGTTTGGAGGCACCTGGGTGGCTCACTCAGTTAAGCATCTGCCTTCGGCTCAGGTCATGATCCCAGGATCCCGTGATCAAGCCCCTCAGCCCCCTGCTTCTCCCTCTCCTTCTGCCTGCCGCTCTCTCTGTCAGATAAATAAATAAAATATTTTTTAAAATTTAGTTTATTTGAATTAGGGTCCAAATCAGGTCCAAAATTTGCCATTGGTTCGCATGTTCCCCAAGTCTCTCTTAAAAATAGGTTCCCCTTGGGGCACCTGGGTGGCTTGGTCGTTAAGCTTCTGCCTGCGGCTCAGGGCGTGATCCCGGCATTCTGGGATCGAGCCCCACATCAGGCTCCTCCGCTAGGAGCCTGCTTCTTCCTCTCCCACTCCCCCTGCTGTGTTCCCTCTCTCGCTGGCTGTCTCTATCTCTGTCAAATAAATAAAATCTTTTTTTAAAAAATAGGTTCCTCTTCATCTCTTTTTATTTCCATACAATTTAAATGTAAAGAAACTGGGCCATTTGTCTAATAGAGTTTTCCACAGTCTGGATTTTTTTGCCCCTATCCGCATGATGTTGTGTAATATGTTCCTCTGTATTTCCTATAAGTCAGTATTGTATTTAAAGCCGTGATTCTCAATCCTTCCCAACAATATCAGAGTCATCTGAATGGCTTGTTAAAACAGATTGCTGGGCCCCGCCTTCAGAGATTCCAATTCTGGTCTGAGGCAGTCCTGAAAACTTGCATTTCAGGTGATGCTGACCACACCCAAGAACTGATGATGTAAACTGCATTGGGGTCTTTCAGATGCAGAGGTGACTTTTTGTTTGCGAGACTACCTCACCTGGTACTGTGTGCTTCCATCCCGAGGTACAGAAGGCCCTGGGTGTTACATACAACTGACGAATCACTGCCCTCTACCTCTGAAACTAATATACATTATATGTTAATTACTTGAATTTAAATTTTAAAAGACAGGTACTAAAGTGTGGCTGTCTTTTTCTGATATTCACAGTCTTTGGTGCTCTGCGCAGGATCTGTTCACTCTCTGGCATTGCAAATTGCAAAACGGTGATTCTCAATCATTCCTGCTTCATTTACTAGCTAGGCTGCTTCTAGGAAGAGAAACTTCCTTATCTACCAAATAGTTACCCAGTGGGATAGTTCATATAGGAAAGACCCATTTCGAGCATAACCAGTTGGTGCCCTAGCGTCATCCAATGGTTACCAGCTAAAGATTCGTTTTTGTTTATTTGTAGTGTCATATAAACTCATGTCACTAGAAGTGTTTGAGACATTTCGAACATTATAATTATTGTCCTTATTGATTCTCAAATTATCGCATCTTTGACCAGTGGGACCCTCTTCAAATTGGCTTCCGAATCCTTGTGATGAAGGAGCAGAAGGAAAGCTGAAGGGCACCTGGGTGGTTCAGTCAGTTAAGTGTCTGCCTTCAGCTCAGGTCATAATCCCAGGGTCCTGGGATCGAGTGCCACATGGGGCTCCTTGGTCAACGGGGAGCCTGCTTCTCCCTCTGCCCCTCCCCCAACGTGTGTGTGTGTGTGTGTGTGTGTGTGTGTGTGTGCTCGTGTGCTCTCTCTCTCTTCCCCAAAAATAAATAAACTCTTCAAAAAAAAGAAGGCGGCGGCAAGCCAAGGGCAAAGCACAAGCTGACATCTTGCAAACCCCCACCGCCCAGGGGGGATATGGGTGACATTCCTCAGGCACTCCCGGATGCCCTAAAGCTAAGGGAAGGAAAAACAAATGGTTCACTTACAAAGATCACAGTCCTGCAGGACCGGAGTCTCCCTCAGTTTACAAATATCTTCGTGATTTACAAGAAAAAACCATTCTTAGGAATAACCTAACTTCCAGAAGGAAACTCCCAACTGTCTTAACGTTAATGCTAGAGAGCAAAACCACCTTAACCTGACAATGGCAAGGCCTCCGATTGCAGGTCCTCTTTGCGAAAGGAAAATTCTTTTGAAAAGCTCCCTTTTTCCTTATCTCCCCCAACTCCCAAGTATAAATCAGTCACACCTCACCGCCCTGGGGCAGCTGCTGTTTCTGCCCATGGGTCCTGTCCTTGTGCTTTAATAAAATCACCTTTTTGTACCAAAGACGTGTAAGAGTTCTTTCTTGGCTGTCGGCTCCAGACCTCACCAACATTCAAAACCTACATCACCTGTAGTATGTGTTTGCCGTATGACTTAAGAATATTAAGAATAGTCAAGTCTGCTGTAGAAAATAAGAGAATGAAACAAATAAGGAGGATAGATGACCAAGTGGAGAAGCGGACCGCTTGTGAAACGAGTTAGACCCTGAGGAGTAGAACAGGTGTCTGCCGATAGGGGAAGAAATGGACAAACTAAGTTAGCACTGAAGAGTCACGAGGCACGCGAAACTCCAAATATTTACGAGACGCTCAATCTTGACAAGATCTTCCATCAGCTATCCCTCTGTGCTCCTGTTCTGGTACTCTGTGTCCTCTGCCTGAGATTTTCAGCTAAAACCCATCACCGCCCATCGTGGTAATCTGCAAGCTCCAGCTGTAGCCTGGAATTGTCGCCCTTGTGCTCCTACGACAGAGCGTAGGTGACGGAAAGCTTTCCCTGGCCCTCTAAGGGTCCCTGGCTGAGTCTGAAAATTAAACTGACAAAGAGCAGCAGGAGAAAACCCTACAGATTTATTTCATGTAAGTTTTACGTGACACAGGAGCCTTCCCAAGGACACGAGAACTCAAAGAAACAGACCTGAGTAATTTATGCAACATTTGCTGAAGAGTGGACAGTTGTGAGGAATGTAAGTTGAGGAGTCTGAGGTAATTGTAGTAAACTGAGGGACTCTTAGCAAGGACTGTGGTTCATTCTTCTTGGGGCTGAGGTAAGGGTGCTCCTTTCCTCCAGGCATAGGGAGGGCAGCCCCTACATGAGGATTTTATAACCCGTTTCAGGGGAGAAGGGCAGGGAAAGATCAGAGTGACCATCTTGCTTTTGCCATTTTCTCAGACTCCTTCAGCTTCAAGTATTCGATCCGCCAAGGTGTCATAGTTGAGGTAGTGTGTCCTGAACCCCATCGAGAGCAAGAGCGTTTGGGGCCCAGCCTCTATCAACGGAGTCCCCTTGCTCACCCACAACTCCAGTCCTTGGAACAGGCTGGTGCGGCAGAGAGATGGGATTTATGGACATTACGTAACACAGGTTCACCTGGGGCGGTTCTTCTACAGATTGGCGGCCTATCCTAAGGGGCTTCCCCTTCCCCTTCTCTTTTCCACTGCTTTTCGCTTACATGTTTTTCGTTGGTTTAATAAAGCAAATAATTCACAGATCTTAATTTTGCCTGCGAGCCATTCTGTTCTGTGATCTCTGGGATTGCTTGTTCCATAGTATATTAAGAGGCTCTCATAGCATCAAGGTAATTTCTCACACGACAATCCTTTTGACACACGACAGGATGGTCCAGGCTCATCTTGTACACTTCTTGCCCTAGACCTGAAATCGTCCACAATTCTTCAAGGATTCCAGATTACTTTTAGTGGGAAATAGTATCTGAGGCTACATTCTGGATACTGGGGGTGCTCACTGCTCCTGGGTTGGTAAAGCATCTTTTTTTTTTTTTAAAGATTTTATTTATTTAAATAAATAAAATCCCAAGCACAAGCAGGGAGAGCAGAAGGCAGAGGGAGAAGCAGGCTCCCCGTTGAGCCGGGAGCCCAATGTGGGACTTGATCTCAGGACTCTGGGATCATGACCTGAGCCGAAGGTGTCCCGGTAAAGTCTATTTTGAATTATATACTGTTTTAGGTTACATGGGCTTTTTAGGTCTTGCATTAAAATGAATAATTAAAAGTTAAATATGCAAGGGGTGCCTGGGGGGCTCAGTCAGTTAAGGATCCAGACTCTTGATTTCAGCTCAGGTCATGATCTCAGGGTCGGGAGATGGAGGCCAGTGTTGGGCTCCAGGGAGGGGCATCTGCTTGAGATTCTCTCTCTTTCCCTCTCCCTCTGCCCCTCCCCATCCCCCCTCCCTCTCTAAATAAATAAATAAATAAATAATGTTAAATACACAGGTTCAGACCTGAACCTACTTCTTAATATAATCAACCCTCAATTAGTCAGACTTTACAGATAAATGCATAAATGAGAAAGGAAGTAGCGATACCAGACTTGAGGTTAAACGTGACAAACTGAACAAACATTTATCTCCAGCTTCTAAAGCCCTACTAAAATGGCATATACCCATAAAAGACAAGGAGAATGAGAAGATACCAGCAGAGAGTAAATGGAACAAAACTTTAGAAGCTGAAAAACAAGTGAATGAGTGATAAATGAACTAACATGCTAGAAAAAGCTAAATTCTCCTAGAATATTGAAGAAATAAAATACTATTCAACTCATTCACTGATATATCAGATGAAGACACTATAACACAGAAATATCAAGCTTATTTCACTCATGAAAACATCCTACACAGGCAAAAATCCTACACAAAATATTAGCAAATTGAATCCAACCAGGTGAAAGGAAGAAAGAAAGAAAGAAAAAAAAAACCCACCATTACAAAGTAAGATTTATCCAGTTATGCAATAATGTTCAATATTAGAAAATGTATAAATGTAATTGACCACATAAACAGATTAAGAGAAAAACCACAGCAACATCTCAATGGAAGCAGAAGAAAGCACTAGATAAAGTCCCATGCCTATTCAGGATAAAAAAACTCTGTAAATTGGAACTAGAGGGTGTTCCTTAACCTGATAAACAGGTTAACTATTAAAATCTTACAGCAAATGTTATTCTAAATGGGAAATAGCAGATTCATTCCCAAATTAAGAAGAATGATGTTCTCACTTTTACCTGGTGTTGTGTCGGAGACCCTATATAGAGCTGTATAACAAGAATAATAAATTAGAGGCTTACAGAACAAAAAAGAGGAAATAAAGCTGTAATTGCAGATAACATGATTTTTTACATTACCAAACAAAAAATTAAGAATAATAGAATTTAATAATGAAACTGTATATAAAATTAATACATATAAGATGAATAAACATATCTATACCAAAAACCAGCCAACTAAAAGCATAGTTAAAAAATATATACCACGTACTATAGTATGAAGGTATATCCAACAAAACTCTAACAAAAAATATATGTGACCTAGATAGAGGAAAGAATAAAACATTTGTAAGAGCCATTTTTAATGACCTAAGTAAATGAAGAGCTATACCATGTTCATGTAGTCAAAGACTTAACATCATAAAGATATCAACTCTCCCCAAATTGATCTATAAGATTATTCCATTTTCTATCAAAATGCCAGCAAAAATGAGGTTTTTTGGTTTTTTGTTTGTTTTGTTTTATTTTGAGAGAGAGAGAGTTCACTCTCACATGCGAGCCAACACAGGGAAAAGGCAGAGGGAGAGAGAGAATCTCAGAATCTCAAGCAGTCTCCACATTCAGCACACAACCAGACCCAGGGTTCAATCTCATGACCCTGAAATCATTACCTGAGCAGAAATCAAGAGTCAGACGTTCAACTGACTGAGCCAGGCACCTCTCAGCAGAGTTTTTAATGAAAATGTTCAGATGGTTCTAAAATGTATATGGAGAAGTAAAAAGCCAAGAATAGCCAGGACACTTCCAAAAAGATCAGGGCAGGGAACTTACTCTATTAGATACCAGAATTTACTATAAAGTTATAAAAATTAAGATGGTATGGTACTGATGTAGGGATGGAAAAATTAACTGATAAAATAATGCATAGTCCATTAGTTAGACCTTTATGTATATAAAACTTTGGTATATAATACTGATGGCAAAAATAACAATAATAATAATAATAATACAGGTGGCCTGTCAGAAGAGTGGGGAAAGGAAAAATGAAAATATGAAGGTTGGAAAATACCATATGGAAAAAAATGAAATTGAATTTCTAGTTTACACCATATACAAAAATCAACTTCAAATGGCTTAAGGGGTGGAAGAGGCAGGCAGGAGATTGTTGGTTTTCATTATAAGCCTTGCAGTACTAATTTGACTGTTGTGTTATTTAGATAAAAATATAGATTCATTTTTAAAATATAAATAAAATTTTTAAGAGAGGAAAAGTCTAAGCATTAACAAAGATATGATGAAAATAAGATTCATACACTTTTTGGGAAGGCAATTTGGAAATATCTGTCAAAATTTAGCTGCACATATCCTTTGGTCCAGCGATCGCTCTTCTTGGAGCCTATCCTACGGTTATACTTGCTGAGAGATAGGAGTACATGAATTTTTTTGCAGCATTATTTGAAATAACAACAATAAAAGGCAGTAAGTCCCTACCCTCCTGCGCATTCACAATTGTGCCTGCCTGCACAGGCTTTCAGGATGGGACATCAGTGTGCATCAGAAGTAACCACAGAGCTGCAGCTGAAGTCATAGATGGGCTAAGGGGATCTGGCATAAGGCGCCAACATCATCTCCACAAGGGTTACGTGTTTGTAGAGAAGAGTGGAGATACAATGGGCTGGAAGAGACAATGAAGAACAGTGACCAAACTTTTGATTCTTGTCCTCTAGAAATGAGGGCATTTGGAGAAATGCCTATACAATTTCAGTTAATCACTAGAATATGGTTCTGTGTCCCCAAGAAGTAGAACACACGCATCCAGGAACTAGGGGTTGGAAGTAGGAGTATCCATGCTTACCATTACTCCCAGTGAACCCTTCAGGAAATTCATGCTTCCTGTCCCCGTAACTCTAGACTCTGAGCTTCTAGGGGTCATGGTTTCCAGAAGTAGAATGCTTCCACCACACTACACAGCGAGAGTTCTATTACACTAAGCTCCACCTGCTCCCCACCATGGCCAAGAGACCTGGAGACAAAAGAAAAAAATGATTCACTTCAGGGCACCTGACTGGCTCAGTCAGCAGAGCACGTGACTCTTGATCTCGGGGTTGTGGTTGAGAGTCCAAGCCCCACGTTGGACGTAGAGCTTACTTTAAAAAAAGGGGGGGGACACCTGGGTGGTTCAGATGGTTAAGCGTCTGCCTTCGGCTCAGGTCATGATCGCAGGGTTCTGGATCAAGCCCCACATCGGGCTCCCTGCTCAGCGGAGAGCCTGCTTCTCCCCCTCCCTCTACTGCTCCCCCTGCTTGTGCCCTCTTGTTCTCTCGGTCTAATAAATAAATAATAAATTTTTAAAAAATAGATTCACTCTCCCCACTGAAGGAATCTTATCATCGGGAGGAGTCAGGGCTGCATGGAGCAAAGAGAATATCAATAAAACCCAAGCGTTCACAGCCTGAAAAGGCGATGCGACCAGCCTCTTGGGGCTCCAACTCCTCAAGCTATGTCTTCCCCCAGGTTAGCAGAAGCGCTCGCTGAGGCTGGGAGCAATCTAGAAGGGGCAGCAAAGGAGGGAGAGGACTACCAGTGGGGCTCCAGAACTGATACATAGTGCGGCCCTAACGAGAGCCACTAACTTCCCACTGACAAACTTCTCTGGGAAGAGATCCAGCAGGCTCCTGAAAGGGCCGTTTACGGATGGGGTGAAATGATTCTACAGCAAGTGGACCCGAGCAGGGCAAGAGGGAACTGCGTGGGCGTCACGTGGTGCTGCCCAGGCTCCCCCTTGAGGGCTGCTCACTGCTGCTGGGGAGTTGTGTCCCCTGGGGGCTCTCAGCCGAGCTCTTTCACAGACATTGTTCTCGCAGAAGCAGCTGCCTTGCCCAAGTCCTTACCCTCTTTTTGGGAACAGTTCACATCCAAGACTAGACGATGTGCCGGCTGCCTCAAGTCCAGACCGTCCTGAGAGGTGGAACCAGCCTGAGAACTCCCCGTCCGATTGGCTGAGCTCTCTGTTGCTACCCTGACTTCGTTCACCTCCCCCCACCCCGCAGATGCCAAGCCTGCTTCCTTCCCTTCCAGGTGCTGTTCCCGCACCCCCTCAGGGGGCCTCCTGCACACGAATCTCAAAGTTTCTTTTTTTGTAAATATTATAGGCAAAAAAAAAAGGGATCTCGTGGTTTTAAGCCAACGTGTATTTTCAAGTCAAGAGGCTTTGTTAATGAGATGTCTGCACCTTGCTATTCCATGACGGGCACACCATAAAGAAAGCAACGGGGCGCCCAGCTGGCTCAGTCCATGGAGCACGCAAATCTTGACATCGGGGTTGAATGTTCGAGCCCCACATTGGGTATAGAGATTACGTAAAAATTAGATCTTTAGGGGCACCTGGGTGGCTCAGTCAGTTAAGCGTCTGCCTTCAGCTCAGGTCATGATCTGCCATTCTGGTTTAGAGCCCAGAGGTGGGCTCCCTGCTCAGCGAGGAGTCTGCTTCTCCCTCTCCCTCTGCCCCTCTCCCCTGCTTATGCTTTTCCTCCCATGCTCTCTCACTCTCTCAAATAAAATCTTTAAAAATAAATAAATTAAATTAAATATTAAAAAAATATTCAGTGCTCCCCTTCTTGTCACAGCTTATTTGGGGGGACAGGGTATTAGAGAAGGGAGTCCCAACATGGCATTGTTACCGTGCAAGGCCCCGCTCAGTTAAATTGCAGGTATTTCTCATCTCCCCTTCGGGTTTTGCCACAGCCCCGTTGCTTGTGCTATGGGAAAATAGGGGCCCATCTCTCCCCAGCCAACCCAGGTGGCTGCCTCTGCCTCGAACGTTTCCAAGTGACGTAGAACTCTACAGGCCCAGAGGCCCCCCACACTTCCTGTGTGGGGTTCAGAATCTCGCCTCCCCTCCCAGCCTTAGGTGCCTGCTTCGGAAAATGGTGAGTCTCCCTCTAACGGGTCCCCTTTTTCATCCGGGCATTGGGAACAATGACCTCAGGGTCCTCACCTTCAGCAAGGGCAAGGGTTTTGAGAAAGTCCTCTGGTTTCTTTTTCAGAAGTAATAAGCCACCGGCCTCCGCCATCTTAGGTAGAGTAAGGGTCCATCCAGTGAGAGAAGGATGCAGTCCGGGAAACTCTGGAGAATTCTGGGACTCTGTCTCTTATCAGGTAAGTAGGATGAGATGAGAAAGGGTGGTATTTCTCCAGACTATGGGAAGGCTCCTAGCCTCCCTTGGTGCTGCCCCATGGTACCAAAGAGCCTCATTTACCCGAAGATGTGAGGAATGTTTTGTACTACGTTAGGGCAGGAATCTAAGACTGCAGGCTAATGAGAAAGAATGCGTTCCAGATGCATGGGAGACCGTTCAGGGAACAGCCAAAGAAAAGTATTTGGGAGCATAGCTTTTGAAAGCAGAGAAGTCTCTCTGCCTCCAGGAACAAGCTCTTTCAGCAGAAAACTACCCGGCCTTTAAGAACTAACACAAAAGAGATTAGAAGAGCTAATCTCCACCCCTGTCTGAGGAGAGCAGATAGTTGAACCCAAACGGTGCAGGGAATCTCAAGGTTGATCTCTGAGACAATACACACCGTGTAACTTTCAGCCCCTTTCTGATGACCAAGAGCTTTCAATTAATTTAGTCCTTTTTGAAGCAAGGGAGGATATAAGTTGATAAATAACCAAAAGCAATTCCACATCCCATAGGAGATAAGATTTTTAAAAAAAGAAAAAGGTTGCCATTTATTGAGTGCCAGAGACTGTTTAAAGAAAAAATTCTTTACACGTGTCAACTCATTTAATTCTTACCTCCATCTTGGAAGGTAAACGCTATATCCCCTTTTTTACAGACAAAGAAACCGATACGCAAAGATATTATATAACTTCTTTAAAGCCACAGGGCTAGTAAGCGCTGAAGCGACCTGGGGAACAGGAGTCTGTCTACAAGGCCTGTACTTCAGGGCTCCATGGTGTAAAATGGCTCACGATGGTTTTATTTCAGCGGCCTAGAAAATGCTATCGTAGCTGGGGCTCCTCTCTCAGAGCCACAGCCATGATGTCTGCACTTCCTGCTTCGCTGTGAGTCTCTCAGGTTCAAATGCTCACAGAAATCACAGGGCATTCTGCAGTGGGACTGGAGTGGGGATTGCAATTCTGCCTTGCTAATCAGCTCTTGGGCTTGTAAGTCTGCGACTGGTCCAAGGAAAACATTTTGAGTGTCAAGGGGCAGAGTGTGACTTCTGCAAGGAGTGGTGAGGCATTTTCTTAGAGGCTTATAATATCAACTATGCTTTCCCAGGGCAGAAGGGGTGGGGGAGATGGAGAGAGAGAGAAAGAGACTGGATATCAAAATCCCAAGCACCCCTCAAGATTTGGCATCATGAGACCATGCCCCGTCTGCTCTGGAAATGGATGGGCCCTGGGCGGGTGGAGGGGTCTCACTCCATGTAGAGGCTGTTGGTAAAAGAGAGGTCCAGGTATACGGAACACTTTCAGGCAACATCAGGGAAACTGGTCATCATCACAAATCCAAGTTACTGCTAAGTGAGGAGCCCCATGGAACTGTGACCAGGCTCTTCAACACACAGGCTCTACTTGAGGAGTAAGGGGAGTGTCAAATATGTCCATCTCTGTGTCAAGCAGAAAACAAATGGAAAAACTGAACAATCAGACAAGCCGGAGCCAGAGACAGAAGAAGAATCTCAGCATTTGTACCTAACAGAGTTTGTTTTTCTTCCAGTCTGATTTTCAACATGGAGGCTTGGCTGCAAAATTCTTTTGCTATTTCTCCAGTGGCCCAGAAAGTAGCCTCAACTTCTTCTAACTCCTGTTTGTCAAATATTGAGTGTTCATGTTTAATGCTAGATGTTTCTTTGCTTTGTTTCGTCCATATTGATCAGCAACCCCTGGTCCAGCAGGACATGTCACTTACCTGGAGTACAGGAATGAGTATGACCCGGGGGTGGTTGGGAAAGACTTTAGATATTTAGAAATGGTCAGAACAGACCTTATCACTTTCTCTGCTTGGAATTTCAGAGACCCACAACATTTACTAACTCTTTTTTTTTTTTTTCCATATTTATTTTCTAGTTGGCGCTTGGGGGCAGGAAGGTAAGATATGCTTTCTTTCCTTGTTATGAAATCAACATGGCATTCTTTGTTTTTATGAATGGAGCTTTCTCTAGACCCCCCCCCCACACACACACACAGAGCTTCCCCAGAGACCCGTAAAAGGGGTTTCTAGCACCTTCTCCTTTGCGTTTTCCTGGTCAGTCTAGAGATAGTCCAGCCCAGAAGAGGAAAGCAAAGGAGATCATAGGAAATATGAGTCTTAACCATTCAAAAGAAAAAAAAATCGAGACTGTTGAGTTGAATGTGCCAAAAGTTTTCATTTGTTCGCACTTCATATTTGCTGTGGGATTTTGTAGAAGGTATGAATGTATGCGCGGGGGTGTGGTGAATAAGCCTCTGGGGCATCATTTGGGTGCGCGTTTAGAGTCACATGTCCAAATATTCCGAATGTGTGTGCGTGTGCATTCACGTGTGCTCACGAACGTGAGTACGCCTGGCCTGGACTTACTTCCCAGTCACAGTGGTAGAGTCAGGAGTGTCCCAATACTGGAAGCCTTTCTATTCAATCAGCAACTCTGAGCTGAATGAACCAATTTTGTGTTTAAAGGCGGCCACAGGGCCCGTCTACGTTCTGTGACACTGCCCCATCTGTGATGTTTTTAGAATCCTTTCTTTTTTTCTTTTTCTTTTTTACCATGCCGCGTGCTTTAATGTTACCTTATTGACAGATGGAATATGTCAAAAGCACTGACATGCTTCAGGATAACGAGTCTCTTCTGCATGCTACTTCCTCATAGAGTTGATTTTTCTCCATCGTGGATTTATGTGCAGTACCTATCTTCTTTTTTCCCCAGCTTTATTGAGATATAATTGACGTGTAACACAATGTAAGTTTAAGGTGTATGATGTAGTGATTGATATTGCAAAATACTATTTAGAATCCATTTTTGTAAATTGCCATCAGTTGTTTAATGTAGGATGTAGGGCCCCAAACAGCTTTTCCTCTACAGTCATGAGGAATTTGAAGATCCATTGTTTTCTTCTTTTTTTTTTTAATTTAGAAAATTACATTTTATTTTTTTATTTTTTGAAGATTTTTTTTTAAAGAAATCTCCGCACCCAATGTGGGGCTCAAACTTACAACCCCAAGATCAAGAGTCCCACATTCTATCAACCGAGCCAGCCAGGCGCCCCAGGAAATCACATTTTAATACTGTTGAGAATTTGGAAGATAAACACAAACTTGTCTGTAATCATTTCACCAGTCATGAGCATTGCGGACAGGCTGGTGCCGTTCCATGATGCAGTCTTTCTTCTTTTCCTCTTTTCTTATTCGAATAGAGTTGACACCCAATGTTACATTAGTTTCAGAAGGTCCTAACCCAGGGGAGCAGGGTCTGTTCTTAGTAGCTGATACAAGTGTAGCTAATAGTTGCTTATCATTTCCTTTTCAGAGCCTGAGGAACCTCTGGGTAAGAGGATTTTCACTCTACACCACTTCTTTTCAAAATGTGGAACAAAATGGTATTGAGGACAATCACAGTAATGAACACTGAGAGCCAGAACTACCAGAGGACAAATACGATTGTCTATCGGTAGGATCTGTGTCAAACGGGCCGATGTCTGTTGCTGTCATGTATCCCTGAGCGTGCATTCAGGCAAGACTACACTTGTGGGGGTGGGTGGGAGCCTCCCCTGCATTTTTATGTAAACCATGAGTTCACTGAAGGCACAGATGGCGTCTCATGTACCCGGCCCAGTGCCCTGGCACATAGTAGGTGCCCAGCAAATATTTTTGAATGAGTAAATGATCACTGATTCCCTTTCTTCAAGAAGCTGATGGTCTTGTGTGAGAGACAAATAACTGATAATACAGTGTGTTGCGTGCTGTGATACGGGTAAGTACAGGCTAAAATAAACTATAAAAACAGTAGTGGCCAACTCCACAGAGGATAGTTGGGGAAGCTTCCCCAGAGGTGATTCTTAAGCTGAGTTTTAAAGGATGAGCTTTGGGACTGACTCTTGATTTTGGCTCAGGACATGATTTTGGGGCCATGAGAACGAGCCCCGTATCAGGGTCTGTGCCGAGCATGGAGCCTGCTCAAGATTCTCTCTCTCCTTTTCCCTCCTCCCATCCCTGCTTGCACACCCTCTCTTCCTCTAAAATAATAATAATAATAATAATAATAATATAATAAAGGATGAACTTGTATTTTAGGAAGAAAAATATTTTAGACTCTCTCTAAAAGAAAAATAATGATAGGGGCACCTGGGTGGCTCAGTCATTAAGAGACTGCCTTTGGCTCAGGGCGTGATCCTGGCGTTATGGGATCGAGCCCCACATCAGGCTCCTCTGCTGGAAGCCTGCTTCTTCCTCTCCCACTCCCCCTGCTTGTGCTCCCTCTCTCGCTGGCTGTCTCTCTGTCAAATAAATAAATAAAATCTTAAAAAAAAAAAAAAGAAAAATAATGATAAATAAATAAAGGATAAGCTTGTATTTTACAGAAGAATATTTTGGGCAGAGGAGCTAAGGCTGTGGAGCGTGAGGTTAAGAAGCTAGACTGCCCTATTTAAATCCTGGATCAACGTCTAATTTATTGAGTGCTTAACTAATTTACTGCACTCTCCTGTGCTATAGCAATGTCGTGTATAAAATGGAAGTAATAATACCTAGCTCGTACGGTTGTTTTAAGGGTGGAATAAGGGATTCACTTAGAACATTATCTGACGTATGGAAGCAATGGGTGAATTTTATGTTATTATTATATGGGAAGCAAGCAGACTAGATAATAATCGTCAAAGTTTATTGAGCATGTGTATTCTAGGTATTGCCTTAAATATTTTACCTGAATTTCTCCTTTAAATCTCCTAATGTCCCTATTCTACAGACAAGGAAAGCAAGGTTTAGAAAATAAATAGTCCAAACACTGAGATAAATATAAATGCAGATTTAGTTGATACTGACGCTCATTTTCTTTCTTTTTTTTTTTTTTTAAGATTTTATTTATTTATTTGACAGAGAGAGACAGCAAGGGAGAGAGGGAACACAAGCAGGGGGAGTGGGAGAGGAAGAAGCAGGCTCCTAGCGGAGGAGCCTGATGTGGGGCTCGATCCCAGAACGCCGGGATCACGCCCTGAGCCGAGGGCAGACGCTTAACGACTGAGCCACCCAGGCGCCCCTGATGCTCATTTTCTTAATCATCATGAAACGCTGTCTCTGGAGGGGCATCAAATCTTTGTGAGCATTCAAACTATACTAGGCACAGACACCCAGGCCGCTGTACGAGCCTGTATGTCTCAGCTCTGCCACCAGATCTGTGCTGATAGAACTCCTGAGCAATTTTCTTTACATTCTTTACATTCCTCTTTCAAACAAATGCTCCAAGCAGAGTGAAATGTCTATTTACTTTTAAACGATTTTATTTAGGATTTCTAGCTTATTTGACATTGCTAAGAAATAGGATTGAAAAATTATTTCTAAGTCAAAATAACATCAACTATCTACGTCGTTACACTCAACCCCCAATTATTAGCAGATAGAGTAATCTGGAGAATGACTTGTTTACCATCCCGTACGATCTCAGCCAGAGAGGTGCCTGAGAAATTGGGTCAGAGCTCAGTTCTGTTCTCCATCGTAGTGGGACTCCAAGTAGGAAAGGAAGAAAGTAACTGACGTTTTTCTTTAAACATCTGCTATGTACCATTCATTTTTACCAACATAATGCATTTAATACTCCCAAATACCCTGTGAGGTGGGTATTTCATTTCCATTTCCCAGATGAATAAACTGAGGCTCAGAGAAACTCAACGAGTTGTCCTCAGACACACAGCCTAGGGCAGATCTGGGATTCAAACACAGGGCTTCGGGTTCGGTCAGAATGCTCTGTCCCCAACAGCATACCATAGCAAAAAGCCCCCAGCAGAGAGAGGGCTGTCTCTGAGCATCACCACCTCTCCCGTCGTCCAAACGCCCCATCCAGGCTTGAGCATAACCTAGTGCCACCCTGTGTCCCGGCCACAAGTCCTCCAGAATACAAGGACACACCCCAGCCGCACCTCCCAGGACAGCGTTGCCTGCTGTGGGGCACGTGCCTGGGCCCCTAAATTATCTTAGCGGATTTCAGTTGTCCACACCAATAGTGCCTCCCTCTAACAAAAATAACTGAGAGTTGATTATACTTAGGAGATGGTTCAGCATAAAGCCACTTTTTTAAAAAAGATTTTATTGATTTATTTGACAGAGAGAGAGACAGCCAGCGAGAGAGGGAACACAAGCAGGGGGAGTGGGAGAGGAAGAAGCAGGCTTCCCGCAGAGCAGGGAGCCCATGCAGGGCTCAATCCCAGGACTCTGGGATCACGTCCTGAGCCGAAGGCAGACACTTAACGACTGAGCCACCCAGGCGCCCCAACACAAAGCCACTTTTTATTGGAAGAACCATTCCCTTAAAATGAGTACAGTCCTTTACATAATTTAAGGGCAATAAAAGAAAAGTGGTATAAAATAAGGAGAAGGGTGTTTGATCTCCACTGTGAGGGATTCTGTTCACTGTAAGAGAATTTCTGAACGGTGAAAAATAGGTAAGGCCAAGAATCAGTGGCTCAAAGATCTTGGGAAGATGAGTGAAGGTCTTTATCTCCGAGAAGACCCTTTCATGGCTATCTAGAATACAGTCTTGCTAACGTAGGAGGTTGAGCTTGAAGACTTCTAGAATTCTTCAGCCTCAGGTTTTTAAGACTTTCTGAGCCTCGGTGGATCTGGACCTAGGGGCACAGGCTGGTGTAGGCTCAGGGTAGTGCTTCCGGACTGCATCAACGAGCATGCCTCAGCTTCGAGGCTTGGGACTCCCTAAAGGATGGGCCTTCTTTGGAGGTTCTTGGGGATAATGTCTAGTCCCACTTGAAAATTTTTATCTACAATTTAAACCAAGGTTATTTTCTTACAGTGCTTTCCTTTTCTCATGTTCAGGCGAATCGACAGCTCCCCCTCTGAGAGAAGGTAAGGTTCTCTGTCTTTCACGTACGCCCCGAGGGTGCAGGTGGGTGGAGAGAGGAGAAGGAATTGGTTGGGAGAGATAATCCCCAAGAACTGAGGTCCTTCCAACTCCTATTTTGGAAATATTCCCGAAGGGACTTTTCTAGGCTTTCCTTTACTTCCCTCCTCCCCTTCCCAAACCCCCATGTCCATGCCTAAACACTGAAGTCACCCTCAAAAGGTTCTTCAGTTCCCCTTCTCCTTCAAATCCCCTCTTTCATGCCCTCCAGCCAGTAGAGCTCCCCTTTGACGAGAAAATCCAAGAGCTGGATGACAGATGACCTTCTGCGTCTGGTTGGTTCTTCTGTTCCTAATTTGCCTTTGCCAAAATCTTACTGGTTTCTCCCTCCAATTTCTCTTCTCTCCCGTTTCCCAGGGTATAAAGTCTCCATCTCTGGAACCAGGGTACTGCTGACATGCCCTGAGGAAGCTGAAGATGAAAATCTAAAATGGGAAAAAGATAATGTTTTATCTGATGTTCAGGGGAAACAGCTCTCTCTGGAGCCTTTTTCAGAAATGGAGGACAGTGGTTTTTATACCTGCTATGCAGACCAGTCAAAGGAGAAGAACTATCTCTACCTGAAAGCAAGAGGTAATGTAGGTGTCCAGAGCAAACACCACGGGATACTTTAGAAAGGGCCACTTCAAGAGGGCATTCTCAATCATTTCCCCTAATGCACCTCACAGTCCCCTAGCATTTTTGTGCTTCTCTTATACTCAATCCTGAGACTCTCGGGGGCCACACGGCATCAGTGTTTTCTGAAATATGGATTAAACACCAATGTGGGGTCATCTGGGAAAACTCAGTCAGCACTAGAGCTAAAATAACAACTTTCCCAGAGACAAGATGGCGTCATTTGCGTTCTATCAAATCCAGGATTGTGGCACATAGATACGGGTTTATCTGGTGCTTTAACCAGAGATCAATTCTTCAGAAGGATTTGCAAAGCTGCTTTAATGAAGTGTCATGAACTGAGGCATAATAATGATAGCTAACATTAGTTTCAAGCACTCTACCAAACACTTGCCAGGGACTTTTTTCATATAAACAACCATGAGTTAAGTACTATTTTATTCCCATTTTTTTAAAAGATTTTATTTATTTATTTATTTATTTATTTGAGAGAGAAAGATAGCAAGAGAGAGCACAAGCAGGGGGCAGGGAGACGGGGAAGCAGGCTCGATCCCAGGACCCCGGGATTATGACCTGAGCTAAAGGCAGATGCTTAGCCACCCAGCTGCCCCTATTTTATTCCCATTTTATACAAGGGGAAACAGAGGCTTTGTGAGTTGAAAACACTTCTCACAATTCTCACAGCTAGTGAGTAAAGGAGCTGGGCCTTGAACCCAGGACTGTCTGACTCCAGAGCCTCTACCCATAACCTACACGCTTTGCTTGGTGTTACAAACATTGAAAAGTCTGGCTCTGGCCATGGCAAACACGTGAGTAGCAAAGGGAGACTCGCCTTTATTTGTTCCTTGCTGGTCTCTAGTGTCCTTGTGTCTTCTTCTCTCGGTAATCTCTCTTCCCCTGCCCATGTCTCTGTCCCCCACAGTGTGTACGAACTGCATGGAGGTGGATCTGATAGCAGTGGCTGCAATCATCATAGCGGACATCTGCGTCACCCTGGGCTTGCTGCTGCTGGTGTATTACTGGAGCAAGAACAGAAAGGCCAGTGCCAAGCCTGTGATGAGAGCAACGGGTGCTGGTGGCAGGACTAGAGGTAAGACCATTGAGTTAAGTTGGAAGAGAGTCCCACCAAGGGGGATGTCCAGGGCCAGGATGGGTGGGAAGTCCACAGCCAGCTCAAGACAGCTTCTATAGAACGTTCACTGTGTGGCTAACATCCAGGCAGAGGGTATCACATCTTGGATTGCTTCTCTTTCCTGCCCTAGAAAAATACAAAAAGTCTATTAACAGGATGGCTGTGAGTGCTCTGGAGTGACCAGGTTCCACCCCTCCCCCTTCCAGTCTGTGGGGAGAGAGACTTTGGGATCTTAGTGGCTGCCTTTTCCCTGCCCTTACCCATAGAAAAGGAAACATGGAAAGCCTTTGAGCTGAGGAAAGTCATAAAATGTTAAGAAGAGTACGGGGAGGTCGTTAGAGAGGGGATTAAAGGAAAAAGGAGACAGAGTGGCCAAGATGGAAAAAGGGAGGCCTAGTGGAGGGAACGAAGGGGTCTGCCGTCCCTCCCAGGTTCTGGGTTTCATGGCCCCCAGATGGGTGTTCCCTTGTGGGAACGAATCCTTACCCCTCCCTCCTCTGCAGGACAAAACAAGGAGAAGCCACCACCTGTTCCCAATCCAGACTATGAGGTAACAAGGGATAGAGTGGGGGAGGGGATCTTTCTAGGGGAGAAGGGGACAGGTGGGACTGCCCATCCGGCCTGCCGGACACCTCGAAGCCCCTCACTCAGGGCTCCCGGACAACCCTCCTGTGCCCGCCTCTGCCTCCTTCCGAGCAGAACGGGGGCGTTTCCAAGGCTGTGTGGCTTCTACCACCATGGCATGGGGGTGGGGTGGGGAGTGACAGTCCTCTTTCTGTGGCTTGTTCACTAGCTGGGAGACAGCATGGGGAATACCATATCCACACACTCGAACGTGAAAAATTCAGGACTGGGGTTCCACCCTCCTGCACCGGTGCAGCCACACCGGTTGCTGAAATATTCAAGTACTTCATTGTTAGATAGCCCCCAGCGTCCTGCCCCCTCTCCCAGCACACACCCTGCCAGACATCACAGCCTCTCCCCCACCAGACCGCCTCTCGATTTGACAACTAAGGAGTTCATGCCTGGCCCAGCAGAGAACCCCCGGGGTTGTTTCGATTGGTTGGTGTGTGCGTCCTTCCAGTGGTTAAGTATCGGGAATATCACACCTGAACAAACTCCGCCAATATTTACTGAGCACGAGCCAAGCATGTGATAGTCACTTTCATGTAAGTGGCTTCATTTAATCCTGACAAATGCCCTGAGAGGTGGGTCTTTAGATTCCCATTTTTAAGATGGGGAGGCTGAGGCTCCCCGAAGGTGACAGGTTCAAATCTGGTACCAGTGGGTGCCAGGTTAGAATTCGAGCCTGCCTCCTGACTCCTAGTGCAAGGTTCTTTCCATGGTGCTAAAGCTAGGTCTTCAGGGGCTCTTCTTTCTCAGGAACTACTTGCCCCCATCCTGCTGACCACAACCTCTCTATTCCACCCCCAGCCCATCCGGAAAGGCCAGCAGGACCTGTATTCTGGTCTGAATCAGAGAGGCATCTGATGGCTGCTGAGGACACCGCCTCCTACAGGCCCAGGTCTGGCTTCTCTGGGGCCTGCTACTCCCTGTACCCTGGGTAAATCTTGGACTCCAGAAGAGAATTGTTCCTCTGCCTTCTGGAGAACTCGCACCCTGCAGCCTTGTCCACAGCTCCCTCCATCCTGCATTCTCTGCTGGCACCCAGTCCTAGACTATCAGTGCCTCATCATCCTTGTGAAACATCATGGCTGCTCATGCCCTCACGCCCGGACCGCCCTCTTGTCAGGGTATTTATTTCTGTTTTTCACCCCCCCACCATCACCAGTTCCTTCCCACCCTGCAGATGTCCCTGCTTCCTTTCCTTCCCCCTTTCCTGGGCAGAATTGCTCCCGGCCCTAACGATTCTGTCTACCTTTCCGTTTTTCCAGCTCTCTCTTTGCTGACCCTTTGTGGGGATGGACTGGGTAACTCTGGCGGGGGTCCTGCCCCATTCACAGACCCTGGCCCAGAGCCAGCCCATTGCTCCCTACCCCAGGTCTTCCCTGCACCCCTGGATGATCATTTGCGTCTTCGTGAATAGGCTAAGCTCCCTGTCAACTGAGAGAGACAGAAATAAATGTATTTGGCTGAAAGAGTTGCTGTCCTTCTTTTCTGGGAGGCCCTCAGAGGCTGTCTTGTTTCCTCACGTCCTCCCTACCTTTGACTCAATTCCCCAAAGTAAGGATCCCCAAAGTAAGTGCTACCTGTTTTCACAGCTGGTGGGGGCATTAGCTTCTGCTGTCTTTGGAGAGGGTGTCAGGAAATAAATTAAAAAGAGAGAGAAAGAAGAAAAAAAAAAGTCCTCTGACTCACTTCTCTTGGAGAAAAACACCCAGGATGGCAGAGAGTGACCGATGGGTCCCTGATGGACTGGTCAGTTCAGAAAACAGAGGGACAGAAGCAGAAGCCATCAAAGGCAGGTGTAGGAGGCAGATGGGGAGCTCGGAGGCTGCGGGGCGGGGCCCAGATTGCTGCAAGCTGCTGCGAGAGGAAGCCAGGCCTGAGCCCCAGGCCCGGGAGGGGGGGGGGGAGGATGCAGCGTGGGGAAGGAGGTGCTATGGAACAGCACCCCTCCTCCCCCCTGCGAGGTAGCAGCTTGCAGCCAGAAGCTGGCTGTGGTTTGGCAGGCCCGGATGTGGGCTGCGGGGGCCGGGCAGGAGGGCCTGGCCCTCACCCGGCACCCTGTGCTCCACCAGCACAGAGCAGAGTCCAGAGCTGTGAGAAGCCCCAGCGGGCCCCCTTCTCCCTGTCTGCACCCAGAAACCTCCCCGGCTGACCACAGGGCTATTTATGTGTGTGGCCACCACGAAAAGGCCATTCGTGGTTCACAGCCTGCCACGTGCCGTGCACACTCAGCCTCAGGCTTATGGCTACAGGTTTGTTGGCCCCTGTTGAAGGGTGCTTGTTGCCCTCGGGCCCTCAACACCGTAGACTCCCAAGGAGACAGCGATGTTGACCATCACTAGCTGCTGACCAGCAGGCTGCCCCTCTTGTCCCAGGTGCACCTGACGATGTTCCAGGAAGGGGAGTACGGCTTGGGGTGAGAAGAACAGCTAATGTCTAGTGAGCACGGACTCGGCTGTAGAAATCACCCTCAGCACTTTCCATGCGTTATCTCGTTTGATCCTTACAACAGCTCAACAAAGTAGACAAGATAGATGCTGTTGTCCTCATTTTACACAGGAGGCTACGCAGACTCAGAGAGGTTAAGTTATTTGCCCAGGTTGCACAGCTCGTGAGGGAGGGAGCAGGAATGAGCAGCCAGGACTGTCCAGCTCCAACCCTCTGAACAGCTACCCGGTGCCGACAGTGACCATAAGAATGCTGGGCATTTCCCTGGTTTATAACCTCATATCTCATCACTTACACACTCCTTCGGAGAGTGCTTTTCTTATCACTCACGTCGCAGACCAGCACGGTGCTAAGCACTAAGGGGAGACAAAAACAAAAAACAAAAAACGGTTTTTGCCTTTGAGACGCTTGCAGTTATAGCGGAGTGGTCAAGTGTGCAGAAGGTTGGACAACAACAGAAAAACAAATGTGATTAAGACCCCATGAGGGGCTGGGGTGCCTGGGTGGCACAGCGGTTAAGCGTCTGCCTTCGGCTCAGGGCGTGATCCCGGCGTTCTGGGATCGAGCCCCACATCAGGCTCCTCCGCTATGAGCCTGCTTCTTCCTCTCCCACTCCCCCTGCTTGTGCTCCCTCTCTCGCTGGCTGTCTCTGTCTCTGTCAAATAAATAAATAAAATCTTTAAAAAAGAAAAAAAAAAAAAAAGACCCCATGAGGGGCACCTGGGTGGCTCAGTCGTTAAGCGTCTGCCTTCAGCTCAGGGCATTATCCCAGCATTCTGGGATTGAGCCCCGCATCGGGCTCCCTGCTCCGCTGGGAGCCTGCTTCTTCCTCTCCCACTCCCCCTGCTTGTGTTCTGTCTCTTGCTGGCTGTCTCTCTCTCTGTGTCAAATAAATAAATAAAATCTTAAAAAAAAAAAAAAAAGCCCCCGTGAGTGCTGCAGACTGTGTCCCAAGGAAGAAATGAGAGAGCTGAGGGGGTGGGGAAATCTCCACACAGCAGGGGTGACTTCACCTGGGCCTTGAAGGGAAGGATGGATAGAACTTGAAGACAGAGGAGAAAGCATTCCACTCACCGAAGACGAAACGGGTAACCTATCTAGGCTGCTAGCTATTAAATAAATTACAATTTATAGTTTAAAACCTTTCCACAAAGAAAACTCCAGACCAAGAAGAGTTCATTAGTGAAATCTACCAAACATTTAAGGAAGAAATAATATCAATCCTATACAAACTCTTCCAGAAAATTGAAGAGAGAGTACTTCCAGCTCATTCTATGGAGGCCAAACTCATCCTGCATAACAGTTAATTATATTATGTGTCAACTTGGCTGAGGCACAGTGCCCAGATATTTGGCCAAACACATCTGATTGTTGTCGGGAACGTAATTTTTGTAGTTGAGATTAACGTTTAAATCCGCAGACTGTGAGTAAAGCAGGTTATCCTCCATTGTGTGGGTGGGTGAGCCTCACCCAATCAGTTGAAGGCCTTACAGAAAAAAAACAGTGTGAGGTCCTCTGAGGAGGAGGGGACTCTGTCTCTAGACTGCCTTTGGACTCAAGCTGTAACATCAACTCTGCTCTGGGTCTCCAACCGGCCAGTTCACCCTGCCAGTTTTGGACTTGCCAACGTTCACTATCACATGAGCAGTTCCTTAAAATAAATCTCTCTCTCTCACTCCTCTCTTCCCTCCCTTCCTTCTCTCTCCCGTTTCCTACATACACAACCCGTTGGTTCTGTTTCTCTGGAGAACCCTAATGACAAACCCTGGTATCAAAACCAGGCAAAAACATTACAAGGAAAAAAAAAACAACTACAGACCAATATCCCTTACGAATAGATGCAAAAATTCTTCACTAAATTTTAACAAATTTAATCTAATAATATACAAAAAATAAAAAAAAAAAAAAGAATAGGGCCACCTGGCTGGCTCAGTCAGTGGACTATGCAACTCCTGATCTTGGAGTTGTGAGTTCAAGCTCCACGTTGGGGGTAGAGTTTACTTAAAGAATATAGATAGATACATAGCTAGATAGAATAAAGAATAATACATGATGACCAAGTACAGTTTATTTCAGGAAAGCAGGACTGGAGCAACAGATCATGCCCCCAATATAATTTATCATATTAACAGACAGAAGAAGTAGAACCTTATAATCCTCTCAACAGATGCAGAAACACCATTTGACAATACTCGACAACTATTTTTACTAAAAATTCCCTGCAAACTAGAAAGAGAACGAAATATCCTCAATCTGTTAAAGAGCATCTAAGAAAAACCTCTGGCCATGTTTTCCCCTAAAATCACAAATAAGGCAAGAATATCCTCCCTTTCCTTCTATTCAGCATCGTACTGGAGGTTCTAGCCACCACGATAAGCTAGGGAACAGAAGTAAACTACATCCAGATTAGAAATAGAAAAGTTAAACTGGCTTTATTCACAAGCAACATGGTCATCTATGTAGAAATTCTGACGGGCTGTAGGGGTGCCTGGGTGGCTCAGTCGTTAAGCGTCTGCTTTTGGCTTGGGTTGTGATCCCAGGGTCCTGGGATCGAGCCCCGCTCCGGGCTCCCTGCTCAGAGGGAAGCCTGCTTCTCCCTCTCCCACTCCCCCTGCTTGTGTTCCCTCTCTTGCTGTGTCTCTCTGTCAAATAAATAAATAAAAATCTTAAAAAAAAAAAAAAGAACAAGAAAAACTTAAAAAAAAAAAAGAAATTCTGACGGGCTTTAAAAAAAATGGTACTGTAATTAATATGTGAATTTAGGAAGTTTTTAGGGTATAGGATCAATATACAAAACAACTGTATTTCTAGATACCATCAATGAGCAATTGGAAATTGAAAGTTTAAAAATACCATATAAAAGAGCATCAAAAAATATAAAATCCTTAGGGGATAAACCTAACAAAAGATGTGTTTGTGGATTGGCAGAGTCAATATCATTAAGGTGTCGATTCTCCCCAAGTCGATCTATAAATTCAACACAATCCTGATCAAAATCCCAGCAGGCATTTTGTAGTAACTGAGAAGCTAGTTCACGTGGTTCTGCAAAGGACCTAGAACAGCCAGACCACTTTCTTCAGAAGTTGCATCTCAGTCTATCCACTCCTGAGTATTTATCCAACATATGTCCACACAATAATGTATATGAGAATGTTCATGGCAGCTTTATTGCTAATAGCCCAAACCAGGAAATAACCCAAAGACTATCAGCAGGTGAATGGTTAAAACAGCCGGTGGTATATCTATACGATGGAATACTACTGGAGAGTAAAAAGGAATAGAATATTGGTTGATGCACCAAGATGTATGAATCTCCAAATAATTATACTGAAGTGTAAGAAGCCAGACCAAAAAGGGTACATGTTACATTATTACAAATATATAAAAATCTAGAAAAACAAAAACTAACCTAGAATGACAGAACGCAGATCCGCGGTTGCCTGGAGGGTAGAGGGATAAGGAGAGGAAGGAGGGAGGGATTGCATGCAAAGGAGCCCAAGGAAACTGTTCAAGGTGTTGGATATATTCATCACCTTTATTGTGGTGATGTCTCACGAGTGCATACATGTGGCAAAACACATTTTATACTTTAAATATATGTAGTTCGTTCATGTTGGTTTACCTCAGTAAAGCTATTTTATTTTTAAGATTTATTTATTTATCGGGGTGCCTGGGTGGCTCAGTCGTTAGGTGGCTGCCTTCAGCTCAGGTCATGATCCCAGGGTTCTGGGATCGAGCCCCGCATCGGGCTCCCTGCTCAGTGGGAAGCCTGCTTCTTCCTCTCCCACTCCCCCTGCTTGTGTTCCCTCTCTCGCTGTGTCTCTCCGTCAAATAAATAAAATCTTAAAAAAAAAAAGATTTATTTATTTATCTGAGAGAAAGAGAGAGTGTGCTGGGAGGAAAGGGAGAGAGAGAATCTCAAGCAGACTCCCCACTGAGTGTGGAGCGCAGCACAGGTCTTGATCTCATGACCCTGAGATCATGACCTGAGCCGAAATCAAGAGTCGTATGCTCAACTGTCCAAGCCACCCAGGCGCCCCAGTGAAGCTGTTTATTAAAACCAAAAAAAAAAAAAAAAAAAAGGGATGCCTGGCTGGCTCAGTCGGTTAAGCATCTGCCTTCAGCTCAGGTCATGGGATCGAGTCCCACATCAGGCTCCTTGCTCAGCGGGGAGCCTGCTTCTCCCTTTGCCTGCTGCTCCCCCTGCTTGTGCTCTCTGTCTCTCTCTAACAAATAAATGAATTAAGAAAAAAAAAAACTAAAAAAAAGAAAGGCACAAAAAAAAAGAGAGAGAGAGAGAGAACCAAAGGGACACAAGTTTCCAGAAGGGCTCAGGTGGAGGGCAGTTTTCTCAACCTTGGCTTCACAAAGAAATCACCTTAAGCCGTTTGAAAGTCCTGATGCCCTCGCCCAAGATAATCAGAAGCTCTCGAGATTCCTAAGTGCATGCAATGTTGAGAACTGGTGAGAGGTATGCAGGGATATAGGAGCCTACAAGGACTACCAGGTGAAGGGAAGTGTGCAGGGTGTGGGAAGCAGACAAGTACTGGGTGCAGTAGAAGGCACCAGAAAGTTGCCCAAGGCGGAGGGATCCAATGTGAAAGCCACAGGCAGGCTGCAGAAGACTACAGTCCTAGGGATGTAAAGGGCAGAAATAAGCTATAACCATGAATGAATCAGGTGTGCACTGGAAGTTCATTGTCTCTAACAAAATCAGCCTCTACGTGTAGCTCAGGAAGATGGCGGGTAGAATCATCCAGATCTCTGGCTGTGTGGTTGTTCATTCTTTCCCACTTTGGGAACGCTGATCTTGGAAACTCCCACTCTTATTTTTTTTTTAAAGATTTTTATTTATTTATTTGACAGAGATAGAGACAGCCAGCAAGAGAGGGAACACAAGCAGGGGGAGTGGGAGAGGAAGAAGCAGGCTCACAGCAGAGGAGCCCGATGTGGGGCTCGATCCCACAACGCCGGGATCACGCCCTGAGCCGAAGGCAGACACTTAACCGCTGTGCCACCCAGGCGCCCCTGGAAACTCCCACTCTTATTAAACTGTCGCGAAGTTGTTTCAGTTACCATAACTCAGAGAACAAAAGGAGGGGTTGCCCCTGTGGTAGACAGGAATGAGCATAAAGGACACGAAAGAGTCAGTGGCCGCAGTTCTTCTTCTAAACCAGAGACTCTCTGAATTGGGGCTGCTTCGGAATCACCTGGGGGCTAGGAGCCCAGAGTGGGGTCCACGTGTCCCTATTTTTAATAAATCCTTCAGGCTCCCAAGGTTTCAGAACCACCACCAACCCACTAGCTGAAAATGACATCCACTGAAAATATTCCAAGCCCCTGTCCGCTCTCCAAATCCAGCTTTCCGAGTGGGTGAAGAGGGATAATGAAGAGTTTCTGATATTAATTAGAAGGCAGGGGTGGGACAGGGACAGATTCTAAGGAAAGGAAGGTGCATGGTACCTTCTGTACAGGAGTAAAGGGTACTGAACAGGCCTATGTCGAAACATCCTTGCAACTAGAGGCTACCACTCCCAGGGGGTCATAAAGCCAAGGCCATCCCCTTAGCAGAAGTGGGACTTTGTCACATGCGCTCTCCAAGTCTTGATAAGAAGTGATCTCCTGGGCCCTTGATGTTTCCACCACCTCTGCTCATGATGTCATGGAAACTTCTGTGTGGCTGGGTCTGTAAACATAGCAGCCTGTCCTCAACTGTGGTGAGAAAACCAAAGCCCTTAAGGGGTTGTAATAGGGGGCTGGAGGCAACAAGCAGCAGAGGGAGCCCACTGGGCCAGAAACACCAGTGGGCCAGAAAGGGGTGGGAGACTGCCCATCACACTGTCCATCTGGGGCAGAGAAATGGCAACAATGCAGGAAGGACACAGGTGGGCAGGGAGGGCAAGCAAGGGTCCGGCCCAGTCAGGACAACTCCCATGCCTTGCCAGAGAGCCTTGAAAAGTCCAGGCACCTGCTGAGTGAAAGACGGTTTTATTGGCTGAGCAAGGGACGCAGTTACAGTCGATACTCCCATAAGCCACCGGTCTCAGGTTCACTTCTTCCGAGGCCAGTTTTCACCAAGATGACTGTACTGAGCATCATTCCGATCTCGAAGGGGCTAGGAGGTGAGAAGGGGGAACCGTAAGGCAGGGTCGGGTTCTCCCAGGGAAGACCGCAGTAGGCCTCAGAGATGAGAGCTCTTGCCTGAGTTTTCCAACCCTACCAGTGATGAGTTCCCCACTAGGACCCTTCATCCGTATGCATAACACCTAGCATCAGCCTCTTCATCCCCTCCCATCCCCTCCCATTCATGTCTTCTTCCCCTCAGGGCTCACCTGATAGAGCTGGTCATTTTCCAACAGAACTTGAGTGTCAGCCGCTAGAAGAAACAAAGGGAAAGAGTCATTAACAACCTAGGAGGATGGGACAATGAGAGCTCATGAACATTGCAGGAGGACTGCAGCTGGTCATACCCTCAGAAGTCTGCATGGGCAGTATGGGCACAAGTCTTCCAATAACCAGTGTTAGGAGTCCTTGGGATATTGCGAGAGTGACTCCCAGATGAGATACAACCCACTGCCAGCCCCTTTCTTAGCAGGTGCACACTCACACCCACACCCACAACATACATGTGCACGCACGCACACTCTGTCCCTTCTACTTACCCTTGGAGAGCCTTCCAGTCTCATGTCCAGCAAAGCAATAGACTCCCAAAGCAAGGAGCAGAGTGGCAATTATGTCAGTGATGACGATGCCAGCCAGGGTGGCTGAGTCCAGCTCCACACAGTTCTGACACACTGGCGGGGAAGGGGAGCAAGAGGAGAGCTGGAGAGCCTTCAAGACCAGGGAACCGTCTCTGCCTCCTAGGGCAACCCCAGGACCTCACACCAAGACCCAAACTTCAGTAAGATCCCTGGAGAAAGGCCTGCTGATGCCCTTGCTACACACACCTCTGCCCTTAATCCCAAGGAATCCCTGAAAAGAGCCAAGAAGCAGTACTAGCTTTGTAAGAATGTAAACAAGGCAGCAGGGCCAAACCACTCTCCCAACCAAGCCTCTACTGCTTGAGTGACAAGGCCCCTGCTGTTTTTTCCATCAGTTAAGCTCCAACGTCTGGCTCATATCATTACAAGAGTGACCCCACTTTGTTTAGAGAACACTTTGGTCCATCATAGTCCCCTCTGGGTACAAGGTTCTCATATCCAGAGGTCCCATTCATTCCAACCCAAAGGATCCAAAAGGCACATACTTCGATAGTATACTTGCGTGTAAGTTGTTTTGTCATCTTGTTCATCTGTCCCCTTGCACCTATACATTCCTCGTGGGTCCAGGATGCGTTTTCCCAAGTTCCAACTTTTATTCTGTGAGAGTGGTGTTCCCATTGTTCCCTCTACCAGTATGATGCTGGTATTGCAATGCAGGAACACCTGGTCCTCAAATTCCTCCACGTCTACCTTGGAGGGGCTCACTACAAGGAAAACAACAACAAAAAAATCCAACCATGATTGCAGCCAGCTGTTCGATCTGCAGCAGATGCCTTATTCTGCTGAGGTTTATACTTTAAAAAGGACCACTTTCTAAGTCTAGGACAATTTATGGTTTCTAGTGAGAGAGGCAGAAGTCACAAGAAAAAGGCTTTGGGAGACTTTCCATGAACTGCAGGGGCCAGGAAGGATGCAAGGATTCAGTCCAAGCAGAGCACAGATCCTGAGGGACATGGAGCAAAAGAGAAAACTGTGGACCCGGGTGGATCCAGGAACCTTCCTGGAAATGAGTTCAGACCACTGATTAGAAGTAGAAGGGGAGTGTAGACTGCTGAAGCACCCAGGAGATATGGAAAGGCAGAAGAATGTTCCTTGGCTGGAAATGACCACACTTGTTCTCCAACAAAACTTTTTTTAAGATTTTATTTATTTACTAGAGACAGAGAGAGAGCAGGAGCAGCGGGGGAAGGGAAGGGAGGGGCAGAGGGAGAAGCAGCCTCCCTGCTGAGCAGGGAGCCCAAGGAGGGGCTTGACAAGGGGCTCGATGAGCGGCTTGATCCCTTGACCCTGAGATCATGACCTGAGCCAAAGGCAGATGCTTAACCGATTGAGCCACCCAGGTGCCCCTCCAACAAAACTTCTAATTCTACTTCCCAACCATCTACAACCCTCCCACTTGAACTTCTCAGCCTCTTCCCTCCCTCTTTGCCCCTGCCCCAACAACTACCAAGAGAACGGGACTCTCACCACTAAAGTCTTTCCAAGGACCAGTCTTTCCCCAACGCCAGTGATGGTTGGGGTAGGAGAGAAGCTGGTATGAATTACTCCAGAAGGAGACCCAGGGCAAATCCCATGTAAAGATTTTTAGTTATTCTACCCTTGATTAAGGGGAGGGAGGTAGAAAAAAAATTATCAAAATCACTCTTGGGGCTCCACACAACTCAAGCCTTGTAGGGAATTTAAGGGCTGGAGGTATGCACAGCACCTTTCTAGATCCACTGGATTGCTTTGACTGAGAGCATCTTCACAGCCGCCGGACGCACAAGAATCTGTATCTCCAATCCCAGGGAAAAGTGGAATCCAGATTTCCCCCGAATTCATATTCAGTTACCAATTTGAATACAAGAGCATCGTCTGGGAAACCCGCAAAGAGCCGTTTCTCGTGCATCTCAAGCAGGCCAAGAGTATGTGCGTGTATCTCAGGAAGATCCACGTACACCAGATGCTTCATATCCTACAGTCACGTCTTCCATGGGAATCTGTTTCATTGGAAACCCCGGATGTCCCAAAGCATTTGTCCCCATTTGCCTGAGATTGAGGGGGTGTCTGGGACAAGGCACTATCAGTTTTAAGACCAGGCAAAACAAGATGAGTTGATATCCTACTACCCCAGACCTGCCCTCCTTCCTTCTCAACCTAAAGTTAGCTTTCTCTTAAAGCATCCCCCTGAGAACTGGGGCATGGCTCCTGGTGGTGAAAAATTATGGCCAAATGGCTAAGAGTCCTAGATACCAGAGACTCTCTGTCCTAGAAGGACTAGCGCTCCCTTACCAGCCTTAGGCTCAGGCCCCCGCAGACTGCACATTTCCTGCCAATCTCTCGCCTAAGGCCTTTAGAGAGACATTCAAGGCTACCACATGCACCTAGCTGGAGTCAGTCAAAGCCAAGAGCCTGTTTCCCAAACCCAAACCCTGTGCTGCATCCCAACCCTGCCCTCCTTGACAACTCTGCCTGGTGAAGTGAAGCTAGCATTAAGAAGGACTTCCAAGTGGAGTTCAGTCCAGGTGCGAATGTCCCTCTCAGGTCCCTTCTCCGAGATGCCCCCACCACCTGGAGAAGCCTTACCTCGGGAGAGAAGGACAGCCAGTATCAAGCCAGCCAGAAACCTACAGTGTTCCATTTTCCAGCAGAATCCCTTCAGTAGGTAGACCCAGATCACAGAACTATCAGCCAGGGTGAGAGATGCCCTCCCCCAACTGACTCATGGGTACCCGGAAAAAGTAAAGGAGTGGGGGAGGAACTAGAAGACGCCTATTTCTCTGCTCTCTGCCGTTGATCACGGGAGACTGTCACGGTAGCGGTAGACTGGGGGTGGGGTAGGAAGGAAGCAGGTGCAAATTGCTCTTTCTCCAAGCACTGAGCTTGGGGGTGAAGTGGAAGAGAGAGCAGAGAATGTGGAAAAGGTTGCCTAGACTTCAAGGAAGTAAAAGAATATTTAGGATGTTCTTTCCCTGGTCACTGATGAAAAACAGTAATATCAGAGTTTCTGTCAACAGGGTAACTACATTTAGTCACCCCCTGAAAGCTGCCAGCTCTCAAAACCCTTGAGAGAGACTGTGAGCCCCGTCCCATAAGCCATACCAGCAAAGTTCTCCCCATTTCTGGTCTTTCTTGGGACCCTGTCAAAGATCCTCCCTGGGCAGCCTGGGACACCAGACTAAGTAGTTTCTTACCAGTGGGAGGTCGGGCTTTGGAGCCCCCCAAAGCAGACATTTGAATCCCAGCTCCAATACTGCCTACCCACTGGTCCTGGGCCAGTCATGGAATTTTTCAGAGCCTAATCCCTCAGTATCCCAATAAGGATTCAGACAAGACGTTTGCATGGTACGTGAGACATCACATTTGCTCAATAAGAGATAATTATTAATAACAATATGATTGACTCACAGGCAGAGTTGAGCCTCCCCAGGAGATAAGTGGACTTTTCTCCCCTGTGGCCTATGGATACCCAAACTGTCTACACTGCCAGAGTTGGAGTGTAATTTACCTGAGGGCAGAGATAGCATGTATCTTTCTCCTTTCTGTATCTCCACCACCTGGCTTATGCCTGGCACATAACGAGAGGTCTGTAGATTTTTGTTGACTCACTGACTGACCGGCTGAGGGAGACAGAGGCCTAAGATCCTGGAAACTCAGCTCAGGATCTGGTCCTGGAAACGTATGGCTTGTCTCGTTGCGATTATCCTACCCATTCTCTTCCAGGCAGCACCTTTTTGATGACCTTGTCTCAGAAGAGCAGTGAAAAATTCCTGAGCAAGGGCCTGGACTGAGGTGGTGCTGGGTTCGGAACTCCAGCCCTACGCACATGAGTGCTCTCACCGAAATGCATTAGTTGTAGCAACAAGCAACAACCGGCTGACGTTCTAGCAACAAGCAGTGGCAGAGGTGTTTACCCCTCTCATGAAGAAAGCGGCCCAAGCCATCTCCTACCCGAACCCAAGGGGTTTCTCTGTGCCAGCTATCTCTGAGATGGAGATCCAGCACTCTCTCCCTTTCCCTCCCTCCACCTCCCATTCTCTACTTCTTCACAGAAAGCCAGATACATATGCACCTGCAGCCTCACTGAGGCCCCTCTCTGCCCACATTTGAAGCAGAGGGTGGTGGCTCTGGATTCGTGCCTCCTCTCAGGGGCCCCAGTCTGAATGATGCTGGGCGGAGCCAGACTAGCTGCTCTGCAGGCCGGCTGGCTGCTGGAAGTTGCTTAGTGCTTCGGGGGGAAAGGCAGAGACTGACATGGAGCTGGGGAAGCATCTGGCTGGCCTCATCTTGGCTGTCACTCTTCTTCAAGGTACGGGGTTCTGGTGGTCCAGAGAAAGGCTCAGGGGAAGAGATCATTACTGGGAGAGAAAGGATATTGGGATCTCTAACCTCAAGCCTACCTCAGTTGTCACACTAGAATTCTGAGAAGGAAGGGCAAAAATGAAGCCTCTTACTGTTCTCTGCTAGAGAGAAGCAATGTCCCATGGGAGAGATGAGATCCTTGTTTCTTAAGAAATGAAAACAGAGGACTCTACTGGCGAGAGAGAGGACCCGGATGCCGCCATCTTAGGTTGCCTGTAGCCCAAAAGGGCACAGGCCAGAAACCTGAAAAGAAAAGTATGTGTTCCTTAACTCAGAGCTGGAGTTAGGAGGAGACCTATAAGGCATTCACTCACTCAGTTGGTCAGTGGGTCAACTGGTCAACAAATATGAGTGAGATCCTGTTACATGATAGGCTAGGAGGATGTAAGGATGAATAAAAACCTTCTTCCCTAGTGAGCTTATAGTCTAATTGGAGAGAGAAGCTTCAGTGTCACCAGACTGGGTGTAAGGTGCAATGTACGAATATTCTGTTGGAAAGAAACAATAGGAAGTGGATGGACTGGGTTTATGCCTGGAATCTCGACTAGAGATGGTTCTCCACACACGGGGAAGCTAAAACCATGAAAGTTGTTGAATGCATACAAGTACTATGTGAGATGTGAGGAAGAGGGGCTGAGGAAGGAACTGAGAGGATATCAACCTCTAAAGGGTAGTCAGAGAAAAATATCTCAGAAAAGAGATAAGAGGATGATCAAAGAGCTAGAATAATCAGATGAGTGCAATACCACAGAAACCAAGGGAGTAGAGAGCTTCCAGAAGGAAAGAACCACCAATAGTGAAATATTATAGAGACGTCCTGCTGATAGGAGAATATATTTAAGAGTTTAAGTTTGTGGGATTTGGCAAAATAAAGACTATGGGTGATTCGTAACACTTTCAGTGGGGTAGTATGAGTGGAAACTGAATGGAAATGTGTAGAAGATGAGGGTGGGTGATAAAGTGCACCAAGTATAGACTATTCTTTGAGGCTTTTGGATAAGAAAAGAAGAGAGTTTGAGTTTGAGTGGTAAGTAGAAAAGGAAATAGGATCTAAGACGAAATATTTTTGAGTGTGAGAGAAATGTGAGCACATATCTAGGCTAAAGGAAAACACAGCGAGTAGAGCAAGTTCCTGGAGTTGATGTTGAAAGGATGGAGTCAAGAGTGGGATCAAGGATGCAGAGGAGAAGGCAACCATACCCTCTGAGATGAGGAGAAAGGAAGTACGGATAGCTTTGGCCACGGGTAGGCATGTAGATGGGAAGGAAGCTGGAGAAGGTCATTACAACATCTATGTTCTCAACCACCTAAGTGGCAGGACAATGCCACTTGCTGAAACTGAGCTGGGTGATGGTTCCATGGGGGGCTTGAGGAGGACAGTAAGAGTTTAGGATGATTTCAGCAGGAAATGGAAGAAGAGCCACTAAAGACCACACAGGCGGAGGGGCAGGGCTGAAAGCCTGTGCGAGGCGGCTAGATACAGCAGAAAGAGCAACAGAAACCTGAGCTCTGGGTCCAAGCTCTGCCACCGATGATCTGTGTGAGATTGGATGATGCCTCCTTCCTATGGGCTCTGTCCTCTTACCAGTCAACCTAGGAAATTTGGCTGCATAAGCTCTCAAATCCTAAAAAGAAAGAAGACCTAGAGAAGCAAAATTAAAGGCTGTTCACCATCAGTTGCACCGTCCCTCCTATAGAATTGGAGTTAGAACAAGGGCCTCTTTGTCCCTCCCATGGTGGTCAGGTGGTCAGGGAGAACCGCCGCTAAGAAATCTGCTTAACTGTTTGCCTTGCTTTTTTTTTTTTTAATTCACTCATTCATTCATTCATGCACTCGTGCAACAAATATAAAGCTCCTACCATGTTCCAAACACTATGCCAGGTACTATTAACAATCGGTTCAGTCCTGCAAGAAGTTCTAAAACAACAGACTCCTTCCAACTATTTCCATCATACTTTTTTTTCCCCCTTCGTACTTTGATTCATGCTTCCTCTGTCCCCATCACACGCTCCACCTCCAGAGACACTACCTCTCCATCCTTTTCCAACCTGTGTCTTTGCTCAGCAATTCTTTTTCCCCGAATGTCTTTCTCTGTCTGGTGAATTATTCAATTCCCAACCAAATGTTGGGAATTATTCAAGGCCCAACCAAATGTTACCTTCTCTATTAAGTTTTCCCTGTCCCCGACTCTTGGGCAAAATCAATAACTTCTAGCCCCTTTCAAATGCATTCACATGACTACTAAAGGTAATTTATAAATTCTATTATATTAATTACATGTGTGTTTATTTTTCCTACTTCATCGTAAACTCTTTGGAAGCAGCAAGTTAGTTCTTTATATCACCACTCTTGTGTTTCACACTGCTTAATCATGTCAGGTACCTCATAGTGCGTGGTAAATGTCTGCATTCGATCCAACTGACCTGAATTTCAGAACTAGTCCTCTGTAGTACGTCTACCAATGCAACTCTACGACACTGAGTTTTGAGACAGATTTGAGGGCTGTCGAATAGCTACCTCCCCTAGGACGTTCAGGGTTCCTACAAGAAATGGATCACCAAGGCTGAGGAATTTAGAATACTCTAAAAGGTCTTTAGTTAGTGTAAACCCACTTGTTGCCAGAGCTTTAGCTGCTAAAAAAGCAGAGCATTCCGGCCTGTACAGGCAATATCTTTATGTATCGTTCTGATGCTAGCCGTCCAGAGTTAACATCAGACCCCACAGGTTAAGGGCACTGTGCCCAACAAGACTGCCCTCATTTTAAGTTCCAGGCACAAGTTCCGGGCACCTACCCTTCTGACAAACTGGGTACAAATCTGGAGGGTTCCCAGATTAGATAATTTGTTAGAACGACTCACAAGACTCAGGAAAGTGCCATATTTACTATTACAGTTTAGATTTTTTTAAAGATTTATTTATTTATTTGAGAGAGAGAGAGAGAACATGAGCAGGGGGAGGGGCAGAGGGAGAGGCAGAAGCCGACTCCTGGCTGAGCAGGGAGCCCCACGCGGGGCTCCATCCCAGAACTCCAGGACCAAGACCTGAGCTGAAGGCAAATGCTTAATGACTGAGCCACCCAGGCGCCACTTTACTATTACAGCTTAATTATAAAAAATAAAATCAGGATTTTCCAAATGAAGAGATACAAAAGGTGAGATCTGAGAAGGCCCTGAACACAGAGCTTCTGTGCCCTCTCCCTGTGGACATGCACAACCCTCCTAGTATATTGATGCATTTACCAACCAGGAAGCTCTACTGAGGTTTTTTTTTTTCCTTGACTTTTTTTTTTTAAGAGAACGGGAGAGTGTGGGGGGGAAGAAGGAGAGGGAGAGAATCTCAAGCAGGCTCTGGGGGCTTGATCTCACCACCCAGAGATCATGACCTGAGCTGAAACCAAGAGTCAAATGTTCAACCAGCTGAGCCACCCAGGGGCCCCTCCACTGAGTTGTTTTGTTTGTTTGTTTTTTAAGATTTTCTTTATTTGACAGAGAAAGAGAGAGAGCACAGGCTGAGGGAGCAGGAGGCAGAGGCAGAGGGAGAAGCAGGCTCCCCGCTGAGCACTGAGCCAGATGTGGGACTCAATCCCAGCACTCTGGGATCATGACCTGAGCCCAAGGCAGGCGCTTCACTGACTCAGCCACCCAGGGGCCCCTCCACTGAGTTTTTATTGGGGTTTCATGACATAGGTATACTTGATTGAATTGTTGGCCATGTGACTGAACTCGATCTTCAGTTCCCTTCCCCTCCCAGGGCTCAAATTCCCAGATTACATGGGTCTTGACCAGCCCCATCCTGAGTCATCTCGTAACAAATTCATGTATGGTCCAAAAGCCCACTAAGGGGTCCCTGGGTGGCTCAGTCAGTTGAGCGTCCAACTCTTGATTTCAGCTCAGATCATGATCTCAGGGCTGTGGGATTCCCTCCCAGGAATCCATGACAAAGACCGGACAAATTCTTTATTATACAACAACCTGAATTCAATTTGGTGATTTAGGCTACAACCCAGGGAAATAAGTATAGATACTGTCCACTCTCCTAGATTAGAATATCTCTCTATCTTGGCCTCGAATGACCAAGGAAATGACCCTTCAGGGCATCTGGACAACTCTATGCCCAGCTAATCCTCTGTCTCTCTTCTGTCTCTACAGGCACTACAGCCCAGAAGAAGCAAGGTAGGGTGCATGGCTTCGTTCCATCCTCAGACTCTGAGGAAGTTCATGAAATATGGTACCTACTCTAGCAGTCCTATAGGACTGAGCGACAGAAGGGATGGGATGATGAGTAATAAAAGCAATGAGAGGTCATCGTCAACGAAATGAGTCAAGACCTTTCTGGGCAGCTTTCCTGTAACCAAGCAATTAATTTTCTAGTTCTTGGAGTAGAAACAGGACCCCAGCGGCTAGGCACTATTCAAAGTGGGACCCATGAACCAACACCATTGGCATCATGTTAGAAATGCCCCATTTCAGCCCCTTTCCAGAACTACTAAATAGAATCTGAAATTCTCACTAGATTCCCCATGTGATCCATGTGCACATTAAAGTTTGAGAAGCACCACTACAAAGGTCTTGTCCTGATGGCCTGGGGCAGGGGAAATTTCAGAGGAAAGATCCTTAACAGACAAGGGCTTTTCCCATTTCAGAAGTTCCTGTGGTAAAAGTGGATGGCGACCAAGAAGACGGTTCAGTACTTCTGACTTGCGAGTCACAAGACAAAGACGTCAAATGGTTTAAAGATGGGAAGCAAATAACTTCTCTCCATAAAAATAAGAAGAAGTTGAATCTGGGAAGCAGTATCAAGGACCCTCAAGGGATATACCAGTGTCAAGGATCAAGCAACATTTCAAAACCACTCCAAGTATATTACAGGAGTATGTAATCCCCTTCGGTTTGCTTGTTGTCCAATTAAGCGGTATTTGCTTAATAGACACTAAATAGTTCTTGTTCTCTTAATCTCTGCTTGCCTTTTTTTGAATATAACAAGACAGTTCCCCCATCTCCTTGGAAAAGGGTAACCGGTCCTGTAAAGCCTGGTTTAATTTGGGATAGGCCCTCATGGATTGGAGCAGTCAGCTATTTATATAAACTGAGTTGGGGTAGCTCAGGGAGACAGAGGGGATTACAAGGTGAGCAGCCATGAAATGTAGAAGGCAGCTGACCATGGAGAAGGGGATCTGATCGTCCTTCTATTTCACATAGCTCCCAGCGGTCAGACTACATAAGCTCCCCCAGGATGCCTGGGGAACGGAGGGCTATCAAGAGGTATTGCATTCTTAGTCCAGGGATCTTCCCAGGCAATGCCCTTGCCATGCCTTGCACAGAAAGAGGAGTCTGCTACCCTAAATGGAGGCATTAGCATGTGTAGGCAAGAGAAAAAGATGCAGAAGAACCACCTGCACAGCCTGAAGGAGCTTTGTCCCTCCCTTTCCCCACAGTGTGTCAGAATTGCATTGACCTGAATGCAGGCACTGTGTCCGGCTTTGTCCTCGCTGAAGTCATCAGCGTTTTCTTCCTTGCTGTCGGGGTTTACTTCATTGCTGGACAGGATGGAGTTCGCCAGTCAAGAGGTAAAAGAATGTTCCTCAATAAAAGATGAGACGACCTGGGACCCTCAGTTTCCTTCCTACCATAATAGACCCAATAGCAGAGATAAGGTGGGCATGTATTGCCATCTAGCCCAATCGGGTGAAAAGGCCACTCACAGCATATTTACCTGTCTCAAGAGCCACCTCCCTCTGATTTTCCTCTGATTCCTCTGATTTTTTTAAAAACCTCTTTAATTGAACTAAAACCTACAGAGAGAACCACGCATGGATGACAAGCCTACCGCTAAAGAGGCAAACCCACCCATGAATCCAACACCCAGTTTAAGAAAGAGAATATTACCAACACCCTAGAAGTCCCCCTTCTGGTCATTTTGGCCTCTACCTGTCCCCCAAAGGGAGTACTCTCCTGACTTCTAACGACATTGATTAATTTTGCCTGTTTTCATTCCTTTTGTCAATGGGCTCCTACAGAAGTACTCTTGTGTGTGTGCTCCTGTTATTCGAAAAACATGCTTGTGAGATCTTCCCACCTTGTTGTATGTAGATGGATTGCACCAAGCCTTATTGCTGTTTAGTGCTCCAGTGTGTGAATGTAACCCAATTTCTTCGCCATTCTACCTTGCGTATTTTTTTGGGTTTTTTTGTTTGTTTGTTTTGTAGCTTCAGACAAACAGACTCTGTTGTCCAATGACCAGCTTTACCAGGTAAGGGAAAGGGGAATGAAAGCGACGTTGCCACAATTCGTAGTAAAATTGGGGGATGGCGACAAGTTATTCAGAGGTACTGTACAGATAAGGAACGGCTTAGGGCATAGCGGATGATTACACAGTTATGCTTTGGGTAGAATGGATGAAATGAAGAGAAAGGCTGAGCGAGACTAAGGTCAGGATCCAGTGAGAAAAAGTTGAAGAACACAGCGAGAGGGACACACGAAGCAACTATATACAGAGCCTCCATCCTCCTTGTCCTCTTTCCACCCCCGGGACAGTGCACCCACTCCAAAGCCTTGCACACGAAAAGCATTCAATAAATATGCATCAAATTAATTCATAGAGGAGGAGGGAAAATGAGTTTGATTGTGCTGTCTTTTTAAGCCCCTCAGGGATCGGGAAAATGACCAATACGGCCACCTTCAAGGAAAGCGACTGAGGAAAAACTGAACTCAGGACTCCAAGTAGGTATGTCCTTCTATACTGATCCTAAGAAATTACCTTTCCCAGGGCGCCTGAGTGGCTCAGTCAGTTAAGCATCTGATTCTTGATTTTGGCTCAGGTCATAATCTTAGGGTCGCGAGATGGAGCCCCACACAGGGCTCTGTGTTCAGCACAGAGCCTGCTTAAGATTCTCTCTCACCTTCTCCCTCTGCCCCTACCCCCAGTGCTCGCTTGCTCGCTCTCTAAACCTTTCCTTTATCTGCCTTCCCAACTCTTGCCAAGTCTATCTCCTTTTTCCAGGCAGTTCTAAGCTTAGGGGAGGGTGGGTGACGGATATAGTTCTTTGTCGTGAGGGGACCGTCCTGCACACTGTAGGGTTTTTGGCAGTATCCCTGGCCTCTATCCACCAGATGTCGGTAGTACCCCCAGTTGTAACAATCAAAAATATTTCCAGGTATTTCAAGTGCCAGGGCAAAACCAGCATTCATGATGAACCACTGACCTATATCAAACTTTTGACCAATCAATCAATCAATCAATCAAGTTTCAATCAGGAAAACAGGACCCAAGCATTATTTGGTTTTCTGAACCAATCCCAGTTTTTTTTTTTTTCAATCCAGGTGTTCTCCCTTCTGGACAGTTCTCAGAAACATGGCAATACCTTTTGGAGCACTCCTAGCAGAGAGACTTTCAGCCCTAAATCTAGATTCAAGTTTCTCAAAGGTGACAAATGGAGAAGAAAGCCCATCAGAGCAAATTTGGATTTTTCTCAAAATAAAATAAACGAAAAGGAAAGTAAAAATATGTATGTGTTGCTGGAGCGCCACCTGTTGGGAGGTAATTTTTTCTGTAAAAGAAAATTGAAAAGGTCAAATAACCCGCTCCATTTGAATATTACTTTTTAAAGTTCTAATTTTTTATTTACGTTCTGTATAAGTCATAATTTACATGGTTAAAGTATGCAATGAAAGGTCTCCCTCCACCTACATCCCCAGCCATTCAGTTGTCCTCTCCAGAGACAAACAATATACTAGTTTCTAACGTATCTTTATAAGGCATATAAGGTATTATACATCAGAGGTATTCTAGGCATACATAAGCAAACTCTTAAGTACACATTATTCTTCCCTTCCCTATTTTTCACACAAATGGTATCATACTATACATCTTGCACTTTCACCTAATAAACCTTAAAATTATTTCATACCAGTAAGTAAAGGAGCACCTTTTTTTTTTTAATGCAATCACATTGCATAGACTCGCTATGATTTGTTTAATCAGTCCTCTATTGATGGACAAAATATTGCTGCCAATATTTTGCTCTTACAGTGCTGCAAGGACTAACATTGTATAAATGTCAGTTACAAAATAATTGTATTGAGGTGTAATTTACATGCTATAAAGTTCACTCATTTTAAGCAATTTCTCCTGCTCTCAGTAAATTTAACAAAATTTACCCAGCTATGCAATCACCTTAATCATTAGAACATTTCCATCACCCTCTTAATATTTTTTCTGCTGTTTGCAGTCATTCCCTGTTCCCACCCTCAGCTCCAGGCAACCACTGATCTATTTTCTGTCAGATTTGCCTTTTCCGCACATTTCATATAAATGGAATTATACAATATGCTGTTAATCATACAATGTGCTGGACATTCTCATGCTAATCTTTGTGTGGCCCCCATGTCTTCATTTCTCTGGGGTTGATAACTAGGAGTGAAGAATTACTGGGTTGTATGGCAAATTTATGTTTAACTTTTTAAGAAATTCCCTGTACCATTTTACATTCCCACTAGCAATGGATGAGGGTTTCTGTTTCTCCATATCCTCACCAATATTTGTTACTTTATTTTTTCTAATATAGCCATTCTTCTAGGTATAAAATGGTATCTTACTGTACTTTTAATTTGCATTTCCCTAATGACTAATGTTGAACATCTTTTCGTGTGTTTGTCTGCCATTCTTATATCTTTAGTGAAACGTCTATTTTAAATCTTTTTTTTTTAATTTGCATTGTCTTACTGTTGAATTGAAAGAGTTCTTCTAGGGGTGCCTGGGTGGCGCAGTCGTTAAGCGTCTGCCCTCGGCTCAGGGCGTGATCCCGGCATTCGCTCAGGGCGTGATCCCGGCATTCGCTCAGGGCGTGATCCCGGCATTCTGGGATCGAGTCCCACATCGGGCTCCTCTGCTGGGAGCCTGCTTCTTCCTCTCCCACTCCCCCTGCTTGTGTTCCCTCTCTTGCTGGCTGTCTCTCTCTGTCAAATAAATAAATAAAATCTTAAAAAAAAAAAAAGAAAGAGCTCTTCTATATTTTGAATACAAGTCCTTTATTACATATATGATTTGCAAATACATCTATCAGTCTGTGGCTTGTCTTTTCATTCTCTTCATGGTGACTTTTAAAGCACAAACATTTTTAATTTTGATGAAGTCCGTTTTACCCATTTTTATTGTGCATTGTGCTTTTGGTATCATGGCTAAGAAATCTTTGCCAAACCCAAGGTCACAAAGATTTCTCCTATGTCTTCTTTTTATAGTTTTTAAAGTTCCATAGTTTTAGTTCTGACAAATGTCATTTTGAACGTACTTAGAACAATTCATAACATAAACAAATAAATGAGATTTGGAAGCCATAATGTATTTGCATTTGTAATTTTATTAAATATTGCCAAATTGCACTTCATGGAGGTTGGGCCAGTGCTTACTCCCAATAACAATAATTGAGAGTGCCTTTTACTCCACACTTTTTGAACTTTGCCAATCTGATAAGTTAAAAACAGCATCTCAGTGTAGTTTTATTTTGCATTTTCCTTATTAAAAATGCAAGTGAACCATGTGTTTTTCCTTCTCATGATATACAGGCTCAAATCCTTTTATCTTTTTCTTACTGATTTGCAACAGCCCTTTACATATGTGGGAAACTAGATCTTTTGTTTGTGATATTAGTTGCAGATATTTTTCCACATTTGGTATTTGTTCTTTGACTTGATGATGATTGGTTTTCTATGCACATTTTATTTATCTGCATATGGTAGAATTCACTGGTCTTTTGTGGCTTCTAGGTTGTTTCCTATTTAGAAACATCTTCCGCATTTTAAGATTATTCTTTTAGGGGCAACTGGGTGGCTCAGTCAGTTAAACGTCTATCTTCGGCTCAGGTCATGATCACAGGGTCCTGGGATCAAGCTCCGAGTCAGGCTCCCTGCTCAGTGGGGAGTCTGCTTCTCCCTCTGCCTCTGCCGCTCCCAACTGCTCAGTCTCTCTCTCAAAGAAATAAACTCATTTAAAAAATGATTATTCTTTTTAAAAAGTTTTCCTATGAATTCTTCTGACATTCTTATGGTTTCATTTTATACATTTAAATGAATGATCCGTCTTGAATTAATTTCAATGTAAAGGCCTAACATATTAACTTTCATACCGGATAGTTACCCAGTCACTCCAGAACTATTTTTCAAATGAACCATCTTTTGGCCATTGATTTTAAATGGTGTTACCACTCCGCTCTCACCAGATTGTAAACTCCAGGAAGGAAAGGATTTGTGTATTTTTTACAATGTATCTTCAGAAACTAGTATAATGCTGGAACAAGACAGGCATTCAAAAATTGCACAGCACTCTGTGTTTGTGTATGTGTGTGTGGTGAAATACACATAACATGAAACTTACCATTTTAAACATTTTAAGTGTACTGTTCAGTGGCATTAAGTACATTCACAATGTTGTGCAACTGTCACCACCAACTATTTCAAGAACTTTTTTCATCATCTTAAACAATAATTCCCCAGTTCCCTTCCGCCAGCCCCTGGTAACCTCTATTCTACTTTTCTATCCCTATGAATTTGCCTATTCTAGGTACCACATATGAGTGGAATCATACAATATTTGTCCTTTTGTGTCTGGCTTTTTTCACATAACATAATGTTTTCAAGGTTTATCTGTGTTGTAGCATGTATTAGAATTTCAGCCTTTTTAAGGCTAAATAATAGTCAATTGTATATATACACCACATTTTGTTTATCCATTCATTTGTCAACACACATTTTGGGTTGTTTTCCCCTTTTGGCTATTATGAATAACATTGTTAGGAACATTGGTGTACAAGTATCTGTTCAAGTCCCTGCCCTCAATTCTTTGGTGCATACCCAGAAGTGCTGTATCATATAGTAATTCTATGTTTAACTATATAAGGAACCACCAAAATTTTCCCAGAGTGATGCACTATTTTACATTCCTCTCAGCAATGCTCAAGGGTTCCTATCTCTCCTTCTCCTCACCAAACTTATTTTCCATTTTTTTGATAATAGACTTCCTAAAGGAGGTGAGGTATTATTTCATTGCACTTTCAATTTGCATTTTCGTAATGATTAGTGACATTGAACATCTTTTCGTGTGCTTATTGGCCATTTGTATATCTTCCTTGGAGGAATGTCTATTCAAGTCTATCGCCCATTTTTGAATCACACTGTGTGTTTTTTTGTTGTTGAGTTGTAGAAGTTCTTTATATATTTTGGACATTAATCCTTTATCAGACATATGATTTACAAATATTTTGTCACGTTCTATGAATTCTCTTTTCACTTGCACTCTTGAAAAGTATGCTGCTTTCACTGCCTTTGTATACCTCAAAGTAACCTTTTAGCATGCAAGTTGTCACCACTGTACAGATAAAACTGAAATCCAACGCTAGCATATCTTAGCACACCGCCTGACAACTATTAAGAGCTCAAAACTTTGTTATTGTTATTGTTGTTATTGCTGTAGTTGTTACCTCATAGATGATAATCTATGAAGAGTAACAAAAGCTGCTTCAAAATGGCGTGACCCCGCTGGGAAAAATAGAAAGCAAAAGCCCACAGAGGTTGCCAGCAGCGCCAAAATCACCAAGTCTTAGCCTCCGCCGACACACCAGATTTCAAAACCTCCTCGTATTTCACCAAGCTACAAACCAACCGACCCGCCCCCCCGACCCGCCCCCCATCCGCCCCCGGTCCGCCCCCCGCCCTATCGGGCCGGAGCCCTAGGCCCCTTGCGGCCACTTCCGCCCCGCCCAGCTAGCTAGCGCGTGCGCCGTGGAGGTGTTTGCGCGCCAGTTCCCCGCGCAAGCGGCACACCCTGTTTCCGGCGCCTGGATGAGATTCCACAAGGCCCGGCGCCTGGTCATGATGTAAGTTCCGGTTGCCGTGCTGAGTCGGAAGTGGGAACCCTTCGGCCCCTGAGACTCTTGTCGTGTCGTCGCTGCTGGCCCTTCAGGCTCTGGTAAGAGAGGAAATAGCTTGACACGGGAGGGAACCGTTGAGTCTGCGATGGGATTTTCTTCTCCTAGTTGAATGCCACTCCAGGTCTCTGCACTCTTGCCTCCAAATTCATTCTCCTGTGCTTTCCTGACCCTTGACCCTCTCCTTCGTGAACTTCGACCCTGTCTGATTTCGGACCCCTTTACAGTGCCCCAGCTTCTGGCACTTCTCCCCCTTTTTGCCATTCCCCACCAGGTAAAGGCCAGAATACTGGCCTTGCGTTATCTTTGACTTCTTTCTCTGGAAAGAACGCCGAGTGGGTGGGTCTCTCTCCTTGCCGCGAATCCCTTATGGAACCTGGAGAGTTGAAATGCAAAGCGTAGACGACAAATAGCCAGATGCGAAAGGAGGGGAAATTAAGCACGAGTTGCAGCAATCAAACCAGTTGAATACATATGGCAAGATACTGACATTTCTTGCGGCAGGGGATCCGTTCACTACTTAAAACTCCTGGCACTCTGCTTCGTACTCCCTCACCCATAGGGCATAGAAGACACTAATGAGATGAGTAACCGCAGCTCTGGAGGTTATATTTCATGGGTCTTCTCGTTGGGAGAGGTTTTTGGCTCCCAGAGCAAGGACTCGTTTAGTCTCACTGTTTTGGTCTCCTGTGGGAACCCTCCTGAGATAAAATGGGACCCAGGAAAGAATGCTGTTGGCTTTTTGACTTGAGATCCTTCTAGCTTGTTGTGTTGTTAGGATCTGTTGCCACTTTAGCGGGATGTGGAAGAATTTTGGGGTGGAACATGTAACAGTGAAAACATTTTAATTCCTTTTCGGTTTAATGTCTCACCAGGAGAGAGACCTTAAAAAGTATGATTTAATAGAGCTTGATTTTGCCAGTCCAATCTTACAAAGTATTCTACATATGTCCCTTTAAGCAATACCAAGTCTGATGTTAAAACATTTGTGTGCTCACCTCTTTAAGAACTTACAGTGGTCCTTAGGGATTAGCAGTACTGTTCATAAACAAAAGATTGAATGGGGGTGGGGAGGGTGAGAGGATTTGTAGGACAAGAAGTAAATAGCTATTGTAGATGTAGACTCTTGCAGCGTGTATATCAGAGTGAAATGTGTTTTTTAAGTAGGACATATTAAAAAGGAATCCAGTCCGGGCCGCCTGGGGGGGCTCAATTGGTTAAGCGTCAAACTTTGGCTCAGGTCATGATCTCTGGGTCCTGGAGTCAAGCCCCAATTCAGGCTCCCTGCTCAGGGGAGTCGCTTCTCCCTCTCTCTATGCCCCACCCCCCACTCGTGCTCGTGTCCAATCTCTCTCTCAAATAAATAAATACATACATAAAATCTTTTTTTAAAAAGGTAATCATATCCAAAAGCTCCTAAGGATTGATGGTGGCACCATCCCAAAGGCTGAAAACAGGATGGTGCTGCATCTCTTTATGGCAGTTGAAAATAGGAGATTATAAATAATCGGTGATATTGAATATTAAAACAAACAAAATATCAGTGTTCCATTCTATCAGGCCTGTTGGAGTGGGTGATATCTAGGTACTGTAACATTTGTGAGACCATTGAACATATCTATACTGACATCTCCACAAAGGTTACCATCAAGTGATCATTCTTCCTTTTTCCTGTGAAACTTTTCTGTAAGTGGTTACACAGTATTGGACTATGAAAGTGGTTTGTGCACAGATTTGAAGTTCATATGAGAAAGATGAACTTAGTGGGGTAGGCAGAAACTTTTTTGTTTTTCAAAAAGTTGTATAGCAGAGATGACAAGAGATTTATTTCCATTCTCTATTCTACATATCCTGAGATACCAAAGAGCCACAAGTGTCTGGCCCAGAAACCTGACCTGTTACTGCAACCCAAGACACATAGTAAAGCCCTTACCTTGAAGTTCGATCATGGTGCTTACAAGGAGGTCAGGAGTAATGACATGTAAGATTGAACCATTCAATAAATACTTATTTGGGTTTCTGTGACTGTGATGTTCAGTGCCAGACACAGAAGAAAAACTAATCAGATGTGAAATTGTATTCAGATTGCTTACTGTCTAGCAAGGTAGAAGGTCTGCATTAGGACTACAACGTAGAAAGTTATAAATCCTATTAATATAGAAAAAATGTAATGGGAAGCTAACTTCTTTTTTTTTTTTTAAAGATTTATTTATCTTAGTGTGCATGAGCACGCAGCAGGAAGGGGCAGAGGGAGAGGGAGAGAGAGTCTTAGGCAGACTGTGGTTGAGTGTGGAGTGTGACATGGAGTTCAGTCACGACTCTGAGATCATGACCTGGGTTGAAACCAAGCATCGGACACTTAACTGACTGTGCCACCCAGGCACCCCTAGCTTCTTTTTATAATGTGATAGTATAGTATTGAGAAAGGAGGAAATAATGCCATTTATTATCATAAATCCTGTTTATTTGTCTCGGTAGTCTTAGGAGCCTATCTTTTCATATGTTCTGTATTCCTCACTTTCACCTTGCTTCCTTTTACCTCTTGTAGAGATGCAGGTGATGCATCTCCTTTGTATTTTTTTTTAAAGATTTTATTTATTTGTCAGAGAGAGAGAGCATAAGCAAGGGAAGCAGCAGGCAGAGGGAGAAGCAGCCTCTCCACTGAGCAGGGAGCCCGATGTGGGGCTCAATCCCAGGACCCGTGAGCCAAAGGCAGAAGCTTAACTGACTGAGCCACCCAGGTTTCCCCATCTCCTTTATATTTATCTAAACCCTTTCCAGTTTTTTCTTAAGATTTTTTTTAAAGATTATTTATTTATTTGTCAGAGAGGGAGAGTGTGTGTGTGCAGGCACAGGGGTAAGCAGGCTCCCCGCTGAGCAAGGAGCTGAACACAGGACTCCATCTTAGGACTCTGGGATCATGACCTGAGGCGAAGGCAGTCGCTTAACCGACGGGGCCACCCAGTGTCCCTAAGATTTTATTTTTAAGTAATCTCTACACTTAACGTGGGCTCAGACTGAGAACCCTCACATCAAGAGTTGCATGCTCTGCTGACTGAGCCAGCTGGGCACTCCTCAGTTGTGTTTTTAAAAGCCCACTCGAACTGGCTTACACACTATAGGGAAATCTATTGGCTTTTTTATAACTGAAAGACTCTCTTTCCATCTCTCAACTCTTTTCTTACATCTTGACTTAGTTTGGGGTTAGGCCTCTTCTAGATGATGGAAAGATGGCAATTCCAGATTTATTTCTGACGCCACTAACAACCCAAGCAGGAAAAAAGAGTTCCCTTTTCTGTAGATTCAGCCAAAGGCCTGAAGCTGGGTGTTCATTAATTCTGATAGGCCTTGTTAGGGTCTTGTGCCCACCCCTCTATCAGTCATTTTGGCCAGAGTATGCTGCATTCTTTTTGGCCAGGCCAGATTCATATGCTCTTCCTGGAGCTAGTGGGTGAGGCCATCCTCTTCTGAACACATGGACTGAGAATGGGATGATCCCCAAAGGAAAAATGTAGGGTGTCATGTTGAAAAAAGAGGATGGTGTTTTGAAGACAGAAAATGACAAGAGCTCACTATACTTGTTGCATGCCTCTGGACTTCAGGGTACCTTAGAATAGAGGTAGGGTGGAGATCAGCTAACAGTGAGACAGTTGTTAATGTCTCTACATAAATTAGGGGTAACAAGTTTATGCAGTGGTTAAATGAGGGGGAAGTCCTCTCAAGGATCGTTGTGAATTCCAGCACTAAATGTGCTATTTTTATTTTTGGATTATTAAGCTTAACTATACATTGCAAAAATTAAAATACATAGAGCAACATCTAACAGTTCATTTCCTTGAGCAGTAAAGTCCAGAACAATGCTCAGAGGAGACTAGACTGCGCGCCTAAGTCATTACAGATAATTAGCCATTAACTCTTATGCAGAAAACACGACAGAGGAGCGGGAAGCAACTGGTGGAGGTGTCTCAGAATTGTCAAGAAGGGCTAACGTCTCTCTTTCTCCAAAAAATAAGGGTAACTTTGCGGACTTGTGTTAACTTTTGTTACTATGATTCTGTAAGGAGTCTTACCTCAGGAGATTAAAGGTAGACCCCCAAAAATTGTTTTCTCCTTCCCTCATGCCCCATCCCCACTCTTTTTAAGGCCTCTGTCCTTTTGGCAGTTGAATATCCTCATGAGCCAAATATTCATACCCTTTGTCTCTTCCCACCCTTTTCAGGGTTGGATTTCTATGCTGTGGCCTTAAAATTTCAGGAAGGGGAGAAAGCCTTTCAGGGTGCTCCGCTCATCCCGTTGTGCCTCTGAGAGCCCTTGGCGCTTGAATGAGGAAATGTAATCAGAAGAGTGCAAATGCAGGCTCAGTCAGCTCCACTAATACCTTTGAGGTATATATCTATTTCATGTTCCACATTAGGAATTTGTGTGTGTTGGCAGTATTATAAAAAATCAGATAAGTAGTGGAAATTAAATATAGAATTAAGCAAATGCCATTTAGTTTTTAGTGGAAGAAATTTCAATTGTGTTAAGCCTCGGAGTAGAGATAAATTGCCTAATCCATATTTAAAACCCACAACATGCTGGTGATCAGGTTCCTGTCCTGATTTGCCATTCTATGTCCGATGTAGGCTTACAGTTAGTTTATATGTAGCTGAGGAATTCCCGGCTGCAGCTTTAAGTCCTGGAAGCCTGAGCAAGCGCCATCTTACGTTCATGGTGAATGAGAACTAGCCGGCCGGCCTGCAGACTTATGGGAAACGTGTAGCCGTTGTCATATTATTTTTCAGTCAGTGCCACATTGTTGTTACAGTGAGTAGATGAGTTCTCTCATTGACCTCAGTAATTCTTTCTGCTTAACCTTTTTTTTTTTTTAAAGGTATGGCAAATAGAAACTTGTCAACAGATAAATGCATTCCAGCTCGAACATTGTTAAACTTTTTTGGTTTTAGCCGCCCCCAAATCAAGCCAACTTATCCAGTTGGTGGGTTTGTAACCATTTTGCCAAAAATGCCTTGAATCTTGGAACAGGAATTGGAAGGTCTTACCCAAAGCCTTTTTACATGTATCGTGTTCAAGAAATGGGGAAGGAACCGACTGTGGGTATAATCCCAGGTGTTGTGTTATCTGCCCCTCCGTGTCTGATACCTGTCCTCTCTGCAGCCCCTCCCCCTAGGTCTGGATGGAGGATACTTTAAAGTGAAATGACAGACCAGGAGAATAACAACAACATCTCAAGTAACCCCTTTGCTGCTCTTTTTGGCTCTCTGGCTGATGCCAAGCAGTTTGCAGCAATCCAAAAAGAGCAGCTGAAGCAGCAATCTGGTAAGTAGGGGAGCCAGGAGCAGCGGAGGAGATGACCTAGAATGGGGTCTTCCCAAGTGGAGTCTTCTTAGGGTCCGTAATTGCAATTGGAATCGACCTGGGGACACAGGTCATTTAGGGCATAAATTGGGGGTTTTTGTTCATTTTCCTTCTTTGTTCTGTTTTCGGTCCTCTCCTCCCCGCTGCATAAAGAGACCAGATAACAGGTGGTTCTGTAGTAACATGTCAGTTGTGATCCCAATGCTGTCAAGCTCTTTATTTGAAAAATCACCTAGCAAAAGATATTTAAATAAATCTTTTTAAGGAAGCTGAAGTTGTAGGCGTAGGTGTAGAAAGCAGGTTACGTGCAGCTGTAGAAAGCAGATGTGTAAAAGGAAGAATTATAAAAGCTTTTTGGCTTTTTGGTAGACAAATAAATGAAATTTGTTCTTACGTCCAGTGCTTCAGAGTCGATCCCAAGCAAAATACCTCTTCCATTCCTTGGAGTGGCCTCTTTCACAGCATAATGCTGTTAGAACAGACTTCTAAGAAAATCTGATCCTTTGCCTTAATGTGAAAAAAAAATCAGAATAATACCTCACAAATCAGAAAAATGGTTTTCCTCAACTAGGACCAAAATTAAGATTGGGTCTAACTTCCTCCTGTTAGAAGACATATAGTTTAGAAGAATTAGGATGATGTTTCTCAAATTTATTAGTCTTCAGAGGGTAGTCACAATCTTTCAAGCCAGAAATCGCTCCCCTTTTCCCTCCAGAGAGAATAATAGTATTTTTTGGAAAGGAGAAATGTTTATATTTTCCCTTTATTTTGTTTATTTCAAAAGTGTCAGTATACATAGCTGGCTTGTAGCCTTGTTCAGGACTGAATAAAAAGCAGGTAAGGGCAAGACAGATGAGTAGTGGACAGGGTGATGATGAAGCAAGTGGGGAGTATATGTAGCGCTGACTTTCTACCATGATAGAAGGAGACGGCTCTGGGTCTCAGTCTCTGAAGTCTCTTCCAGATTCTTGCATTAGGAGATTGTAGGAGGGAAAGGGGAGTGAGGAACAGGAATATAAGAAAATGGGGAAGCATGATTTATGAGTATATGATTGAGGGAAGTTTTGCTACATAGGTTCTTAGTTCCTATTGCTGTCAGGGTTCAGCAGAGAACTTAACCTTATAGGATTAGAGTAACAGAGTGCTTGTCCTTCTGGCTGTCAGCAGACTTGAGGCTGGCTAGAGTTGGGAGCGTTGCAGGCACCAAGCCGTGGGACAAATCAGGTACATGCGCTCCTGTTACTATTTTGGCTTCTCCTCATTTTAGTTTGTTTACACTGAGTTTAGCATGCCACCAGGTCTAACCTGTTTTCCAGCAGCAGTGAGAACTCTGCCAAAACCTTTGGCCTCCTCTGTTGAGCTTCACATTGACTGAACTCACCACACTAAAGCAACTCTTAACTTCTGAGAGTTTTGCTGGCCCTTCTGAATAATCACTCTCAGTAGAGAGAAGCAGACACAGACAGACTCACGTGGCTTCAGAGGGGCAGCTCTGGCTGCTGACAGCCAGAAGGACGAGCATTCTGTCACTCTGCTCCTGTATGGTTAAGTTCTCCTCTGAACCCCGAGAGAATAGGAGCTAAGAACCTGTGTAGCAAAATTTCCCTCAACTACATACTCATAAATTGTATTTTCCCATTTTCTGATCATTCCTATTCCTCACTCCCCTTTTCCTCCTCCAATCTCTTCACGCAAGGTTGCCTTTTTAAAAAGTAAAGGAATCCAATCAATAAGAAAATAGTAACAAATCAGAAGGAGAAGGATTCAAATGAGCAATTTATATGCAATGATCAAATGATTTTAAAAATCCAGTCTCACTAATAATTGGAGCACTGTTTTTTACTTATGAGATTTGTGAGGACTTAAATGGGTACTCTCGCATAGAATGTTGAGGGGCTTGTAAATGAGAGCAGTCTTTCTGAGGATGATTTGGTAATATGTGTTAACTTAAATGTGCAAGCTCTTTAGCTCAGCAAATCTGCTTCTAGAAGTGTACCTTACAGAAGTACTCATACAGGTGTACAAAGAGTACTGTTCGGTGCAGTAGTGTTTGAAATCACGCTATCCAAATGTTCATCGACTGAGAAGTAGCCACACAAGTCAGAGTGTGTGCATCCGATGCAGTACAGTGCAGCTATTCCAGAGAACGAGGTAGGCCTCTCCATGACCTAACAGAGAAGGGTGTTGGTGCTGACTCAGTGTAAAGAGCAAGGTGAAAGGAGTATATATAGTATGTAACACCCCCCCCCCGCTTTTTTTCTTTCTTTTTAACTGAAAATCCTAGTGGTGAACATTAGCACCAGAATAAGAAAATCTGGAACACTTCACTAACTTAAGTGCTTGTCCATAGGGAATTGGTTCAGAGGAGACTTTTTACATCATGTTTTCCTGTGCAGTTTGGGATTATTCAAATATGTGTGTTCTTTAAAATCAGGAAAAAGCCATGTATTCAAAATAATTAAAGGCATATTGATCAGTTAGGTAATTCTCCGTTCACTAGGTGTATTGATCTATTAGGCAATTCTCTGTTCACAAAGATTCTGTAGGGAACGTAGTGTTGCTGTTTTTGGTAATATGGAGTGCAATTAATTATGAGTAGAAAGAATAAAACTTCTGATTTGTAAAATGTGGTAGGATATACAGCCGGGGATTTCAGAATCCTGTACTTAAGATGTTGCCTGATACAACTCAATAGCAAAAAAACACAAATAATCTAATTTAAAAATGGGCAGAGGATCTGTATAGACATTTTTCCAAAGGAGACATACAGATGACCAACAGGTACAGGAAAAGGTGCTCAGCGTCTCTCATCATCAAAGAAATGCAAATCAAAACTACAATGAGATTATCACCTCATACCTGTTAGAATGGCTACTACCAAAAAGACAAGAAAAAACAAGTGTTGGCGAGGATGTGTAGAAAAGGGAACCCTGGTGCACTGTTGGTGGGATTATAAGTTGGTGCAGCACTATGGAAAGCATTATAAAGGTTCTTCAAAAAATTAAAAATAGAACTACCATATAATCCAGCGATTCCACTTCTAGGTATTTACCCAAAGAAAACAAAAACACTAACTTGGAAATATCCATGCACCTGTGTTCGCTGCAGCATTGTTTATAATAGCCAGGACATGGAACAACCTGTGTCTGTTGATGGATGAATGGATAAAGAAAATATGATACACCCATACACACACACACAATGGAATATTATTGCTATTTGCAAAAACACGGACGGACCTGTGTGAAATGAAATAAGTCAGACAGGAAAAAGACAAATGCAAACAAATAAATGTTCTAAGTTACAGGTGATATCTAAAGAAAAGACAAAGAAAGAAAGTTCGTAAATAGAACAGATTGGTGATTGCCCGGGATGGGGTGGGTACAGGGGATCAAAAGGTACAAACTTGAGTTAAAAAATAAATAAGCCGTAGGGATATAATGAATAGCATGGTGATTATAGTTAATAGTACTGTATTGCATATTTGAAAGTTACTGAAAGAGTAGATCTTAAAAGTTATCTTCACAAGAGAAAACGATATTTATAACTGTATAGTGACAGATGTTAACTAGAATTACTGTGTTGACCATTTTGGAATATATACGGATATCAAATCATTATGTTGTATACGTGAAACTAATATGATGTTATACGTCATTTTTTAAATGTTATACCTCAGTTTTAAAAAAAAGATGTTGTCTGACTTGAGATGTTCACTAATTAGATGATTAACTTGTTTCCCATCCAAAATTATCTTTCTCTTAATAACATGTATCATTTTTGATAGTGTACTTGGTTTTCTCTTAAAGAGAGAAGTTTAACTGTTAATGGCTTTCATTTTCTGGCAGATGAACTCCCAGCTAGCCCAGATGACTCGGATAATAGTGTGTCAGAAAGCCTGGATGAATTTGATTACTCTGTGGCTGAGATTAGCCGCTCCTTCCGTTCACAGCAGGAAATATGTGAACAACTCAACATCAATCACATGATCCAAAGGATCTTCCTCATTACTCTGGACAACAGTGAGTTACAGGCTTGGAGCCAGTCTGTTCGTTACTCTTCCCTTCCTGCTTGGGCTAGGAACTTGTTCTTAGAAACTTATTGTATCTAATGGTTAAACAAACCCACTGTACTCCCTTGAACACAGGTTTGATATTTCAGTGAAGCTTCTGATGTGACCTAAAAATAATATTTAGAGACAGGTGCAGCTTTCATTACCATCTTGGTATGGACTGGGCCATATAGCTCCTTGCCTTTACCACCTTAAAAGGGAAATGCGAATGGTAGCCAAATCCTTTTTCTTCCCAGAGGTGACCAAAACATTTAGACGGAAGCCCCACGAGGTGTCAGATAGTATTTTCCCTCTGTGTCCTGTCTGTAGTTAAACCCCAAAGTAGGTGCTGATGTCCAAGATTCACTCTTTAAAGGTCATGATGTTAGGTTTACAACAAAACCTGACATGCTCTTCGACTCTTTGAAAAGATTTAAGTCTTTAGATACTGCCTTGTGTGTCAAGATAATCCTGATACTACCTGAGTCAGACTTGGAGTTCAAGAGAAATGCTGTCAAGATTGGTTGTCTGTATAAGAAGCGTTAATTAAAATCATTTCCCAGGTGACCCCAGCTTGAAAAGTGGGAATGGCATCCCCAGCCGTTGTGTGTATTTGGAAGAAATGGCAGTAGACCTGGAAGATCAAGACTGGCTTGATATGAACAATGTTGAGCAGGTACCATTTCTGATGTTCCTTTCGAGTGCCTTCAGCACAAACTAGCCATGCAGCTGAACTCTGCTCACGTTTCTCCAACCATGACTTTGCTTATCTCCATCTCTTAACATTGTGGTGTTGGGGATCTTCTATTTACCATGGCCACATATCTGAGTTCCTGGAGTGACCTATCTGTGCCTCTCAGATGGCACTTGTCACCTTCTGTCACATGTAGTGCCTTTTTTATGTACCTGTCTTATCTCCCCTATCAGACCCTTAAGTTCTCGAGGGCAAGGCCTGTGTCTTTATATCTTTCCCAGGATCAAAACAGTGTGTTTTACCTTCTAAGTGCCTAATTAACATTAAAGGAATAAAACTTTGGTAGGACAGACACTCGACAACTTGTAGTTTAACTTTATAGTGTTTACATTATCTCTGTAGAAGTCTGAGTGAGGCCAGCAGTCACACGGAGGAGTAGATTTCATATGTAAGTTCAATCGCTGGTTCTCCACACCATTGAACAAATACTGTTTTAATGCTTAGTCTATGCTACGGTTATACTAGACTCTTGAACTCTATTTGGGATAACTGTACAGGAGACCCTTGAACAGTGTGGGGTTTGGGGCAGTCGAAAATCTGCACCTAACTTGTGACTCTCCAGAAACTTAACTAATAGCCTGCTGTTGATGGGAAGCCTTACGGATAACAAACAATAAAGTCAGCTAGGGAAAAGAAAATGTTATAAAACAAATGATAAGCAAGAGGAAATACATTTACAGTGCTGTTCTGTATTTATTGAAAATAATCCATGTCAAACCCATATTATTCAAGGGTCAACTGCCTATACAGTTATGTTTATATACCTAATATTTTCTAAAGTAGTAAGGGGGTGGGTCCTATGTTCCCCCTTCACTCTACATCCTATGCCTCTTTCAGTAACCTGTGTCCAAATGACCTTCTACATCTTGATACCCTAAGGTTAACTGCAGTGGTTTAGTGTTTTGTTTGTTTGCTTTTCTTAAAGGCCGTCTTCGCTCGCTTGCTACTTCAGGACCCGGGCAACCACTTGATTAACATGACTTCTTCTACAACGTTGAATCTCTCTGCTGATCGAGATGCAGGGGAGAGGCACATTTTTTGTTACCTTTATTCCTGCTTCCAAAGAGCTAAGGAAGAGGTAAAGAAATAATCCCCATTGAGAACTGTGTGGTACTCTTGGGTTTGCCTTTAACATGTAAGCCAGAGAGTTGGATGAGTGTCTTGTATATCTGTTTCTATACATCATAATATATCGGGAACTAGATGTGAGAGGCACTGTGAGTTGTCAAAAATTCTAGTCTTTTGTTTCTGTGGCTTGGGGTCTACTCCTTTCCCTAGTTAACCAGGGCCTCTTATTCTACAAACCTTAAAAAGTCATACTCTTAAAAAAAGATTGGGGGAGGGGAAAAAAAAAAAGATATAAATTCATTTCCACTGAGGTGTAAGTAACAAAGTGACCTAAGCTTGGTCACTTCCAGGATTAGAATTCTAGCAGGTAGATGATTCCTTACACCAAAGAATGAACTCTTACAAATTTTCAAGCCTCCACAGGACAGCAGTACTATTTTGGGGTACATTGTCTTTTTCATTCTGTTTGCTCTATCCACCATTGTTGAGGTCATAGAGCTAGACTGTCCCCTCTCTTCTTCATTCTATTTCCAGATTACCAAAGTTCCAGAGAACCTGCTCCCCTTTGCGGTGCAGTGCAGGAACCTCACTGTGTCCAATACCCGAACAGTACTCCTCACCCCAGAGATCTACGTTGACCAGAACATCCACGAGCAACTGGTAGATTTGATGTTGGAAGCCATCCAAGGAGCCCGTGAGTACATAAATAAGACCTCTTGAGTTTCTGCATTTTGATTTCCAAATTTAAAATTCCTTTAAATGCATCAGAAAGCCTCAGCCACTACAGTTCCAGAAGTATAAATTAAGGAAGAGAGCTCATATCTTGGCCTTTGGGGTTGAATACCAGTAGAATTATCGGAAGTGTGGGAAGAGTAGAGAGCCTGTGTATAAAAGCATACAAAAATCGCCGTGGGCTTCTTTTCCTCTCATTTGTCATCTGTTAGATTTTGAAGATGTAACTGAGTTTCTGGAAGAGGTTATTGAAGCCTTGATATTGGATGAGGAAGTTCGCACATTTCCAGAAGTCATGATTCCAGTGTTCGATATTTTATTGGGCCGAATAAAAGATCTAGAACTCTGTCAGATCCTGTTCTATGCGTATCTGGATATTCTTCTCTATTTCACTAGGCAGAAGGATATGGCAAAGGTAGGTCTGAAAGGTGGTACAAATTCATTTGAGCTGGAGATCTAATACTTTATGGGTCCCTATCCTGACGGCGCTCTAATGTTACCTATTGAATAAAAGAAAGCTACATTGGTTGTTGTATAGACTTAACTCTTTGAGACCCTTTCACCCCACCACCTTTATCTCCTCATACAGATGAATAAGTAGGACTCGTTTTCTCCTGTAGGTTTTTGTAGAGTACATTCAGCCCAAGGACCCTAGCAATGGGCAGATGTACCAGAAGACCTTGCTGGGAGTAATCCTGAATATCTCCTGCTTATTAAAGACTCCAGGTGTAGTAGAAAATCATGGCTACTTCCTGAACCCATCTCGTTCCAGTCCCCAGGAGATCAAAGTGCAAGAGGCCAACATCCATCAGGTGGAACTGTTTACCACTGTCTCCCAGCCCCCTAATCTTAGATGAAGTTGCGTTTCCTTGGGAAGCAGATGCAGATAAGGCTGCTTGAGCCTCTTTAGGGAAGCAGATTGACTTGCTTGGCTTTCTACCATAATCCCATAAAGAAATTGTCCTCTTTTCAGCACGGGCTCAGGGCAGAGGAAGCCGGTGCACAGTTTAAGAGTAAGCTGCTGCTCCTCCGTGCCCTATGCTGTGGCCCAGGCACTGCCTCTCAGCCCTCACTGTTGTCACCAAGCCGTTTCTTGTAATCTGGGCTCCTAAAATCTTCCGACTGAACTCCAACTTATAAACCGAATTCTTTTTCCTTTCCTTCCTTCCACTGACGTCCTCGCCATTTGGGCTTCTTAGTGTAAATTCTAGCAGAGGTCTGGCCAACATGAAGCAGTAAGTGGTGGATTGGAGGTGGTCTAAATCTCCCATCATCACAACTCTAGGACAGGGATTGGCAAATTACTGCAGTGCCCAGGTCCGGCCTGCCACCTGTTTTGGTAAATAGTTGTACTGGAGCACAGCCATGCCCATTCATACACATGTTGTTTATGGCTGGATTTCATGCCATGGTGATAGAGTTGAATAGTTACCACAGTCAGCGTATAGCTTTTAAAGCTGAAAATATTTATCATCTGGCCCTTTGCAGACAAAGTTTACTGACCCCTGCTCTAAAGCTATGTAAATGGTATCTGCAGTTTGGCAGCTCATCAGGGAATCTCTCATAAGTGCCCAGTTTTTGTTTTTGTTTTTGTTTTAATCAGAACTGGGGTATAAAGCACAGGCAGAATGAGGGAAAAGATTAGGATTAGGATACTTTTGGAAATTGCCAGTGGCTAAGGTTTGGGAGTAACAAATATGAGGATTGTGAAACTGGAATGTTCTGTGGTTGTGTTTTCTGGTTAAACAGTTCATGGCTCAGTTCCATGAAAAGATCTACCAGATGCTGAAGAACTTACTCCAGCTCTCTCCAGAAACCAAACACTGTATCTTGTCCTGGCTTGGAAACTGTTTGCATGCAAACGCAGGCCGCACCAAGATTTGGGCCAATCAGATGCCAGAAATCTTCTTCCAAATGTATGCCTCGGATGCCTTCTTTCTGAATCTGGGTGCTGCTCTCCTGAAGCTATGCCAGCCGTTTTGCAAACCCAGATCCTCTCGGCTCCTCACCTTTAATCCCACTTACTGTGCCCTGAAGGAGTTGAATGATGAAGAACGAAAAATTAAAAATGTGCACATGAGAGGTAGGGGGGAACTGGGCTTCTCAAGATGGTGTGCGTGTGTATGTGTGTGTGCGCGTGCACGTGTGCGTGTAACATCTAAGGCATCCACTTTTATACTTTTTCACAGAAGTGCCTCTTTCTCAAGATGAGACAGAAAGAAAAGCCAATATAAATTTTAAAAAGACGTTTAAAAAAACTGGTAGCTTTTAGATGTGCTTTCATGAGATCATCTTTATGAATTTAGCAGCCTTTGGGTATTGATTCATTCATTCTTTCTAAAAATAAATAAAGCACAATCCCTGTTTTGTCTTTTAACTCAACGCCTCCAGAAGAAAGCAGATATATTAACAGATAATCATAATATGGTATAAGGCTAAACTATGGGAGCACAGAGGAGGGAGTGAATAATAAATTCTACAGAAGTTGGAAGTCTTTGTGGCCAACTCTTGAAAGATGAGTTGGGTTTAAAGTATAAAAGTACAAAGCTGTGGAAGGCTTGTTTGGGGAATAGTGAGAAGTTCAGTGGGAGAGCTAGGTGGGAAAGGGGTATGGGAATTGGAAGGAAATGAGTCTAAGGGAGGAAGAATATTGGGGCCAGTTTGGAAAAAACTCAAACAGTACAGAGAAGTGAAAAGAAGAAAATGAATCACTCAAAATGAATCACTCTTTAAAAAAAAAAAAAAAAAAACCTCTTAATTTTAGTGTATCTCCTCTCAGTTTTTACGACTCTTCTAATCCTGAAAGCAATACATGAGCAAGGAAATAAATCTGGAAAAGCACAGTAGATAGAGATGACCCACTGTCTGTCACTTGGCAACATCCACAGTATTTTCTACATTTGTTTTTAAAAAGAAATTACTTTAAAAAAAAAAAAGCTCCCCCTGGTAGCAGTATGGAAGCTAAGCTAGAGTACGGGGACACTGGAGACCCATACAGAAGTCTGTGGTGAGTCATTTACTGTTCCTTTTACCTTCTTTGAGGTTTGGACAAAGAGACTTGTTTGATCCCAGCTGTGCAGGAGCCAAAGTTCCCCCAGAACTACAACCTTGTGACAGAGAACCTTGTCCTGACCGAGTACACCTTGTACTTGGGATTTCACAGGTAACTGCTCTGATGTCATTCAAAAAGAATTGTTCCGTGGGGTTAAGAACCAGAGGCTTGAAAGTGAGTCTCATTTTATTCTGAAGGCTCCCATTGGATATAGGGTTCCTAATAGGAACAGGGTTTTGTATGCACTTACTCAAGTTTACATGAATTGCCTTTGTCCAAATAACTTGAATTTACTTTTCATTTTTGACCTGCTACACTTCTTAAAATTAAAGACACTAGTATTATTCTGTAAACACACAAATTTTTTTAAAAGATTTATTTCTTTATTTTAGAGAGCAGGGGAAGGGGCCGGGGCGGGGGGGAAGAGAGAGAGAGAGAATCCTCAGACTCCCCGCTAAGCACAGAGCCTGACTTGGGGCTCAATCCCACAACCCTGAGATCATGACTGGAGCTGAAATCAAGAGTCAGACTCAATCAACTGAGTCACCCAGGCATCCCCAAACTTGCAAATTTTTTTTTTTTAAGATTTTATTTATTTATTTGACAGAGCCTAAACAGGGGGAGTAGCAAGCAGAGGGAGAGGGAAAAGCAGGCTCCCCACTGAGCAGGGAGCCCAGTGCGGGTCTCGATCACAAGACCCTGGAATCATGCATGACCTGAGCCGAAGGCAGACGCTTAACCATCTGAGCCACCCAAGCACCGGCAAGTTTTTAAATCACTGTCTTCCTATTGTGATCTGGGAAAGTGGAATTGTTTTAACTTTTCACTTTCTGCTCTTGAATTTTCATTACTTACCACTCCTGATGAAAAAGACCAATCTCTACTCTATAGTATAGAGACAGAACTGACAAAGTTAAAGAAGTGTTTGGAGCTCGAGCACACACACATGCACTTCCCTCTCGCTCTCTAAAATAAAAAATACATTAAAAAAAAGAAGAAATAATTTATCAGGGATTCCGATAAGATCAGTAGGACCACAAAAGATTTATGTATCAAAGATCAAAAGGATTCTAGAAGTGTGAACATTTAAGAACTAGGGTATGTGACTTATAAGAATGATTCTGTTTCTGGCTGGCCACATGCCGTTCTGTGATTTTTCCTTCCTCTGATTTAGTTGATTGTGACTACAAGTATAAATAAAGTCGTTACTTGGGGCACCTGAGTGGCTCAGTTGGTTGAGCGTCTGCCTTCGGCTCGGGTCATGGTCCTGAGGTCAGGCCCCACATCGGGCTCCTTGCTCTGTAGGGAGCCTGCTTCTCCCTCTCCCTCTACCTGCTGCTCCCCCTGCTTGTCCTCTCTCTCTCTGTCAAATAAATAAATAAAATCTTTTTTAAAAAATTAAAGTCCTTACAGTCCCTAGGAAGAGGTAGTGAGCATAGCAGTTTTTAATGTCTTCTCAAAATACTTACATTGGCACAGAGCATTTTTTTAAAACTCAGCAAATTTCTAGAAAAATTAAATTACATCTTTATTAGAGAGTTTTTCTGTCCCGGTCATTGACATTTTAAATGAGACAATGGATAATGCAGCATATGTTTAACCTGTTCAACCACCGACGTTCAGACATAGAAATGAATGTCATCTAGTCTCCCCATATTGGCTAGCTAACCCTAGACATTGTTACAGGGCCAAAGAAGACTTTGGACCGTACCCATGGAGACAGCTATCCATAACATTGAATTACGGGGTTGCCTTTCATTAGAGAACATTTGGCTGACCCTTTGTGAAGAATAATATAATTTTATATTGAACAACAGAGGACTGGAAGCTGTTTCTTAGGTTGCGTCCCAGGTGGCTACCAGTTTCTATGTGGTCATTACTAATCTAGAGTCCTTTTTCTCCAGCTTTTGTTCTCAGCTAACCGTAGAAAGACTGTCCGTATGACCACATCCAAGTACAATCATTGCAGCTGTGCAGTGTCAAACTCTCCTGCTGGGCTCCTTTTGTACTTTGTCTAATCGTTACTTCTTTTACGTGGTAACAGCCCAGTCTACACCCTGCTCAAGCAAGCTACTGTTCTTTGGGTGGTGCGTTTCAGCTGAAGGCCGCTGTTTGTAGTTAGCGTCATTTATGTCGAATACTTGGTAACATTTTCCCGGAGCTGTGACCCCTGCCCGTCTCCTGTCAGTAGGTTGTGCAAGTGCCTTCTGTGTCATCACAGTTGCAGCCTCCTGTATCCTGAAAGAGAATACTAGGATAAATAAATGAGGATTTGTTTTTCTGGAACGATCTGTACTCAGCTGTCCTCTCTGAACCTCCTGACCCAGTGTCTTCTGCTTTCTTGGGGGCAGGTTGCATGATCAGATGGTAAAAATCAACCAAAATCTGCATCGGCTGCAGGTTGCCTGGCGGGACGCTCAGCAGAGTTCTAGCCCTGCTGCTGACAGCCTTCGTGAGCAGTTTGAACGACTGATGACCATCTATCTCTCTACCAAGACTGCCATGACGGAGCCCCAGATGCTGCAGAACTGTCTCAACTTGCAGGTGTCCATGGCTGTTCTCCTCGTTCAGCTGGCCATAGGCAATGAGGGCTCCCAGCCAGTCGAGCTCACTTTCCCTTTGCCAGATGGCTACAGCTCTTTGGCTTATGTGCCAGGTAAGCAGGCTCTTCCTCGGGAACTGCCTATTTATAGCTCTCTAAGTTTAACTGGGTCACTTAGGAAGTTTAATCCTCAAAGTACCCTTCCTTAGTTATCATTCAACCATTTTTGGAGAAACAACTCAAATTTATAGGTAATATCTGCTGGTCAGAGTATGGGGGAACCAGCGGCTTTTTCCTCAGCCTTGTGTCCCCACTTCTGTATCAGAAAATAATCTTCAGGGGCGCCTCGGTGGCACAGCGGTTAAGCGTCTGCCTTCAGCTCAGGGCGTGATCCCGGCGTTCTGGGATCGAGCCCCACATCAGGCTCTTCCGCTATGAGCCTGCTTCTTCCTCTCCCACTCCCCCTGCTTGTGTTCCCTCTCTCGCTGGCTGTCTCTATCTCTGTCAAATAAATAAATAAAATCTTTAAAAAAAAAAAAAAAAAGAAAGAAAATAATCTTCAAAGGATTAAGTGCAGCCAGGGTTTTCAGAGCTGTTAGTTTTAGCATTAATGTTGTTTTCATCGTTCCACTTCTAAATGTATCTGTCCGACTCTCCCTGTGCTATTCTTCAGGGAGAAAAAATTTATCATCCCGTTGGTTGAGGAGATGGTGTAGGTATGTCGGTGAGGAGTTGGCAGAGACTGTCCATCAAAATCAGGTTGTGTGTTCTTGATCACTGTATTGGTCGTCTGTTGCTAAGTAACAGATCATCCCCAAACACAGCACCTTAAAACAAACGTTTCACACAGTTTCTGTGGGTCAGGAATCCAGGAGTGGCTTGGTTACACGGTTCTGCCTCTGGGTCTTTCTTGTGGTTGCAGCGAGCTGTCAGTCAGGGCCACAGGAATCTGAGGACTTGACCAGAACTGGAGGATCTGCTTACAAGCCAGGTCATGTGGTTGTTGGCAGACCTCAATTGCTTACTGGCCTCTCTTCCAGGTCACACAGATCTCTCCTTAGTACTGTTCATGATATGGCAGCTGGCTTCCTTGAGAGCAAGTGACCAAAATGGAAGCTATAGGCTTTTATAACCTAACCATGAAAATGATACACCATTGCTTCTGTATGCCTCTACCCTGGAAGAGTGGAGGGAGGGACACACAAGGGCATGAATACCAGGAAGCAAAGACAATTGGGGGACCATCCTGGAGACTGATGACCAGAGTCATCTAATGTATTCATCTTTGTTGAAAGATTCTTTACCCATCTAAAGGGTTACTTAATGCACAGTTAAGCTTGAGTGTGAAAAGAATGTATATCAGTGTATCTTCTTAAGTTGCCCTGGTGTGTGAACAGTATTTTGTGTCTCTGCCATTTTCATATTGAGTTGGATAGAAATAAAAATTGACTTATCTTTAAAGGAGAGTCTACATCTATGAACTTGTCACTATTCCTAGTACCTACAAGACATTTGGGATTTTTTAACCTTTATTAGGCAGAGCAAAAGGAAAGAATTTCAATATTGCTTAGTACAGAAAGTCAGATGTTTCACTAATTGCAGTGAATGTCTTCTTTTTCAGAATTTTTTGCAGATAACTTGGGTGATTTCCTCATTTTTCTCCGCCGTTTTGCCGATGACATCTTGGAGACGTCAGCAGACTCCCTAGAACACGTTCTCCACTTTATCACGATTTTCACTGGAAGCATAGAAAGGTGAAGTGTTGAAAGCTTGGCTGTGACACCATTTAGAGGTGCAGAGCATTCAGAAGACTTTTTTTTTTTTTTTTAAGGTTTTATTTATTTGAGAGAGAATGAACAAACGAGAGCATGAGCAGGGAGGAGGGGCGGGGGAGAGAGAGAAGCAGACTCCCTGCTGAGCAGGGAGCCCAGTGCAGGACTGGATCCCAGGACCCTGAGATCATGACCCAAGCCAAAGGCAGACAGACACTTAACCAACTGAGCCCCCCAGATGCCCCAGAAGACTTCTTTTTTTTTTTTTTTTTTTTAAAGATTTTATTTATTCATTTGACAGAAATAGATACAGCCAGCGAGAGAGGGAACACAAGCAGGGGGAGTGGGAGAGGAAGAAGCAGGCTCCCAGCGGAGGAGCCTGATGTGGGGCTCGATCCCAGAACGCTGGGATCACGCCCTGAGCCGAAGGCAGACGCTTAACCGCTGTGCCACCCAGGCGCCCCGCCCCAGAATACTTCTAAACCAAGCAACACAAGCCTGAATCATAAGGGCTTGCCTTCAGAAGTTGTGTTAACACTAATGAATCACCTGACCACCCTTATGGGTAGCCAGAAGTCCCCCTCTTAAGAGGCATAATAAGCCAAGGACTTTGCCAAAGAGAATCTGAACCTGCTTGTAAGAGACCCAGTGGGAATTCCATTGCTGGTGGCTGGTTAAAATAGTTACCTTAATGCCAGAAACCTTACCAGTGGCAGCCAGGCTCTGATGATCTAACAGTTGCATGGTCACAAAGTTTACCCTTAACGTTCTGAGTTCCATGTACAGTAAACACAGGTAAATGCTTTCTAATCTCACCTTCTCATTCATAGCTTCTACTCCCCTTTCTAGAAAGATGCCCACCGACCTGTAGAGTTGCTTCTCTGGTATTTTTGGTGTCTAGGCCAAAGGAAACCATGTGTGCATGAGTGAAGCTTTGCTGCGCAAACAGAATGATGCACGATCCCCTGAGCCATGTTGGTGAGAAGTAGGTAGAAACCAATCCTTCACTGAGCTGAGCAGACCCAGTGAGAAAGCATGAGTCAACAAGTATTTCTTAGGCACACGTGGTGCGTCGTAAGTAATGTTGTAGTAATGTTGCATCCTGACCCTGGCCCTCGGAAAGCTTAGAAAGGCAAGTGTATCCTCAGTGAAATGGTCGGGGAGTGTGAACAGTGGATTATTACAGAGAAGTATAAAGAACAGCTAAGCATTAAATAGAAACTTCATTCCTCATGCTCATACTTGGTAGGCTGTGCTCGCAAAAGTTGAGTGATATTCCCTGCATTATCCCCCACAGATTGACAGCCTTGAAACTACAGAATCCCGTTTCCTCCTCCAACAGTGGCATAGGCTATTTTGGCCCTTCCTGTGCAGAAAATGTTATGAATTTGAGAGTTAAGTTTTCTACCTGCTCAGCTTGCTTTCTGCCCATTTTGCAGGATGAAGAATCCCCACCTAAGGGCCAAACTGGCTGAGGTGTTGGAAGCAGTGATGCCCCACCTGGACCAGACCCCAAATCCCTTGGTATCCAGTGTGTTCCATCGGAAGCGTGTGTTCTGCAACTTTCCCTATGCACCCCACCTTGCAGAAGCTCTAATCAAGGTCTTTGTGGACATTGAGTTTACAGGTAAAGCAGTCCAGAACTGAGAAGCAGATACTAGTGGAGTCTCCTAGCTTGATTGGTATTTAATGTCAGAAAAATATTAGCAGCCGTCATTGATTGAATATCTATGTGCCAGCCTTGATGCTAACTGCTTTTCTTACATGATTCATCACTTGGTCACCATCTGGCAAGTTTTACTGTATTATCCCTATTGTACATAGAAGGACATGAATGCTCGAAAAGATGATTTGTGTCCTACAACTAAGTGGTAGAATCAGGTTGATTCTGTCTCCCCTCAAAGAGAAAAACAAGAGTTTTGCCTAGGTGGCTCAGTTGGTAAGCGTCTGACTTTGGCTCGGGTCATGATCTCAGGGTCCTGGGATGGAGGGTTGTGTCAGCCTCCACACTCAGCAGGGAATCAGCTTCTCCCTCTCCCTTTGCCCCTTCCTCCACTCGTGCTCTCTCTCTCTCTCAAAATCTTGAAAAAACAACAACAACACATACTCTTAGCAACTTTATTATGTTTGATTTAATTATGCTCCAGCAAAGTATCCTGTTCAATTACAACCTAGGTCTTTTTTTTTTTTTTTTTTTTTAGTGGGGAGAGGGGCAGAGGAAGAGGTAGAGAGTGAATCTTAAGCAGGCTCCACACCAGTATGGAGCCTGATGCAGACCGTAATCTCACAACCCTGAGATTGTGACCTGAGCCAAAATCAAGAGTCAGACACTTAACCTACTGAGTCACCCAGCCACCCCAACCCCAGGTATTTATTTTTATCTTCCTCAAAATTGCAGAATAGTGGGACAGTTCTTTTCTTTTTTTTTTTAAGTAAACTCTATCCCCAACCTGGGGCTCAAACTTACCACCCTGAGATCAAGAGTAAACTGTACCACATCTCAACCAGTAAACAACATATGTTAGGCAGTTATTTAAGACCCTTTTAAAAGAGATGTTCTAAATAAGTAAAATAAAAGCTATCCTACATCAGTGATACATACAATTAACATTTAAAGAGACATTTAACATTGTACTGAGTGCCTTTCCTATTTGGATTTGGGTTTTGTCGCTTGCTCAAAGCCTTAGTGTCCTGAGCCTTAGTGTCCACATCTATAAAATGGGTTGAAGTGACAACTAATGAGATAGTGCATGTAAATCTTCATAATACATAGATAGTCACACAGTAAATCACTGCACTTATCTCATTATCTGACCATTTCAACCCTTTACTTGTAGTGGTAGAGGATGTATTATAATTCCTGTTTTATTTCTGAGGAAGAAGTTGTTTAAAAAAATGTTAAGAGACTTGAATTAAGTGGAGCCAAAAGGAAAACCTAGATCTTCTGACTCCAAATCCCTTGCTCTTCTTTCATTATATGACCCAGGCTACAGAGATCGAGCAGTTCCTTTGATAGGTCAAAACAGTATAAGCCTCAGGTTTTTAGCCCCTGACCTGATTTTTCAGTTTTAAATTAAGAACCAGTTCGTTTCACAGCTGGGATGTTACCTCTGAAGAATGTCGAGGTTACTTAGTATCCCATTCAGCATGTGGCTGTCACTGCCACAATGGCCAGTCTGATAAATACTCTGCGATTGGGTATGGAAGCATTTGTTTCCCCTGGCCTTTAGTGTACAACTTGGTCTTTGTCCTTTTCTGCATGAGGTATCTTTTATGTCTGTGTCTCTCTTGTTCTGTCGGTAAGAAAATAAGTAAACACCGGGCTGTCACTTCAGGCCTTCATAAACTCCCAGGGCAGGTCTTGCCAGTAGTCTTGACACATTCAGAATAAAAGAAAATGGCGCCACAGGCATAAGCTCTTACTGTTTCTCTAGTAGCACCACCTTTACTGTGTTTTTGCTCTTAACCTATTCCAGGAGACCCCCATCAATTTGAACAGAAGTTTAATTACCGACGCCCCATGTATCCTATCCTGAGGTACATGTGGGGAACAGATACCTATCGAGAGAGCATTAAGGTGAGAGAGTTTTTGGTGAAGCTGAAGCTGAGTTCTCTTGAGTTCTACTTCAGATAAGCCCCAGTGAGTCGTGGCTCAGTACTAAACTGGTTTTGTCTTGGGCTGGGACTTAACAGGATTTGGCTGACTATGCCTCTAAGAATTTAGAAGCCATGAATCCCCCACTTTTCCTCCGCTTTCTTAACCTGCTAATGAACGATGCCATCTTCCTCCTGGATGAAGCCATACAGGTAAGAAGAAGTAAATAAAAATTTTTTAGGATTGCCTGGGTGATTCAGTCGGTTAAGCATCTGCCTGCAGCTCAGGTCATGATCCCAGGGTCCTGGGATTGAGTCCTGCATTGGGCTCCTTCCCTCTGCCTGCCTTGTGCTCACTCTCTTTTGCTGTCTCTCTGACAAACAATCTTTAAATAAAAATTGTTTAGAACAGATTTAACTGCCCTTATCAAAAAATGACAAGTACATACTTTTTATCTTTAAATTATAATAGAGCAATCTTTATCCCCATAGTACCAGTTTGGACACCAAGAATTTATGGGTAGTAGTATACATGAACCTTGCCGTCACAGAGCTTGATAGGTATTATTCCTTTAGAGACCAGGGTCAAGGGTCATCGAAGCATCATAAACTAGGATGATACTTTGGCAGAGAGTGGAAAAGAAAGGGTGATGAAGCTAAACTAAGGTACACTGGCAGGATTAATCAGGCTGGCGGCACAGAAAGAAATCCAAGGACCCCGCGTTTGGTCAGCGACTTTAAACCATTTTCCATCCCAACCCATCAGTAACCGTGACTCACTAAGGCAATGATTCTTATCCCCTTCCTGGAAGATTCTGATTTTTGCACCACTACTTGAAAATCTCTGGTTTGGGTTATTTTTTCATATAAACATTGCCAGGTCACCAGTACTCTTCACCTATCCACAGCCTCCCAAATCTTTACATTTGAAACATGAGTTTCCCAAAGTCTGCCCCTGGGTGCCTGTCAGCAGCTTCAGTGCTTCATAGCCTTACGCATCCCTCATGGAGCTGCTGCTTGCTCCTATTAAAAGCTTCCCTCATCTGTGATGGGTGTAAGAAAGCTAAGGCAGTGGCCCAAAGGGAGATGAGCAGGTAAGTCGTGAAGGTGGCCTGTTGGGGCGCCACAAGCTCCACATTGATCAGCAGTCCCCCAGGAACTTGTATTTAATCTGTGAGGAGAGTTACTGCTTTTTTCGCAATCCGATACTTTTAGATTTTAGATAGGTTTTTGTAGAAAAGAACAAGTCCTGTAACAAACAGACCCTTCTAAGCAAGAGCTCTGTGATACAGAGAATGACACCAGATGGCATTGTCACAGGACTGCAAGAATGATGAGAAGTAGACGGTTTTTAATATTTATGCTTCTCCTTCCAGACATCTTGCATATTTAATAGAGCTTTGTTTTTTCATAGGCAGCTTGGGGTTTGGTTTGGTTGTTTTTTTGTGGGGTTTTTTTGTTGTTTTTTGTTGGGTGGTTTTTGTTATTGTTGTTGTTTGTTTGGTTTGGGGGTTTTTGTTTTTTTTTTAAGAAGGATTTGTCCTTTTTTTTTTTTCACTTCAGCCTATTTATTTTTGCCTGGGTTTCAGACATGATACTATTTATCCTCCTTTCTGTTTCAGAGACTATAATACTCATGTGGGAACTACCCAGAGTGCACCCAGGCTGAAACAAATCTATATGGAGCTTCAGCCCTATGCTGAGAAATAAAGTCTCATGTTTCTTACATAGTCCTTGGTTTTCCCGGGTTACTAAACTAAATTTTAGGGACGCCTGGGTGGCTCAGTCCATTAACTGTCTGTCTGCCTTTGGCTCAGGTCATGATCCCAGGGTCCCGGATTGAGTCCCACATCAGGCTCCTTGCTCAGCAGGGAACCTGCCTCTTCCTCTGCCTGCCACTCCCTCTACTTGTGCGTGTGCTCGCGCGTGTGCACACTCTCTCTCCCGGACAAATAAAATCTTTTCTTAAAAAATTTTTTAAAAACCACTAGATTTTAAATAGAACCACTTAAGGGGCGCCTGGGTAGCTCAGTTGGTTGAGCGTCCGATTCTTGATTTCATCTCACGTCGTGATCTTAGGGTGGTGGGATCAAGCCCCCCATCAGGCTCTGCGTTCAGCACAGAGTCTGCTTGAGATTCTTTCTCCCTCTGCCCCTCTACCTGCTCTCACGCTCTCTCAAATAAATTTTAAAAATAAAAAAATAAAAAGAACTGCTTAAATATCCTCTTCCCTTCAACTGTACTTTCTTCTCTGATATATTTTACCTCTGGTTTCTGTAGTATTTGAGCAAGATAAAGATTCAACAGATTGAGAAAGACCGAGGTGAATGGGATAGTCTGACTCCAGAAGCCCGCCGAGAGAAGGAGGCTGGCCTACAGATGTTTGGACAGCTGGCACGTTTCCATAACATCATGTCCAATGAAACAATTGGTACCCTTGCCTTTCTGACATCAGGTAAGGACACAAAAGCACTGTGTTCCCAAAAAATCCAGTAGCCAAAATCTGCTTCATTTGAGGGATCAGCCCAGCTGAAATTAAGAATTCAAGACTCTGGGGGTGCCTGGGTGGCTCAGTTGTTGGGCGTCTGCCTTCGGCTCAGGGCATGATCCTGGCATTCTGGGATCTAGCCCCACATCAGGCTCCTCCGCTGGGAGCCTGCTTCTTCCTCTCCCACTCCCCCTGCTTGTGTTCCCTCTCTCGCTGGCTGTCTCTCTCTGTCAAATAAATAAATAAAATCTTTAAAAAAAAAAAAAAAAAAGAATTCAGACTCTGGCGATAGTATCCTGCACAGTCTGAGAGGGAAATGAATCACTAGAGAAGCTTGGATGATGCCCGGGGTGCTGATTGAGGTGGCTCAATCAGTTAGGCGTCCAACTCTTGATCACGCAGCTCAGGTTTTGATCTCAGGGTCGTGAGTTCAATCCATGAGTTAGGCTCCAAGTTGGGCTCCACACTGGGCATGGAACCTGTTTTAAAAAAAGAAGATGCCCATTGTTGACATGGGAAACGTTCACCCTCACACAGCTGCCAGAAAGCATAAGTTGGTATATTTTCCTGAGAACAAGTTAGCCATATAAATATATTGGCTATCCAATTCAGTATTGGCTATACCAGTTCAGTTGGTATCCAGTTCAGTAGCCCCTTGCCACATGTGGCTATCAGGCATTTTAAATGTGACTAGTCTGAATTGTTGAGGTGTGCTAGAAGTATAAAATACCTCGAGACTTAGTACTTTTTAAAAATGTAAAATATTTCATTAATAATTTTATATCGATTATATATGAAATGATAACCAAGGATCACCAGACATTTGAGGAAATACTCCAACGTGAAACATACTGGATGAAAACTTTTTAAAAAATCTTTATGATCTCAGAGGAATAAGAGAAGATATAGCATCCATAAGACAAGAACAAAGAGGCAATAAAAAGTGTTTTCAAAGAACAAGAAAGAGCTCTTGGATATTGAAAATACAACTTAAGTAATTTTTACCTGTCAGTAGAAGGGTTAGAAGATCAAATTTAGGAGCTCTTCCATGAAAGTAGAGCAGAAATAAAAAGAGATGGAAATTAGAATGGAAAGGATAAGAAAACAAAGGATCAATCCAGAAAGCCTCAAAAGAGAAAAATGGAATGGAGGAAATTATCAAAGAAATAATACCAAAAATTCTCAAAAACTAAAAGCCTCTAACTTGAAAGGGCCATAGTGTGCCCAGCACACAGACCTTTTAAATTCTCACACTAAGATGACATTGTGACATTGCAGAAATCAAGGTAAAGAGAAGATCCTAAAAGGTCCCAGAGAAAAGTCAGGTGATGTACAGTGGTTTAAGTGTAAAATGTTGATTTTCACAACAGTGACATTGGAAGCATGGAGCTCCTCGTGGAAAATAGTTTTTTAGCCCAGAATGCTATAGCCAGCCACACTGTCATTTCTGTTTGAGGGTGAATGTGAGGACATTTTCAGGGGTGAAGGTATCGGATTTGCTTCCCACATACCGTTTGAGAGGCTACAAAAAGATAGACTCCATCAGAGTGAAAGAGTAAATCCAGAGGAGGAAGGTGGAATCCCATAAGAGAAAGACAAAGGAAGTGTCCAGGATGGTGGTAAAAGGAGCTCGTGTGACCACCACGCAGCAGGCTTATAGAGCAAGGAGTCCAGATTGGAGTGACAGATGGGAGCTTCCAGAAGGAGAATTTCCAAAAAATACAGAACTGCTAGAAATGATCCTATCGAGAGTTTTACATTTCTGGTGGAGAGTTTAGAAACTAGATTTAGTGACTGGTACTCTGAAAATAAGCAAACAAATTTTTATAAAGTTATATTAAAAAGTATATATGTTACTGGGGCGCCTGGGTGGCTCAGTCAGTTGAGCGTCCAACTCTTGGTTTCAGCTCAGATCATGATTTCAGGGTCATGGGATCTAACCCCATGTTGGGTTCAGTGCTCAGTGGGGAGTCAGCTTGAAGAGTTTCTTCCTCTGCCACTCCCCCCACTCGAGCACTTGGGCTCTTTCTCTCAAATAGATAAATCTTTTTTTTTTTTAAGTATATATATTACTTTATATATGTAATCATTAGGACACTGTGGCTCTGCCGTGAATGATATTTTTACAATCTTCAGGACATAAACTAAATTATCTAACCAAAGATTTGATTATATACTGGGATTTGTATTTGGAGGAGAAGGGCAGGAAATAAGAACTAAACTCTCATCACTAGTGGAGTCAATAGACTGACTAAAACTAAAACTAACTTATTAAAACCTGGCATGTGTTAATGTATTTTTTTAATTTTTGGAGTCTATGTCCTTTGCCCTAGCAATTCCTTACAAATTCATTGTAAGGACGTAATAAGTCTACAAACTTATGTACACAATGAAGTTAATAAGTGAAATGCTGGGGCACCTGGCTGGCTTAGTCAGCGACCCATGCGATTCTTGGCCTCAGGGTTGTGAGTTTGAGCCCCACACTGGGTGTGGAGATTACTTAAAATAAAATCTTTTTTTTTAATAAATAGATATGAAATGTTTATAGTAGAATGTCTAGCAGTAGAAATAATGTTTAGCGATAAAGATAAATAACTTCAGGTGCAATCACACACTGGAAAATTATGTGGCCACTAAAAAGAGTGCAAGTCATCGCTATCCTGCAGAACTTTCTCTGATGGAAATGCTCTGTAAATCTGGACTCATACTGTAGATGCTAGCCACGTGTAGCTATTGAACACTTGAGATGTGAGGTCACTGTGACTGAGGAACTGGATTTTTAAATTAATTTAAATAGACACGTCGGGCCAGCCTGTCTACCATGTTGGACAACACAGGGACATAAATTTACCAAAAGGGTGAGATGTTTATGATACAGTTAATGAAAAAGTAAGTTACAGAATATGTACACATGATCATCGTTTTAAAAACGTGTTTGTTTGTAAATATGGACAGAAAAGCTAGAAGGATGTATTCGAAAATGTTAACAGTGTTTATTTCTGGGTGGTAGTTTTATATTTTGTTTTTGCTCACCAATGTTTTCTAATATTCCTGCAATGAAAATGTATTACTTACATAATTTTTAAAATATTCCCCAGAGGTCTCCAAGTGAAACTCTGAGACATAATATGTAAAAGATGGCTTCTGCATTGAGTTTTCACAGACTGCCTTTTTTTCTAGAGATCAAATCACTCTTTGTGCACCCTTTCCTGGCTGAGCGCATCATCTCCATGTTGAACTACTTCCTGCAGCACCTGGTTGGCCCCAAGATGGGGGCCTTAAAAGTCAAAGACTTCAGTGAATTTGACTTCAAACCTCAGCAGCTCGTATCAGATATCTGCACGATCTACTTAAATCTTGGGTACCTAAGATTTAATTGGGCAAGGCAGAGGGAATTCTAATGTTTTAATTTGGGGTTTTGGTAATGGAATGACTGGTAATTATGTGGAAATAGAAAAAAAAATGGTTCATTTCTAGTTGGTCGATGAATTTTATGTGGTTTTAATCATGAAATTCTGTCTGACCTTTGGGACACTGTTTAGGATTTTCAGTGTTCTGCCTTTTTCTGTACAAAGATAAACTTTACTAATTGTAACCAGTGTTTTAGAAAAGCAGTATTCCTTTTAAGGTTACAGGATACTTGGTAGGGTTCCTTCCTAAAAATTAGAAGAAATCTTTCTATATCAAAAGAACATTGATGGCATGTGAGTGTTGGGGAACCTTGTTCCTCATCCCAGCTGTTCTCTCCCTCACTGACCTGCCCTCTGATCCTCAGTTTCTCTCTGCTGGTGTCCTTCCAGGGACGAGGAGAACTTCTGTGCCACGGTGCCCAAGGATGGACGTTCCTATTCCCCAACTCTCTTTGCACAGACAGTCCGAGTCCTGAAGAAAATCAATAAGCCCGGGAATATGATTGTGGCTTTCAGCAACTTAGCAGAGAGAATCAAGGTGAGGGGGAGGAGGATTTGTTTACTAACATATTCAGTAGTAATCACGGTGTTGACTCAACTGTTCTGCTGGTTACCCTATTTCAAGGAGTAAAAAGGGTATTGCCTTGAGAAAATATAAACATGATTCTTCCTGGTCAGCCAATAACTGGAACTGCCTTTGGTCTTTTTTTAAGTTTTTATTTTTATTCCAGTTAGTTAACATACAGTGTTAGTTTCAGGTATACAATACGGTAGTTACAGATTTCCATATGCCACCGTATCATATTATCCCTAAGTTCTTCATCTCTTTTCAACATGAGAGTGAAGAACAGAAAATTGACTTAAAAAGCTTCTACTAGAAGAGAAGAATGTACAAACTTTATTATAGACTCTATGAAAACTTTTCTACACAGTGTTATCAATAGACTTGAAAATCTTTGTTGTTAACACAGAACTTTTTCAAATAGGATTCAAGATCAGTTGTTTTTAGTCATTTGACTTGTATAGATTTTCTCCATTACATTTGTAGTTAGTAGTTGGCTTATATGGGAATAGTCATACATTTTTTTTTTTTTTTAAATTTTATTTATTTATTCGACAGAGATAGAGACAGCCAGCGAGAGAGGGAACACAAGCAGGGGGAGTGGGAGAGAAAGAAGCAGGCTCATAGCGGAAGAGCCTGATGTGGGGCTCGATCCCATAACTCCGGGATCATGCCCTGAGCCGAAGGCAGACGCTTAACCGCTGTGCCACCCAGGCACCCCGATAGTCATACATTTTATAGATGAAAATACTGTCTTATATTCAGCTAATCCCTTTGGTTGGAGTTTGACGAAACTCCATTAGTTACAAAGAAGGAAAAATCATGGCACAGATTCTAATAGAAAACCTTCCTTGTTGACATCCGTGTTCCCTTCATTGAACTACTTATTTTATTGAGTTGGGCTCCATCTTTCCTAGAGCTTAGCCAGATGGGTGCCTGAGGAACTAGAGTCATGAAGGGATCAAAATGTTGAAGCTACTTTTAAACTCCTCCTATACCTGTTTGTACCTAAAACCAGAAGCTGCTTTTCATACACTGACTGCATGAGTGACTCTGCAAATACCTCTCCTACCACCGTCCCCTTTTCAGTGATGACATTTACAGTAGGACTGCTGCCAGGAGGATCTCGTATGTGATGCGTTTCTTTTTGTGTTAACACTTAAACCCATCCCTAGTCATGACTGCCAGCAGCTGAGCCAAACTTCGGTTTGGGAGTTGGGGTTGAACGCTAAACTTGCTTTTATGATATCCTTCTTGGCTTGTTTAGAAAATAAAGCTGTGAATTGTCATTGTCGCTGTAAAGGGTCCTCAGTGACCTTTTAAGATTATAGTCACTGAATATTTTGAATTCAGCTGCTCGTGAATTCAGCTTAGCGACCAGGTGTTTGTGCTTAGTCCCTAGCAGACCTTCAACAACAGGAGGAGGAGACCTATGCAGATGCCTGTGATGAGTTCCTGGATCCCATCATGAGCACACTCATGTCTGACCCCGTGGTGCTGCCGTCCTCCAGAGTCACTGTGGATAGATCCACCATTGCCAGGCATTTGCTCAGGTACGCCAGCCCCAAAGAGCAGCCTCAAGACAACAGACGTGTGTGTTTGCTGTCCTTTTTCCCCAGTTTCCTAATACAGTACTATCCACCCACAAGGTGCTCCGTATTGTTGATTATTAATGAGTTGAGGAGGCATTTCGGTAGAGCCGTATCACTTGATTGTTGAGGATTTAAACATCCAAAACAAGACACACCGTTGAGAAATGCTGGCCCTATACCCCTTACCTGTTCCTTCCTTGAGGAAATAATTTCTATCCGTAGATGTTATAAATTATGTCAACCTGAAGTATAAGTTGACTTGAACTTGTTTTAATTGTATTTCAGTTGTAAAAATAGAAATGATAACTTTGTTTTGTTTTAAGTCGGTTTTACGCTGTAGCCATCGCATATAGGTTAAGCCAGCTTCTGCCGCTGCTGTCGTACTCAGCCACGGTGGCCATGAGTCCCGTCGAACCTGAGGCGGGGCCTACTGCATTATGTAGAAATGGGTACTGAGAAACTCTTCCTATTTAAAATCAAGTTCCATAAGTTGACCCAAATTTAAGGAAATACTATTTTTTAAACATTGCAAAAAGGGATTTTCTACTTCGTGGTATTTGGTATTAAGCATTCACTATACGCATAATGCTGTCATATGGTGATCTGTCTTTTCTAAACTGTCAGGAAACTTTGTATTTTATTGTGGTCTCAGGATACTGACAGAAGATATATCAGCCCTTCAAGTATATCATAAACCTTCTGACCTGTCAGGAAGCCATAATCTCCATTTATTTGGGTAGTATTCAGCTGACTGAATCAGGTGTCACTCTACAAGGCTTTATCCCTTCACACTTTAGACTATTTCGAGAGCCTGTCACTGAAACTACCAGCAGCTCTGTATGCTCACGTGAGTGTACAGGCTCTCTGCCTTAGGAAACTCGAATCACGTATCATCTGAACAGCAGTGTGGAAATAAAGTTTGTTAAGGAGCATAGAGACCAAGTAGCTAAATAGTCTGCAGAAAACCCAGAAACCTCCTGAATCACTCTTTCTCTCGTCTCCTTTCTAACCTCAAGTCAGCACCTGACTCAGTGCGTCTGGCTTCAGTTTCAGAAGGAGATGCACCCGCTTTTCTAGCTTGGGCTTTGGGTGTTAGAACTTACAGAAATAACCCCTTTCCCTTTCTCTCTTTGTCCCAGTGACCAAACCGATCCCTTTAACCGTAGTCCCCTCACCATGGACCAGATCCGGCCAAACACAGAACTAAAAGAAAAAATCCAGCGGTGGCTCGCAGAGAGGAAACAACAACAAAAGGAGCAACTTGAATAAATACTGTGAACTAAACAAACCAAAAACAACCAACCCCAGAATGTAGATAAACAATTGTTTGTGGTTTCTCTCATTTTGGTTCTGTTCCTTCCTTTTTTTCCTTTCTTTTCTTTTTCTTCCTTTCTTTTTCTCTTTCCCTTCCTTCTTTCCTTCTTTCCTTCCTTCCTTCCTTCCAACTAAATTAGAGAACTGCTCTTGCTGAAACTATGACAATTTAGATTTATTCCGAAGAATTTTACAGTGCTCTCCTGGCTTGCAGGAAATTATGCTTATTATGGCAGCACCAAGTTTAGAAATGATCACTCATTTGTACCCTTTGTTCTCTCTTCCTACTCTTCATCCTTTTCCTACCTTAAGTTACATTAACTTCAGCTACTGAAACTTCCTGCCACCTTACTTTTGCTCTGTCAAGAACTGCTCAAATACCTTTGATGAGCCCAGCTTTTAAGTATATGTCACATATTTCGGTGACAGCTGACACCATTAGAAAGTCCTGTGTCATCGAGGTATTTACTGGTCTTCATGACCCGGATGTCAGCCCTTTTCTTGTTACAGTTCTGCTATATTACAGAATAACCTTTCACACACAAGCAGATACCTTGATGTTTGAGTAGGCTTTTGAATAGAATAGATGAGATTTTCAAAAAGGAATCATGCAGTTTCTGTCGGTAATTCTTAATTTTGCATTAACTCATCCCTCAAAGATCCAGTGGAGGACAGACACTCTCCCCTGGGGCTATCATCACCACAAAAAACTTAGCCCCATAATATTTTTAGGAGGATTGGTAGGACAAACATGAATTTTTGATACCTTATTTAGAAAATTCTGAGGTGAAAGAAAAAAGGAGGCTGTTAGGCCCTCTTTATCTTTTGGAAATCTTGTTACAAGGAGTAGGCTTGAGTGGAAAAGTTAGGGAACAAATATTGTAACCATGAAAGATGTCATTTTAAGACATTATTATCAACCGTGTATTTCAGTATATATAGACACCATGTGCATTTTTATATTGGTCTAATGTAAACTGAGTACCACTTTATATTGTCTCTTCCACGGTAAGATGTATGCAGTGGGTGGCCATATTTACTGACACACTTACTCTAGACAAAATTCTGAGACTATAACATGTATATAGTTAAATGTTTGTTTGGGCTTGTGACCTAACTTCCAAGAGCTGCTTCTAATTCAGCCTTAGGTCATCAGTTAACAAAGTTAGAATTTGAGCACAACCTTGTCCACAGCCGTTTTAAATATCCACATAGCCCCATGTAGTTAGTAGGCGGATGGGCCCCACTTCTGCAAGTTGAGCTTACGCTCCCTACTCAGTTGCACAGCTTAACATGCTAAGTGAGGCACGTTCTCCTATGGACTATGTCACTATCTCTGTAAGCCTGAAGATATCATAAGTGACAAGAGAAGTGATTTGATCTAGAAACAGGGGTCACTGTTTCATTTTTAACCATGGCCTCTTTCAAGTAAGATGGTAGTTTTAGGATATTCCAACACGAGTTGCTATAAGCAGTCCTCAGTGTGCTTTTGATGGCATCACTTGGAAAACCTCACATCAGAGGGCATCCCACACTAGGTATAAAGTAGATGTTGCCTACTGCTGTGCTTTTAAATGGGAAAAAGAGTCTAGGACTCTTGGAAATGGCAGAATGTAAGATATTAATTCAGTGTGCAACCTGAGCCTTTAAGGCTTGGGTTAACAGGATTTGTTTATTTTCTTAAAATGAGCTTCATTTCATATTTATTATCCTCCTTTACTTCTCTGAGAATGAACTGTGTATAAAATAAGCTTCTTCTACTCGCAGTTAACTTCCAAACCCAATCTTATGGGATGTTTTCATTTTTTAAAAAAGTGGGGAAAAGACCAGAGTTTTATAGGAGAAAATTGGAGGAAAAATGGGCACAAAACCTCAGAAGGCAGCTGTTCCCAGCAGCTTTCTAGCTAACAACCTCTATGCTGCCTCTTGTATCTGTGTCTGTATTCTACTTCTGTGGTCTTCAGATTGTAAGCCTTTTCTGGCAAGCTTTTTTTTTTTTTTTTTTTTTTTTTTTTAGTTCTTTTCCTGAAACTTTTTATGAATGGCTATGGCACCATTAATGCTGCTGAGTATCTTTAAACTCATTACAAAGGCAAGTGTATAGCTTAAGGCCACTGTTGGTAAGGAAACCAAGTGTCCTCTGTGCCTTTCTTTCTTTGAAATAATTTAAGAACATCCCAAAAATGAGACTAAAAAATTAATCGTCTTGGTGTACGCCATGGTGTGTATATGCGCTTGGAAGCTTAAAGAGAGGTTTTGTTATCTGGAACTCAGAAACCGCTCTCAATCTATTAGAGCAGACTTTCTTATATACCTAGTTTTATGTGTTGGCTTTGCTAGAGTATGATAGGAAAATGAAGCCTCTTTATCAGCTCTGGTATTGCTTACCAAGAGGGTAATAACTAAACTTGGAAAATTATTTAAGTAGGTTTTATCAAGCAATCTTGGTTTGTTGTGTTTTTTTTTTAATATAGTTTGTAATGGATATGTAAAAACAAAGAAACATTGAAGGTTTTTTAATGGTGCAGGTGAAGGTGCCAGTTGCTATTTGGTATCACAGTCTACAAAAGCTTCATTACTTTATTTGATGCTGGTTGCTAAGCAGCCATTGCCCAGAGCATAAGTCTGCTGGGTGCCTTTACAAGCCAGAGTGGCTGATGCTGCACTGTCGACGTCATGTGAGGAAATCATGCACATGCTCTAACTGCTACACAGAAAAACCTAGACAAAAAAAATAAAAAATAAAACGACAAAAAGGTTGATTGAAATAAAATTTGATCAACATAACTGTATTTTGAAACATTCCAGGAAGGTTACTTCTTGTCAAACTTGCCTGGGGGTTTGTTCAAAGCTTGTATTTAATAAAGGAACACCTGACTTACAACCTGTGTTATCACTTCCTTCCTTACAGTATGAAAAGCTAGTGGCAGTTTCAGAAATCCCTCTGAAATTTTAGAGGACTCTGACCTTCACTTCTCTTCAGGGTGGTATCAGATGTGGGTCACCCAGCTGAGCTAACCTCCCTTACCAGGCTTCTGGACCCTGGAGTTATCCAGAGGAGTCTTAGGGCATGTTTCTTCCTCATCAGTTCACTTCTGGCTTCACTTTTCTTTATCTGGCCTAAACCCCAGGTCCTTCATTTTAATCATTCACTATCACATTCCCTGTCTTGCCCCTAGTTTCTCTACTCCTGCCCTGTAAGACCTCAGTCTAAACTGACCCAGTCATTCCTCTCTCTCCCAGTATCCAAGCTACAGACCACTGTTGGAGAAAAATGACACAATCTTTAGAGTGCTGTGACCACAAATCAGTGGTTGCTAACAGTGCCCAACAACCCTTCTATGTGTCCGGAAATTCAACACCAATCCAAACTTTAACCTTTTTTCACCGATCTTTCCCACCCTCCCACTTAGCCTTCACTGAAGATCTTGCCTTCCACTTTACTGGAAAGATAGGAATTTCAGATTTTCCACTTTCAAACTTCTCTCCCATCATCCCATCTGTGAAAAGGCCCCACAGTTCCAAAGCTAACCCCCCCAATCTTTTTGTCTCTTCAGATATTTTATCAATCCCCCTTCTCTATCTTCAGTCTCTACCTTAATTTCCATAGCCTTATTTGGTTTTATTTTACAGGGGAGGGGGCCCGCAGAAGGAGAAGGAAAGAATCTTAAGCAGGCTCCACCCCAAGGCCGAGCCCAGTGCAGAGCCCAATGCTGGGCTCCTGTCACAACCCTGAGGTGAAAATGAGTCAGATGCTTAAGGACTGAGCCACACGAGCGCCCCCTTACTTGGTTTTCTGACTCGCATTACTTTATAGATAGACATACTCTGGCTTCTACCCTAATTTTCTGAAAGTGCTGTAGCTAATATTTCCATATTGGTAAATTAACTTTCCCAGCCTTAATTTGACTTCTGTAGTCAAATTGGAGTCAGCTTGGCAGTGGAATCATTCCATTGAAATGATGCTCTTGGTTCCTTGGTATCACCTCTAATTTTCCTTTCCACCCATCAGTCAGATTTGCTCAGGCTTCTCCAGGATACATTTTTTTTTTAAAGATTTTATCCATTTGGCAGGGAGAGAGACAACAAGTAGGGCGAGCGGCAGGCAGAGGGAAAGGGAGAAGCAGGCTCCCTGCTGAGCAGAGAGGCCAACGTGGGGCTCCATCCCAGGACCCTGGGATCATGACCTGAGCCGGAGGCAAACGCTTAATGGACTGACCCACCCAGGCGCCCCACAGGGTACATTACTTACAATTATGTTCTTCACAGCAAATGCCACTTCTCTACATATATCTCCTCTTCCAGTCATATTAAAGTTTCAACCCTGTAGTATAGAGCTGTTCTGTTATACATCAATCTTCTCTGGAAATCTTTCAGATCACCACCACTCCTAATCCCATACGCCCCATCCCTGTTTACACAGCAACCTTTTCAGATCCCAATTTTGCCACTCACTAGCTATGTGGCCGTTTATCAATCCCAGTCTTAAATGGGGACACTGCCTAACACACATGCTTACTTTAACTTCCAAAATGCCTGGCATGCTGGAGGCCCTCAGTAAATGTTTTGTTGCTCCCATCTGCGTAGTTCCTTGCGACTGACTGGGGAATTAGTGGAACCAGTTCCCGGACTCCGATCCCGATACACGATACGGGGGAGGTCGGGATTAAGAAAGATCAGCTAAAGAAAAGGCAAAGGACCCGATCAGATGACAGGTTATGTGGCGCCTTCTCTGCCCATCACTTTCCATGTTTGGCCGAGGACCCTGTCTGCCTTTACAAGACGACCGTCCTGGCCTAGGAAAACTTTAGAGCTGCTTTCCAGTCCTAACTTCCCACGTTCTCTCGGAAAACTGCCGATAACACCTGACGCAGAACGGGGCGGGTCCGCGCCGCGGCCAGCACGGGAGGCCCAGAGCGCATGCGCCCGTCCTCCGCTCGCCGGCCTTCCGGGCCTCCGTGAGCGGCTGCCCCAAGAGATGCCTGCTCCTTCGCGGAAGCCCACCGCTCTCCCTGTGTTCTCTGACCTCACCTTTTCATCTCCACTTTCTCTTCGGCGACTGAAGAGACTAATTCGGCCAGCTAGATTCCGGAAAGATAACAGGACACCTAAATACCTTGGACCGGCGCGGAAAGAGGAGGCCTGACCTTGGAAGCGGAACGGGGGTCCTACGGCGGGTCCTTCCGGGGGGTGACATTCACCGGCCGTCGGGGGCGACGGATCTTCCAGCCTGGAACCATGGCCCAGTTTGTCCGTAATCTCGCGGAAAAGGCCCCGGCGCTGGTGAACGGTGAGCCCGGCGGCGGACTGCCGGGGCGGGGGGGCCTGAGAGGAAGACGCGGCCAGTGGTACCTCGAGGCCCCGCAGGAGCCGGGGCGGGACGGCCGGGTTGGAGGGGGAAGGGAGCAGGGGCCGGTCTGCGACTCTTCTCTAGCCTTTCCTCCCGCCTGGCCTGCAGCTTGGGTTCTCTGTACGTCCTAGAAGTTCGGGATTCTAACCGCGACAGGGAAGGAGGGAAGGAGGGAAGGGGTGTGCGGGAAGGCTGGAGTCGCCCGCCACTGCCGCCAAGACGCCCCCTTCGATGTCGAGAAGTGGGAATATGGAGGGTATGGCCCTGCGGCAGGTCGAGGGGAAAGGACGGGAGAGGCAAGTGAAAGTCCCTTCAATTCGGCCGCATTAGGTTGTCTGGTTCTCAAATGGGGTATCTGGAAGTCTGCATACGTTTTTAGGGATAGGTGTGCTTTTGAACGTTGACTTTGCCTGCTGTCCTGGCCACATTATGAAATGGTTCTTTAATATAATGGAAATTTTTGGTGGAATTGGACTTTGTGGACGAGTATCCCTGCTCCCACAAACAGAGGGAGGTGTGTAAACAGTAATCTTTAGCATCCTGGTTTAATATTCATGGAGCTTTTCAGCTTGAAAAAAAACCGAAGTCTTAACTAGCAGACCGTTGTACTTCAGAATAACCCTGAATAGTCACAGCCCTGAGTCGTAGCCTTTTCTGTCAGGAAATATTGCAGTCGGCTGCTGGGTAGCAAGCTACTCCATTTTATTTCCAAAATGGGATGAAGTAAACTGAGGGAAGCGCGTTCGCTGGATGTGCTATATTCTGGTGAGCGGTTGAAGCACAGATCTCTACATAGCTTTCACTCAAATTTGATTCTGAAATGGGAATGGAAAAGAATTTTCTAAATACATGTAATATTTTTGAACCTGTTTTACTGATTGGTTTCTTATTCATCTTCTCCTTCCTTTGCTCGCATCAGCAGCCAGTGAGTTATTGAAGGCCTCACAGTCCCAAATACAATAATGCTTGAGTCTCTCCTACACAACCCCACAGTCGACTAATTTACACATTAAGTTTCAGGTGGATTTATTTTCCAGAACATGGCTTTCATGTCTTTCAGGTGGTGGGATTGCAAACTAATTTTAGTTAATCCAAAAAGAAGACAATACCAAAAGAAAATTTTATTAAGAAACAAACTCTTTCCTACATTGTTGTGAGTAATTAAAAGAAACTGTTATTCTTCCAAAAGTACTCAGAATGGAGAACTCAGCTAGGGCCAGACTGTTAAATGTGAAATATATTTTGCTTTGTAACATAACTCAGTGTATTAAATGTGAATGTTAAGTATCTAATAAAAAATTGGGGCACCTGGCTAGCTCAGTCAGTGGAGACTGCAACTCTTGATCTTGGGTTGTGGGTTCAAGCTCCACGTTGATAAACTCTTTTTTAAAAGATTACTAACGGACGCCTGGGTGGCTCAGTCAGGTCATGATCCCAGGGTCGTGGGATGGAGTCCTGCATTGGTCTCCTTGCTCAGCGGGAAGCGTGCTTCTCCTTCTCCCTCTGCCTGTTGCTCCCTCTGCGTATGCTCTCTCGATCACTGTCAAATAAATCTTTAAAAAAAAAAAAAATTTACTGACTATAGGAGCACCTGGCTGGCTCAGTCTGTAGAGCATGACTCTTGATCTCTGGATCATGATTTCGAGCCCCATGTTCAGCAGAGTTTTGTTGTTGTTGTTGTTTTATATATACAGAGAGAAAGGGTTTACTTTTTAAAAAAATTAATGGCTGCATCTGTTAATTCCCCTGGGGGCACAAAAAAGCTAACAGAAATAAGTTTATCATCAGACTTCCCCAGAAAAGTCAGAGTAATTTTTTTTTCCTTTTTACTAAACTTGAGACGTTATTGGTATTTTACCAGTCTTCTTTCCATTTATCTCCTTCTGTTCCAAGAGCCTATCCAGGTTCCACATTGTATTGAGTTGTTAATCTCCCTAGTTTCCTCTGATGTGTAACACTAATGACAGTTTTTCTTACTTTCCACGACCTTGACAGTTTTTAAGGTATCTATGCAGATACCTATCTAGGTATCCTATAAAGATGTTCTCCAATTCGGATTTGTCTGGTGTTTTTCTTGTAATTAGTCTGGAGCTATGGGTTTTGAGAAAGAATACCACAAAAGTGAAGTGCTATAATCACATATCAGGATTACGTGATACCCATATAACATCACTGGTGAAATTAGCTTTCATCATTTGGTTATGGTAATGTTGCTAGGTTTCTCACTGTAAAGTTACTGTTGTTTTCCCTTCGCATAATCTGTTCTCCAGAAGCAAGTAACTAGGTCTAGTCCGTCGCATGTGTTGAGGGGGCAGGGAGCAGCTGCCAACAGCAGGGATTCCATCTCCTGTAGGAAGGAGTATTTACATATAATTAAATGGAATTCTGTGAGAAAGATTTGTTCTTCCCTGTTTGTTTATTCAGTCATGTATTGTATGGACTCACGTACATTTATTTCCTACTTCTTACCTCCAGTAGCATGTTACTTTGTTCAAATTGTTGCAGCCTTGACCATTGAGAACTCTTTCAGGTTGGCACCTCTGTCCCATTGACTTACCCCCTTTCTTGTACTACAAAATCCTTCAAACTCATGTTACATTTTCCCTGCCCCAGCCTTAGAATCAGCCATTTCTCCAAGGAGCCCTAGTTTCTTTTGTTGGACAATGGTACTTTGAAACCAAGATCTAGGCACTGAGTGTCTTTCTTGCTGCTAGACTGCTAGAATATCATTGCTTCTAGGCCCTCTTAAGGGTGTGTGTGTATAGTAACCCATGTGTAATATATGCATATACATGGTTGTTTCTGTATCTGTCCGTCTGTAGATATATTAAACTACACATGAGTTCATAGAATGTCTCCAACTCTAATCCAGTACCATGGGATTTATTCTTCTTTTCTTGCCTATTTGTAACTTTCCTCTCCTGCAGTGAGAAACCTGGCTCCCGTCATCCACCATTCATTTACTTATGTTTTATCCATCCCTTGTATATATGTAAAGCAGTTTCAAACTTTTTAATATGTACTCCCTGAGAAACAAATTTACCAAATAAAGTACAGTGTGTACAGTGTACTGATTTTTTTTTAAGGGTGAAAGTGTTGAAGATAATTTTACAGACAATCACACAAGATTTTGTACTCTGTGATAGCCCCAGCTTACAGGCACTGTCAGTTCTATGTAGATAACTATCCGTGAGAGCCTTGTGTCTGCTTGGATTTAACCGTGGCCTTAAGCACAAAGGATGGTGCAGATAGTAATTCTAAGAGTAGTGAAATAGCCAAATCCAGGAAGCTAATAATAGGAAAAGTACCAAGAACCTTGGATAATCCATCTTTGTTGTGTTTTTTTTTGGGGGGGGTTAAGATTTTATTTATTTACTTCAGAGAGAGAGAGTGTGCACACAAGCATGGGGGGGGTGTGTGCAGAGGGAGAAGCAGACTCCCTACTGAGCAGGGAGCCCAGTGCGGGATCCCAGAACTCTGGGATCATAACCTGAGCTGAAGGCAGACGCTTAGCCTCATAAGCCACCCAGGTGCCCTCCCCATCTTTGAACAGTAGACAGTTCATGGATGTTCATGCAAGTGTGCTGTTTTTATTACGTTTGTCATGTAACTTTTTTTATAAAATGCTTTTCTCGGGATGCTGGGTGGCTCAGTCAGTTAAGCATCTGCCTTTGGCTTAGGTCATGATCCCAGGGTCCTGGGATCGAGTCCCACATCTGGCTCCTTGCTCAGCAGGGAGCCTGTTTCTCCCTCTGCTGCTCTCCCTGCTTGTGCTCTCTTGCTGTCAAATAAATAAATAAAATCTTTAAAAATTAAAAAAAAATAATAAAATTTCTTTCTCTTGCTGAAATCACTGCCATAGTCTTACATCTACCCTGGTTATTAAGATTTTTTTTTTCTCTTAAATAGTAACTACCTTGAGGAATTTCATAGTAATAGATTTGAGTTTGGCTGCTCTGAACAATACATGTAGGTTTTATTTTTATTACTTGTGTTGTTTTGAAGGAGGAGCAGCTGGGCTTTTGTTGAAGAAAGATTTAATTCACATATTGATGAGGATACCAGAAATGGGCCCTAATTGGTGTAATTCCATCTGGATTTGTAGCCAACATTGTGACAAGTTTTAATCTTAAGGATGCCGTTCCGTGTAGCTCCTTACCTCCCCTTATGCACTTTTTCCCTCCAAATCTTCTGCTCTTTCTACCAAGAAAATATGGTTACATTGTGTCTGTTCTCTTGCTTCTGAATCCAACTTCTTGTAACTTTACAGTTAACTAGATTTGCCATTCATAAACGAAATAACAGTACTAGCTGGCCACTAATGAAGTCCTGACATAATTGAATGTGCTTATAGCTTCCTGCCTGATTGAACTTCCCTGTGACACAGGTGTTCTGCATCTTTAAAAGCCTCTTGTTACCAGGGAGCAGCTTTGACTTTTCACACCGGGTGCACATTTGGTACAAGCAGTGAATGAATGTGATGCATGAATAAATATTTGTGTCCAGCCCACACATCTGCTTCTTTCGGTCTCTAGTGAGTTCATCCTGGTTTTTTGTTTTGTTTTGTTTTGTTTTCCAGCTGCTGTGACTTACTCGAAGCCTCGATTGGCCACATTTTGGCACTATGCCAAGGTTGAGCTGGTTCCTCCAACCCCTGCTGAGATCCCTACAGCTATTCAGAGCTTGAAAAAAATAGTCAAGAGTGCTCAAACTGGTAGCTTCAAACAGCTCACAGTTAAGGTAACTATGGGCTAAATGGAAACGTATGTGCATAACAGAAAATGTCTTCCCTTGGGATTTTTCTGATTGTTTTGATTAATATATGTATTTTCCAGTGAGGCTGAAATCTACATAATGAGAGATAATCTGTTTCTTGACTGCTGAGAAAGATATTTACCTTTCTAATTTTGTCATCTGGGTTGAAATAATTCAGCTATTTTGTGTCTTCATTTCCTATTAGGCTTAAAACAAAGAAAGGGGCATTTTTACTGGGCAACTTTTTTTTCCTCTCCTATTTTGGTAAGTGTACTAAAATAGGATGGCTTACTTTGCTGATTCTATACTTTTTTTCATCTGTAGGCTGGAAATACTTCCAGTTTAGCCAAAAGATCTCTTGGACTAAAATAAAAATACCAAAACCTAGCAAGCATATCATGTAATATGAAGGGTTATTGAATTGCATTAAAATAAAATCTAAAGATTGTAAGAATTGGAACTTAGATTTTATGTTTGCTTGCTTGAGCCAAACAGAGGATACAGAAAGCCTAAAATAACTAAATTACTGCTGACTTGAGAATCTGCATCCTGGAAAATATAGTTATTTTTCAGACCTCCAGTATTTCTGGTGTAGTTTGAAGGGGAAAATTAAAATTCACATCCAGGTGCTAAAAGGAAAGGCCCAGTTTTGTTGGGGGAGTACTTGTCAGCTAGAGTTTCCAGATCTGTAGCCGCACTTGCATGCGACGTTGCTTTTTCTCTCAGGGCAATAAAACATGGATCTGTGAAGCTGAGTCATTACTGAATACTCTGAAAGAGTTAAACCAAATAATACATGAATAAAGGGGAAGACAGAGCTCTTCATCTCTCAACAAATTCTCTTTGGCCAGACAGAAATGTCTATTCAGAGACTTACCTCCCTATAGCCATCCTTTCATATGAGTGCCCTGTCTAAATGTGTCAGCTGTTTCCAGGATGTGGGTTGTTTTAGGGCTCATAAAGTGTCTCATAAACTAATAATGAAAGGGTTAAGTCAGTTCAGGTCTTTAAAGAATGCTTTGAAAGAATTTATAAGCTCTGGACTACTTACCTTACATAATTGAAAGTTCAAGTGTTCTCAGCAGTTGAACAAAGTTAACATCAGTAAATCTTGACTTTGGCTAACACTGCTCTCTAAATGAATAGCATCCTTATATTCTCTGTTACTCAATCCTGGAGAAGAATACTTTTAAATACATAAGGAAAAAAATGTACATTAAAATTTGTGCTGCTTTTTTCAGGAAGCTCTGCTGAATGGTTTGGTGGCCACCGAGGTGTGGATGTGGTTTTATGTCGGCGAGATCATAGGCAAGCGTGGCCTCATTGGCTATAATGTTTGAAGACCAATCTTTAACATCTGTTTATATGTGGCTTATTATTTGAGTGTTCTTGGACCATGTGTGACCAGACTGGTATTTGAATAAAAGAAGCTAATGTATCAAAATCAGTGTTTTCTCTATCAGACACGACATGGAAGGATCACAGTTTCTTTTGATGATAAGATGGATTGTCTTGCTCTAAGGGCATGTCTTTTGCTTAGCTTAAAATTGGAAAGGATACATGTGAATATACCAACCTGGTAAATACATTTATGAGGATAACATTCTAATTTGAAGGTTTGAAATATATGATAAATTTCTTTTATTTCCAGAATAGTCAGGGGAAAGGTCTTGGGAAAACGAGGACTTGGTACAGTAGGGAAAACAGTAATACCACATGCCAAAGTGCAATAGTGAAGTCATGTCCGTAATATAAAGAATAAGATTTGGATGGTTTCTCTTTGCTAGAATCAGAGATAGACCTTTTTGATAACACCTGCATTTACAAGTGCAGAATATTTGGTGGTGGTATTCTAAGTATCTTTATACCATCTTTGACACAAGGACACAGCTGCTACTGAGAGCCACCACCTCCTTTTTAAATATAATTTTGATGTGTGTCATGTCATTAATCAGTTATGATTTTTAGAACCTATCTTTACAAAAAAATACCCTATGGATATTTAAATAGTTTTAAATTTAGCATCCTCCATGGTTCTAAATAGTACATTATGTCCTGAAATAATAGAAATGCTTGTTGTCCGTCTTCTTGAGCTGTTTTATTGAGGATATAGGAGAGACTTAATCATTCATTGGCTTTTCTGGGGATTTTACCATCTTTGAATGGTTTATTGGTACATTTCTAAATCCATCGTAACTCCTGCAGCCATTGCAAAACATGCATTACCAGCTAATGAGAGCCAGAAGCTAACTGCGTATTGGAAAAGCATCATGGCTCACAGTGCGGTATTAATCCTTTAGTGGTATTGAACATTTATCCAGTCAGTCCCAAATTTATCCACTGCACTTGGAAAACCGCTAGCTTAGTCCAGGGCAGTTTTCCTGAGTGATCAGCGGGAGTGTCTCCACAGAGGCTGCTGCTCTTCTGAAATGCAGTCATGCCTTACTGCTTGCTTACTGCGGCTCACAGTAATCACAGGTGGTCAAAACTGAAACTGCCCCTTCAAAAGGCATCTGGTAACGTCAAGTATGCACAGCAAAAGACTGAAAATTACTGACTGCTACAGTCATGGTGATCTTTAGGAGTTTTTCCATTTCATACAGTGAGTATTAAAATTAACAAAAAAAAATTAAAGGTATGAGATCAGCTAGCACTAATAACCTACAAGGCCTCGTTGATTCATAACATGTATTTTTTTTTTTTTTTGTAACCATCTGGTCACCCCCAGAAGGTCCTCAAAATAAACATTTACTGCTCACTTCACTGCAACTTCCTCCTCTGCCATCCAGCACACCTCCAGTGTGTGGTGGCTAACGGTGCACATACAGTATTTTCTTAGGCTAAAACAGCAGTGGGCTCCTTGAAGTGGCACCTTCACCTCACTAGCCAGTTGCCTTTTGCCCTCCTGAACCCCAAATGTCTTGTCTCCTAGTAAAGAACTGTTGAGGCTGGCTTTCACTGAATTTGTGGGTGCCAAGTGTCTGCCAATGGCCACTTCAGCATCCCTCAGGTATTCATTGTGTGCCTCCTAAGTCCAGGCACTATCCTAATAGTAGAGACGTTCGTGAAGACTGTTACCTGTTTCAGTGTTTGGTCTGGTGAGACACGTAATTAAGCATGCAGTTACAACAACGTGAGAAGTGCTATAATGAGGGAAGTGGAAGGTATGCTTGAAAGAGTGTAACCCAGACTTGAGAAGGGGTTCAAGGGAGGCTGTCAGAGGAACCCATATCAAAAGTAAACCAGAAGAGTAAGAGGCAGCCAAGAATGGGGCATGGTATACTGGGCAGGTAGAACAGCCTTTGTGGAGGCTATTAAGTCAGGGTGGCGCCTGGGTGGCTCAGTCGGTGAAGTGCCTGCCTTTGGCTCAGGTCATGATACAGCCCTGCTTGTGCTCTCTTGCTCTCAAATAAATAAAATCTTTAATAAAAAAAAAAAAAGCTATCAAGTCAGAAAAAATCCCGCACATTGGAGGTTGTGAAAAAACGTACACGTGACTGAATCTCCAGGTAGAAGTAGCGATGTAAGATCAGAGAATGGGGACCAGATCATGAAGTGCCTTTTATGCCATACCAAGGATCAGGCTATCTTAAGGCCAGTGTGTGGAAAACCATCGAAGGATTTTGACAAGGCACAATTTCTGCCCTCCATTTGTCTGGTCTAACAGCAGCGGGCGTTTTCAATTCCAGGTAACAGCAGCCAGGACAGAAACCTGCATGGGGTGTATCTAAGAGCACAGGTGGCCAACCACTTTGCTCAGTAGGTAGGAGCCCAGACATTCTTAGCACAAGGCATCAGAGAAGAGGGGAGATGACAGCTGCTCAAGTTCAAGCCAATTACACATGTATGTCAGTGACTATGGTCTGAAGGTAGGATTTCTCAGGAAACCACTCTGTAAAACGTTTTTCCACATACATGTCAATAAATATCAGAGCCTTCAGGTGATGATCCCAGGGTCCTGGGATCGAGCCCCACATAGAGCTCTCTGCTCAGCAGGGAGCCTGCTTCTCCCTCTGCTGATCCCCCTGCTTGAACTGGCTCTTTCTCTCTCAAATACATAAAATCTTTTAAAAATAAATAAATATTAGAGCCTTTGATGAGGCTTTCATTTTAAGATCACATTGAATGTGAAACTGTCCCCTATTGCAACTTAATTCTTTGTTCTATACACTACACACTCTCCTTGGATAACAGTTTCTCCTTTCTTTTCCACTCCTTTCTTATATACCTAAGTTTCTTCTACCCTGATTTCTGAGGATAGCTCAATGCAAGTTACTTTCTCCATATTTCATATTTGTACAGCACTTCACATCTTCAAAGCACTTGCACTGATTATCTCACTTCGCCCTCGACTTTCCCCTGAGGTACGTAGCTTAAATGACACCCATCTAACAGGAATTAAGCAGCAGAAACATTAAATGATTTGGCTAGGATCCCGAGTAGTAAGTGGCACCCCAAATTGGGCCCAGGTAATGAATGACCCCATGTTGTATTCTATCCCCTGACTTTAGGCCTGACCACCTGGCAGACCCTGTGTTGCACTTTCAGAGTTCCATTCTATATTAATGTTCCGTCTCTTCTCAGGCCTCTTTGGCCCTACTACCGGGCTACTTCAGCTTTAGTGCCCCATCCGATGTCATCCTACCTAATCTGAAGTGATACCTAACTTTGTGAGAATTATTTCCTAAGTAGTATAGTTTTTATTCCCACCAGAAATGCATTGGTCCAGTTGTGATCACCCAAGATAACTACAGTAGTAGTTCCTCCAGATGTTCCCTTAGCAGGGAACTCACACTGACCTACCTACCTCCTACTACGAAAATATTGCCATGGAAGACCCTTGATGATCTGCCTGCAGCCTTGCCTTAATCTCATGCTGCTACCAGCCTTTGCTTCAGCCGCACAATTTCCAAACAGTCCCCATAAAAGCCAGCTTTAAATCTGATCGTATTACGTACCTGCTATCCCTGATTGTTGCGGTTTATCAGTCACCAAACCATTCTTTCTTTTTTTTTAAGATTTTATTTATTTGAGAGAGCATGCATAAGCAGTGGGTGGGGGTTGCGGCAGAGGGAGAGAATCTTCAAGCAGACTCCCCACTGAGCACGGAGCTCGACTTGAGGCTCCATCCCACGACCCAAGAGATCATGACCAAAGCCAAAACCAAGTGTTTGACACTAAACTGACTGAGCCACCCAGGCGCCCGCAGCCATTCTTCCTTTCCTCCTTCCCTCCCTCCCTCCTTTCCTCCTCCCCTCCTTCCCTCCCTTTATTAAGATTTTATTTATTTGTCAGAGAGAGAGGGAGAGCACAAGCAGGGGGAGCAGTAGGCAGAGGGAGAAGCAGGCTCCACACTGAGCAGGGAGCCCGATGTGGGACGCGATCCTAGAACCCCAGTACCGTGGCCTGAGCCAAAGGCAGACGCTTAACCGACTGAGCCACCCAGGCGCCCCCATTCTTTATTTCTTGACAATTTTTTTTCTCCTGGCTCACTGTCACTACAAAACTGCTTACATCTTAATAATTGGCAACTTCAACATTCACGTGGATCAGTAGTTTTCAAAGTGTGGTCCCTGGACCACAGCAGCAGCAATATCACCAGGAAACTTAGAAATGAAAATTCTCAGACTCAGACCTAGAAACTCCGGGGTAGGATCTAGCAACCTATGTTTTAACTGGTTCTCCATGTGATTCTGACACATGCCCAAGTTTGAAAACCACTGACATGAATGAACCAACAAACTAGCCTCTCGGCTCCTGTTAAAGTCCATTGATTGGATCTTTCACCTTCCTTGGGCACTCATTCCCAAGTCATTAGCAGTCTTTTCAACCACTCCACAGCTTGAATTTCATGCATCCCTCTCTGCCTGCCTGTATCTTGCCAGCCCATTTCCTCTAACATAGTAGTTTGGAGTCACTGTGACCATCAATAAATGGATGCTACCATCTCCCTCACCATCCTGATGTCTTCCTTTCTTTCCTTACCCGACTTACTATATTCCATGGTCAGTCACGATCACTCTCGTGAATATACCCCCAGCATCCTTGCCTCTCACTCACTTTGTTGTGCTCATTTGCCAAAAGCCACACCTCAGCTAAGTCTGTGTGCTCTGCACTTGCACCTGTGTAGCTGGAGAACACCAAGTTGGCTAGTCTCACTGAAATAATATAAATTCCTTTTCAGAGCCTTAAGAAAGCATTTCATACTACCTGACAAGCATACTTTATTTCTTTGAGCCATAATTATTTCTGTCAACAGATGACCTTTCCTCCTACTTTACTAAGAAAATTGAAGCAATTGGAGAACTCCCGTTGACTCCCACAACATCATCTACTCACCACTATCCGCACTCATGCATATACTCCATCTTGCCTATACTGGGTTGTTCATGCTCCTTTTTTTAAAATTAATTTATTTATTTAAAGATTTTATTTTCAAGTAATCTCTACGCTTTAAAGATTTTATTTTCAAGTTATCTCTACACCCCATGTGAGGCTTGAACTCACAACTCCAAGATCACGACTCGCATGCTCCACGGACTGAGCCAGCCAGTCCCCCTTCATTCTCCTTTTTAAAGACATTCCCTCCACTCAATGTCTTTATGCCATGATTTCTCCCCTTTCCTACATCATTAATTTTCTTCCCTACTCTATCGTTCCTATGAGTGTATATACATGCTATTATCTAGCCCATCTTTTACTAAACCAGCTCCCTTTTGCAGCAAAACACCTCAAAAGTTACCAAGACTCGGGGTACCTGGCTGGTGGTTGGTTAAGTGTCCAACTCGTTTGGCTCAGGTTGTGATCTCAGGGTTGTGAGATGGAGCCCCAAGTCAGGCCCCTCACTCAGCACTGTCTACTTGGGATTCTCTCTCTCTCTCTCTCAAATAAATAAATAAAATCTCTTTAAAAACTAATAAAAATAAAATAAAATTTAAAAAGTTACCCATACTCACTCACTGTCTCCAATTCCTGTTCTCTCTTGAACCCCCTGCTGTCAGGTCCTCGTTCCCACCACTTCACTGGCCCAGCTCTCCTGACACATGGAATGCAGGAGTCCATTCTCAATCCTCATTTCATGTGAACTTTTCAGCAGTATTTGACTCCCCTGAATATCTCTTCCTGCTGGATGCGCTCTATGACACACTCGACTTCCAGAGCTTTCCTGTGGCCTTCCTTCTTCCTTACATTTTGCACTCCTCAGACGCCTGTTCTGGTTCCTCCTTTCTCTGGCTTCCTATCTTTGGAATATCAGAGATAAGGCTCAGTCCTTCCTCTATCTGTATTCATTCCACGGGTGATCTCATCCAGCCTCGTGGTTTTAAATAACATCTATGCGCTGATGACTCTCAGATTTCTCTCTAGTTCCTACCTCTCCCCTGAACTCTAAACATATATGCAACTGCCCCTTTGATATCTCCACAACCTGCACTTCTTCTTTTTTTTTTAAGATTTTATTTATTTATTTGAGAGTGAGAGAGCATGAGCAGGGGGGGAAGGGCAGAGGGAGAAGCAGACTCCCCACTGAGCAGGGAGCCCGATGGGGACTCGATCCCAGAACTCTGGGAGCGTGACCTGAACCTAAGGCAGACGCTTCACCAACTGAGCCCCCTGGGCAACCCCCCTGCACTTCTTTAATAGACATCTCAGACTCAACATGTCCAAAATTGAGCTGTTGATTTTCTTCCCCACTCCCACCAGAAACCCGTCCCACAGTTTTCTCCCTCTCAGCTGTTGGCAACTCCATCCTTCCAGTTGCTCAAGCTAAAAACCTTTGGAGTCATCCTTGACTCCTGTTCTCATATTCTCTATCAATCCATCAAGAAGTCTTGTTGGTTCTACCTTCAAAATATATCCAGAATCTGACCCTTTTTTTTTTTACCACCTCCCCTGCTAACACCAAGGCACTACCATCTCTCACCAGGATTGCTAGAATGATCTCTTAAAGGGCCTTCTGCTTCCCAGCTTGCCTGTCTACAGTCTATTCTTCATGCCAGAGCGATCCCATCAAAATGTTAAGTCAGACCATGTCAGTCCTCTGCTCAGAACCCTTCAGTGGTTCTCACCTTACTCAAATTCAAAGCTAAAAATCCTCACAGCAGACTACAAGGCCTGCCAAGATCTGGCTTTCTAATTTGGGTCTAACCTCACCTTCCTGCGCTCTTCCCCTACCTTTCTCCTCCCCTTCATGGGTCTCCATGCTCTTCTTCAAACCCGCCTGCCTCAGCACTGGCTGCTCCCTAGGCCTGAAATGCTCCTCCCTGACGTATCCCCAAGAGCTGGTCCTGCCCTTCATTCAGGGTTTTCACTGCGGGCTTTCCCAACCACCCTAACTGCGATTCTGAGAAACCTCTCTCCAAATACTTCTTTTTCTGCTTTTCCCCCCCAAATTTCCCAAAATCAACTTCTAACATTCTATCTAATGTATTATGCTTATAGTTTAATTGTTTTACCTTACTAAAATAAATGCAAGGCCCCCAAAGGCAGAAATGTTTAAAAAATCTGTTTTTGGGGATGCCTGGGTGGCTCAGTCGGTGAAGCGTCTGCCTTCAGCTCAGGTCATGATCCCAGGGTCCTGGGATCGAGTCCCACATCGGGCTCCCTGCTCATCGGAGAGTCTGCTTCTTCCTCTCCCTCTGCCTGCCGTGCCCCCTGCTTGTGCCCTCTCTCTGACAAATAAATAAAATCTTTTTTAAAAAATCTGTTTTGTTCACTGATCTATTCCAAGCTCCAAGCCCATAGAAGTCGCTCAGTACAGATGTGATGAATACCCTGCCCTTTAGTGATTCCGTCCCTTTATAAACCGCTGCTCCCTCGGCCTTCATCCTGGCTCTGTCTACCTGGCACACCCCTGTTCCACTTGGAGAAGTCTATTCAAATTT
>NW_024424008.1:49117463-49310921 GCF_017311325.1 Ursus maritimus | reverse complement strand
GATTTTCCCAAATTGCTTTCTTTTGCCCTCCCGTTGGGCCTCTTTTAACACCTGTCATTGTACTCTAATGATACATTTACATTCATTTATTTCCCTTACTAAACTGTAAGCTTTTTAAGGAAGGCACAATATCTAACTCACCTTTGGAATCCTAGCCTATCACATTATCTATCTGGCTTGTGTATAGTAGGTTTTCGAACAATGAAACAGCAAAGTGTCCTTACTGTGTTTGGTACGGGGTTGATAAACAGCAGAGTTGAGTTTGGTGGCAGTTTGCCACAGAGGGAGATGCAGGCCTAGGGGACTCATTTCCTGGAGGCCTGCAGGCTGGGACTGCTCTAGAGCTGATAGCAGCTGAGTCACTCCCGCATCTCAGCCTCTGACTCTGAAACACAGATTGGGATCCCTGATTAACAGCCCCTTCCTGGGCAAGGTGAGAGTGCAGGGCTGCCGTTGCGTAAGGCCTGGGAGGGAAGAGTGAGCCGGTGGGCGGCAGAAGATCTTTTATAGAAGACCTAGCTTGAAATCTGAAAACCCCAGAAATTCCTTAGGAACTGACCATCTTAACTCCTTTCCTTGCCAAGCCTGCATGTCTGGATTTATATCCTTAGTAGAACTGAAGGAAGCACATCATAGGCAGGTTTATAACCCATGCTTTTCCTCCTTGGATTTACACATGCGACCTATGGATGGTTTTTATAAGAATTCTATGTTGGGGGGCGCCTGGGTGGTGCAGTCGTTAAGCGTCTGCCTTCAGCTCAGGGCGTGATCCCGGCGTTCTGGGATCAAGCCCCACATCAGGCTCCTCCGCTAGGAGCCTGCTTCTTCCTCTCCCACTCCCCTGCTTGTGTTCCCTCTCTCGCTGGCTGTCTCTCTCTCTCTGTTAAATAAATAAATAAAATCTTTAAAAAAAATTATATGTTGGATACTTACACAAAGCAGGAAAGGTTATCTTCAGAGGCTCTGAGTTTTAATGCATTCCAGTGTCGTCAAATCCAAAAGCAATGAAAACACTGTTGTGTGGTTTTGAATCATAGCCTCCTTGTTAAAATAGCTATTGTTTCTCCTAAAACAGCCTGCATTTCCACCTTGATGTCATCTCACTCTGGGCCTCGAGGGGGTACGGGACTTACTAGAACTAATGAATACATATAGTTCTGAGGTAACAGTGGATTCTAAGGTGATGATAGGCAATTAGTCACCAACTTTAGTGACCTTCAGGTGGAGTAGAATGAGAGCCACGTAAGCCCAGGATTGGTTAAACAAACAAACAAGTGATATCGGCCAAATAAAAATTAAGTCAGAAGTGGTGTTTTGATCATCACTGCTTGACCTTGGACCCTGTGAGCGTTTCGTCTGCCTTGACTATGCTGGTGGAAAGAAGTATGCTTTATTATGTGATGCTCACGTTACTAGGACATGGGGAAACTATCGTCCACTTCACCCAAGGCTCCAGATTTTACCCCCACTGCACTGAGGCTAAATACCGAAGCCAAATGGCCCCTGATTTCGGACCCTTGACTTGGTTTGCTCTCCCGTCACCATCTGACTCTTCATCCCAGAAGAAATCTGCCGATAAAGACTCAGTAATAACCTCGCAAAGTTATCAGTGCAAAGAACACAAATAGGTGACAAAACCCCTCTCTTATCTCTCTTAAGACGGTATCTGTCGCTGCATGTTTTCCTTATTTGTCCATCTCTATGACAGCAAAGACCTCTTGCAGGTTAACAACAGAAGCCACCCGTCCTAGAAGATTGGAAACAAAATGTTACTCTCCTCACTTTCCACCCGCAAAAATGAGATGAAGTGGAACCATTTGCCTGAGGTGAGTGAGTCAGGAGCAGAAGACTGGAATGCAGGGCTTGATTCCTGGTTTCCTGACCCTAACCACATCCTCCCTGCGCTGGGATATTTAAGTTGCTTTTTTGCACTGTGAGGGGCAGGGGTAGGGAAGGGAATGGTTTGCTTTTTATGTTTTTATTTAGAAATTTACTGACATCTGACCTCTAACCCACATGTAAGACACGCCAGTTAACCCTAGCAGGAGTCAGTGATGATTCCTAATGTATAATTTGCGTCAGAGCCTTGGACACGACCATTTTTCCTGGGTCTTAAGCAACAGAATTGGCGAGGTGTGAATAAGGCTCAAAATAGAGAAGAGAATAAGGCCAAAGAGGAGAGCCTAAAACCTAATCCTAAACATCTTAAAAGTTAAGTTAACCAGCAATCATAATTAATCATCCAGTCTCTACCCCTACCCATAATGTTTCAAAGTAAGTTCTCAGTTTTTAAACTTGATATCAGAAGCTCAGATGACTTCACATAGAAGAAATATTAATAAATGTAGCTTTTAGGGGCACCTGGGTGGCTCAGTCGGTTGGGCATCTGACTCTTAATTTCAGCTGGGTCATGGGATCCGGTTCCATGTAAGCCTCCACCCTCAGGGAGGGGTCAGCTTGAGATTCCCTCTCCCTCTCTCTCTGCCCCTCCCCCACCTCATGGTGTGAAAGCGCAGCGCACTCTTTTTTTTTTTTTTTTAGGATTTTATTTATTTATTTGAGAGAAAGCAAGTGAGAGAGAGAGAGAGCACAGCTGGGGGCGGGGTTAGCAGAGGGAAAGGGAGAATCAGACTCACCATGGAGCAGGGAGCCTAACGCCAGGCTCCATCCCAGGACACTGAGATCATGACCCCAGCAGAAGGCAGACGCCCAACTGACTGAGCCACCCAGGCACCCCATAAATAAAATCTTTAAAAAATAATAAATCTTTAAAATAATAATAAATAAATAAATAAATGTAGCTTTTAAATTAGGCTTGCATTTTGCATCAGAGATTATAAGATCTTTGCCTTGTGCAATGATGGTCATATTCTCATGGGTTTTGGGGATTTTTTTTTTACTTTAGTTATCTACCAGAAGAGTCTAGGAATAAACAAGTAAACACAATGCATGCATTGTAATGTAGATTCTAAAACATGGCAAAGAAACCTTACCCAACTGGCCTTGGAAAATATAACCTTTGGGAAATCTTCCAGGCCGGTCATGATTGCTGTAGAGAAAATAACCAAATACTCATGGCTCAAAGGGCTTCTTCAACTGACAAGAAGTTCTAGTCTTTCAATACTAACACCTTCACTTGTGGAAATTCATCTCAGAATGCAGGAGCGGGTAGCATCTAGTTCCTCTGAGAATATTCTTCAATCAACAAGTTGTCCACTTAGCTAAGGGACAGCTTCCTGGAATTAAGACTGCAGAACCTAGGTTATAATTAACTCAGACTTCCTCCTCTTTTTGTACCTTGGCCATGACCTTAATCCTCACCTAGATTTTCCATCCCGTCTAGGGATAAAAATTTGTTCTAAATTAGATCAACTGAACTCTAGTCCTGTTAGCCTAAGATAAGTTGGTGTTGGTGGCCTAAACCAATTTTAGACCATTTAGTTAGACTTTAAGCGTGGCTCAAAAAAATCCTTAGATATCTCAGTGAGAGGACAATATTACCCTTTTTCTCCATTTAGGAAAGAGAGAAAGGAAGAAAGAGAGAGAGAGAGGGAGGGAAAGAAAAGAAAGAAGAAAGGGAAAGAAAGAAAGGAAGGAACGAAAAGAAATCACTTGGTGTGTTAGGTCTAGTGAATTATTTCAGAGTAATTTGGAGGCAAGCAATGTCTCCAATTCTAGGAACTGCAGCATTGACAATACATAGAAAGAATGAAAAGGGGTGATAAAATGGGAGGAGCTTTGGAATTTAGCAGGTTTCACCTGCATGGATTTAAAGTCATATTTAAGTAATGATCATCAGGGGCGCCTGGGTGGCTCAGTCAGTTAAGCCTCTGCCTTCAGCTCAAGTCAGCTACCAGAGTCCTGGGATCAAGCCCTGCATCTGGCTCCTCGCTCAGCAGGGAGCCTGCTTCTCCCTCTCCCTCTGCCTGCTGTTCTCTCTGCTTGTGCTCTCTCTGTCAAATATAAAAATAAATCTCAAAAAAAAAAGACAAAAAAAAAGTAATGATCATCAGTAGGTCCATTGCTACTGATCTAAAGAGTTCAAAGCCCAATCCTATATGAGCTCCTCCGTTCTTACAACTTTGCAAGAGATAATGTTTACAGAATACAGAATAGAATCAAGTGCTTTGCAGGTGTGAAAGGTGATATTCAAAGAAGCTGTTAGAAGCTTCACACATGCGCAAGTCTTCCAGAAAAGAGCTAGCTACACCTTACCTATTACATTAAGGAGAAAGTAGAAATTGTCCAGCATGGACTCCTTCAATTTCTTTCCCTTCACCTCAAACTGATCTGCTTCTAACTATCTCTTTCCTTCCTTTCTCTTGTCCTAGAGGGAGACATTTAGGACATTCTTCCCCAAACTGTCCTTTTTTTTTTTTTTAATATTTTATTTATTTATTCGACAGAGATAGAGACAGCCAGCGAGAGAGGGAACACAAGCAGGGGGAGTGGGAGAGGAAGAAGCAGGCTCATAGCAGAAGAGCCTGATGTGGGGCTCAATCCCAGATCGCCGGGATCACGCCCTGAGCCGAAGGCAGCCGCCTAACCGCTGTGCCACCCAGGCGCCCCCCAAACTGTCCTTCTATATTTGCTCTTGGTTCTCTTCCTTTCTACTCTTCAGTCATCTCTCCCTATCCATTCTCCATTTTCATGTGTTCATTTATTGGCTCAACACACAGTTATCATACTCTTGTTATAGGTCATATAGACATCTTTCCTACCTTTGCCGGACTCATAGTCTAGTGGAAGAGGTAGCAGGATAAATGATCACAAACCACACAATGACGATACAGCATGTAAATACCCACAACGGAAGTCTGCATATTATGCTACAGCAGTATACGCAGGAGAGGTGGAAGAAAGCTGGGGTGGAGGGCGTAACACATGAGGTGGGTCTTAGCCAACCGGACAAGAGGGGAAGGAAAGACATTTTAAGCAGAGGGAATAACATGCCCCAAAGTACGACCATACAAGAAAATTCAAGTTCGGTAAGGCAAGGACACAAGGAATCAGAGGGTGTGTTTGGAGGTAAGAGGTGAGGGAGAGTTGGACCAAATAATAAAGGATGTTGGAGACGATAGGACTTATTAAAGTATTTTAAGTATTTATTTAAGTATGGTCTAATTTGCATTTTAGGAAGTTCAGTCTTGCAGCAGAGGCTGATCAGACTGGGAGCTATTACAGGAATCCTGAAGAGAAATGAGCAATTGGGGCTGCATGGTGGGGCCATTAGAAGAGCTGACAGGGAAAGAGGCAAACTTCACTGTAAAGAGGAATTCAGTTTAAGCACATACAAGTGCGGGGTGCCGGGGTGGCTCAGTCGGTTGGGTTGTGTGGGTTCGAGCCCCACGTCGGCTCTCTGCTCCACAGGGGCCTGCTTCTCCCTCTCCCTCTGCCTGCTGCTCCCCGTGCTTGTGCTCTCTCTGTCTCTGTCAAATAAATAAATAAAAATCTTTTAAAAAAGAACATTTAAAAAATAAGGTGGGTAGTGTGGAGGTGATGAGAAATGGTTAGATTCAGGAAATATTGTGAAGATTGAGTGATAATACAAACGAAGATGTGTCTGAAATTTTAAAATTACACTAATATTGCACTGCATGTTAAGTGGAGTTTAAATAAAAACTTTAAAAACAAATAAATAAATAAATAAAAACTTAAATACATACATACATACATACAAATTAAAAGTGGGTCCTGTCGGAGATGGACATTTGGGAGTCACAGGCACATGGAGGGTGGTTGGGGACTTGAGTAGGGGTGAGGCTGCTTGTGGGTGAGCTCCATGGGAGAAAGGCAGGCATTTTTTCATTGTTTATTCCTAATTCCCCAGCACCTAGAACTGTACCTGGAATTGAGTAAACAATCAGTAAGTTTCTTTTTTTTTTTTTTAAGTATAGTTGACATACAATGTGACATTAGCTTCAAGTGGCATACAGTAAGTATTTAAATAAATGAATGAAATACTGAAAAGAAAAGAGGGCTAAGAACATAACTCGGAGAGACACCAACATTGAGGGATGGACACGTGACAAGAAGCCAGTGCAGGGGTTTGAGATAGAAAGTCGAGAGAGGTAGGAGGAAAAGCAGGAAGGAAAGAGTGGGGTCACAGACACCGAGGCGGGAGAACTTCCAGAAGTTCAACTTCAAAGCCTCCACTAGTTTTAGCACCTGAGAGTCACCGGGTTTCTTTTGTGTCAGCAGTTTCGATGGGGGTGGCAGGCAGATGACGGTGGTTTGAAGCACAAAGGGATAATGGTAAGGAACCCGGGGCTGTGAATGTAGGTATTCTTTTCAGAAACTTGGCTGCACCATCATCAGGCAATATTTTCGATTTACTTATTCTCTGACTAGGCGGCCCTTGCAATCCATCACCGTATAATAAATGAATATGTAGATGACTATCCATCCAATTCGCTTATCCATTTACTTACCCATTCATCCTCACTTCTTCTCTTTCTCTCACGCCCCACACTTAATACACCAGCAAATTCTCACTCCATCTTCATAATAGACCCTGAATCTAACCATTTCGCATCACCGCCACACTGCCAACCAAGGTCAAGACTCCCTCATCTCGTCACCTCGACCAGTGTAGTAACCTTCCACAGATCTCCCTGCTTTCACCCTTTCCTCCCTCTTGTCGATTCTTCTTCTTTTTTTTAAAGATTTTATTTTTGAGTAATCTCTACACCCAACATGGGGTTCGAACACACAACCCCGACAAGAGTCACATGTTCCACCGGCTGAGCCAGCCAGATGCTCCTCCCTCTTGTCTATTCTTATACCAGCAGCCACAGTCATCCTTCCAAATACTAAGTCATACTTTGTCAGTCCTCTCTTTAGAACCCTCCAATGATCTGTCCTCTCATTTCAAGTCCCTGTTTCATCTGAAACGCTCCCCCCATTACTCTGCTCACCTCATCTCCAACCACTATTCCCCTCAGCCACACCGGCCCCCTTGTTGTGCCCTGAACGCACTCCACCTCAGGCCTCCTGCATTTGCTGGTTTGTGCTCGGAACACTCCTTCCTCAGACATCATCAGTCCTCCGGCACTCTGTTCAAATACCCAAAGGTCCTTTATAAACGATTGCACCTCGGCCTCTCCCAGCTCTCGCTTCTCTTTGTCCTGCTCAATAGCACTTGTCACCACCTGACCTATTATAGTCACTTATTTATTGTCTGTCTCCCTTCACTAGACTGTGAACACCTACAAAGGATGCCTTCCAAGAGCACCTCCTCTGGAGAAGCGGAGATAAAGATAACCAAGAAAACTATCCCGGCCCTTGAGGAACCCACACTTCAGTGAGTCATATAACCTAACAAGTAATTAGAATGGAAATGCTCAAAGCGGTTGGATGCGAGAGTCTGGGCCCCGGGGAGCAGTGCGGTTTGGGGCACTCTTCAGCCTGGGTAGTAGTTAAAACCATGAGTTCACCCAAAGAGAATGCAAGAAATGAAAAGCACTCAGGAGACACCCGTGTTTAAGGGTTGAAGGCCAGAGAAAGGAGACCAAGAAGGAATAATAGTAATCAAAGACGTGAAGAAGAGCTGGAAGAATGAGCCACTGACGTCAGCCCTCCTAGAGCCTTAATATTGCTAATAATCAAGCAAGGATCATTCCTCACAATTCGCTGCGTGTCAGCTACTGTTCTAAGCATGTTTCATATGTTCACACATTAAACCCAGGGAATGAGGCACTAGGATGACCCTTATCCTACAGAGAAAACGATTCACCCGCCCAAGGCCACACACCTACTAAGAAATAAAGAGCAGAATCCCAGCAGTCTTAATCACTGTGTTGTTATCTGTCATCCTATGTAGGCTGGCTCTCTCTATTTCTTTCCTATTTTATTGAGCACCTACTAAGGGTCAGGCATTCTAGGCCCTGGATGTAGAGTTAAGAGCAGGAAGGCAGACAGGGTCCCTCTCCTCATGGAGCTCATGTCCTTGTGGGGGAGACTGCCACTGAACAAGTCAGTGGATGCATGACAGACAATAAGTGCTTGGGGGGGCCTGGCTGGCTCATTGGTGGAGCACGCGACTCTTGATCTCAGGGTCATGAGTTCAAGCCCCACATTGGGCGTGGAGCGTACTTCTAAAAAATAAAATAAAAACAGACGATAAGTGCCGTGAAGACAAATGAAGTAGGGTATGGTTTCGTGAATGATAGGTGGTTGCCTCTCTGAGAAGGAGACATGTAAGTAGAGATCTGAAGGAAGTGAGAGAGGGAGCCAAGAGGATATCTGGAGGAAGGACATTCCAGGCAGAGGGAACGGCAGGTGCAGAAGCCTTAAGGTGTGAGTGTGCCCGGTGTGTTCCAGGAACTGCAAGGAGGTCAGTGCAGGGGGAGGACCGTGAACTAGGGAGAGAGAGGCAGGCGATAAATTCAGAAAGATATGGGAAGGTTTCCAGGACATAGAAGTGAAATATTTCACATAACTGAAATAAATGAAGGGGTCAGGCATATTAGCTTGTATGTTATAATCACATTGAGTAAAGGAATGTGTGTGTGTGTCCATATATAGAGATAGAGAATTTATATATGGATATATATATGCTGTATATTCTGAAATATTAGATAAGAAACTTAACAGTGATTACCTTTTGAGGGAAGGAAGAGACATTATACTGTTCTACACTACTTGAAAAATTTCACCTTGCAAACATTACTTTTATAATAATCAAAAATTAGCTTAAAAAACAACCGCAAGTGACCTCCACTCGCTTCTCCTTTGTCCTTTTCGTTTCCTCCTCAACCAAGTCCAGTCTGACCTCGGACTTCGCCTTTGCCCTGCTACTGCTCCCACAGACTTCGCCTGTGACTTGCCTAGGACTCCCAGGGACACTCTGCAGTCCTTTTGCTTCTCAGTCTCTCGGCTACGTTTGACACTGCTTACAGCTCTTCTTTCTGAAATGCTTTCTCCTTTGGCTTCCCACTTGCCCACTTTGACCCCATGGAACCTTCTTCCTCTGATTGCTTTCATTGGCTACTTTTTATCAGCCCACCCAACAGACCTGGGTTTCTTCTGGTTCTGTCCTTCACTCCTTTGCCTCTGTGTGCTACACACACTTTTCCCGTGTGGTCCGCGCTTTCAGAGACCCTCTCTATGCTGCCAAGTCCCAGATCTAGTCCAGCCTGTTCCTGAGCTCTAGACCCATATATCCGGCTGCCCTATTAAACAGCTCCGCCTGCAGATCTCACAGGCATCTCAAACGTGACTGTTCCAGAACCCAGCTCATCATCGCCAAACAAGATCATCTTCCTCCTGTTGTCCTTATCGTGGTTGGTGGTATCAGCATCTGCTTGATTGACCCTAGCTGCAACCTGAGAAAAACCCCTCTTCTTCACCCTCCATATCTATTAAGATTTTATTTATTTATTTGACACAGAGAGAGACAGCGAGAGAGGGAACACAAGCAGGGGGAGTGGGAGAGGGAGAAGCAGGCCTCCCGCCGAGCTGGGAGCTCGGTCCGGGGCTTGATCCCTGGACCCTGGGATCATGACCTGAGCCGAAGGCAGAGGCTTAACAACTGAGCCACCCATGTGCCCCCACCCTCCATATCTACATGGACACCAAAAGTCATTCTATCTGCTGAATATCTTTGGAATCTGTCCTCGTTCTTACATCCCCACCGCCATGGCGGGCACTTGTAGTCCGGACTATTGCATATGGATATGTGAGTCTAAAGTCCCAGGAAGAGCTCAGAGATATCCTCTGAGGCATATTCTGCCTCAGGTCTCACCATCAGCCTGCTTTCTTACACTCAGTTGTCACACTGATGTGGCACAAACTCCCGTCACGTCAGCCCCTCCTTGAAATCTTTCCTTTTCCGAACCTTTCTGGAATGAAATCCAAAATCCTTGGTATGATCTGCCCAGTCCTCTTTTGACACTTTGCCACACGTACCTTACATTCAAGCGACACTGAAATATTCTTTGTTTTTCAAAGGCCTCTTTCCTTTGCATGTTTCTGTGAAAGTTTTGTCACATGGCATCGTCATTTCTCTGGGTCTAAACTAGTACCTGGTACAAAGCGGATGTTCAGTAACGGTTCTGTGAGTAAGTAAAGGAACAGAAAGTTGAGGGAAGGACACCTATCAGAAGACTATACGCATACACCTTAGGGGCGCCTGGGTGGCTCAGTCAGCTAAGCGGCGGACTCTTGATTTTGGCTCAGGTCGTGATCTCAGGGTCGTGGGATCCAGCCCCAAGTTGAGCCCCCTGCTGGGTTCTGCACTCAGTGGGGAGTCTATTTGGGACTCTCTCTCTCTTTCTCTCCCTCTGCCCTTACCCCCATTTGTGCTCTCTCTCAAATAAATAAATAAAATATTTTTTTGAAAAGGTGACATATAAGTAGAAATCTTTTTTTGAAAGTTTTAAAAAGATTTTTTAGGGGCGCCTGGGTGGCTCAGTCAGTTAAGCGTCTGCCTTGGGCTCAGGTCATGATCTCCGGGTCCTGGGATCGAGTCCCACATCGGGCTCCCTGCTCCACAGGGAATCTGCTTCTCCTTCTGCCCCTCCTCCCACTCGTTCTTTCAATCTCTCTCTCTCTTAAATAAATAAAATCTTTAAAAAAAATAAAAATAAAAAGATTTTTTAAATCCTTTTTTTTTTAAGATTTTATTTATTTAAGAGAGAGAGAGATTGAAAGAACGAGTGGGAGGAGGGGCAGAAGGAGAAGCAGATTCCCTGTGGAGCAGGGAGCCCGATGTGGGACTCGATCCCAGGACCCGGAGATCATGACCTGAGCCCAAGGCAGACGCTTAACTGACTGAGCCACCCAGGTGCCCCAAATAAATAAATCTAAAAAAAAAAAAAAAGAAAAAAGAGTACACTTTAGAGGTAACTAGGAAGAGAGAGAAAGGAAATGCTTTAGTGCCACACTTGTGTCAGGCTTCTACAAGGTGAAATTGTAATAATCAAATAATAATTCTTCCTATCATTTTTCTCTCTTTGAGAGATATGAACTTTGGTCAACAGTACAAACTTTTTTTTTTTTTTTTTTTGAGAGAAAGAGCACATGCACAGGGGGTGGGGAGGGACAGAGGGAGAGTGAGAGAGAGACTCTCAAGCAGGCTCCGAGCCCAGCATGGAGCCCGGTGTGGGTCTAGATCACACAACCCTGAGAGCGTGACCTGAGTTGAAATCAAGAGTTGGAGGCTTAACAGACTGAGACCCCAGGCATCCCATCATCGGTACAATTTCAAAGGAGACAATCAAACTAATTTTACATAAAATGTTTTTTTTTTTTAACGAACAAATAGCCCAGCACATGCTACTGCCAAAATCTTCTGATAAAACAAGGCCCTTTGGGTATAAATCCCAAGGTCTGAGAGTTCAGCTGGGAAGGGTCATTGATTCTGCAAACGTTAATTGGGCTGGTACAGACACTGCTTAGCACAGGGGATACGACCATAAGTAATACATGATTCCTGTTCTCAAAAAGTTCATGGCTTCTAAATCAGCTCGTCCTTGCCAGGACCAAACCTACTCCTTTACGGAAAGCCAGCTGTCCACACTGCAATCAGTATTTGAAGTCCTTTTAGTCATAGGCGTCGCTATACCTAATTTTTTGGAGCTCAGAAATGGAAACTCATGGATTCAGGGCAGTAGCAAAATGTAACCATCGCTTCCTTTATAATAAAACAGTGCCTGTGTAGAAGAGTAATGGACTTGGCCCCTTGCTTCCAGAAGACTGGAGCATTTAAAGATTCAGAACTGTCAGGGTGCCTGGCCGGCTCAGTCAGATGAGCGCCTGGCTCTTGATTTCTGATCAGGTCCTGACCTCAGGGTTCTCGGATTAAGCCCCCTCCATCGCCTCCGCGCTCAGCAGGGAGTCTGCTTGTCTCCCTTACCTCCCCTACCCCCTGCTTTCTCTCTCTCGAAATAAATAAGTAAAATCATTTTTAAAAAGTATTAAGATTCTTAAAAAAAAACAAAGATTCTGAACTGTTTTCTGTTCAGTAATGATCAAGCTGTCCAATGGGCAAGCTTAAATGACTCAGGCACTGTTCCTTTCTTAGTCCGATGACCTTTAGGACTACTAAAGCAATGTTTTCCATTGGCGGCCTGTTTGGAGAAAGGACATTGCTGATTTGAGAGAGGGCATCTTCACCAATGCCTAAGGAAATCCCTGGGGGTAAAATGAGTCTATCTGAATGAGAGAGAAGACACTTTACCTAGATTATGTCATTCAGTCTTCATTATACTCTTGTGACATCACTATTAATATCCTTATTTTTGCAGATTAGGAAACAGGTGTAATAAGTATAGGCACCTGGTTTAAGAGCACATAGCTACAATTACTGCACCTGCAATTCAAGCCCAGATTGGTGACTCTGAGTCCACGGTAGTTCCACCACAATACTGGCTTGCAGTGAAAAGTCTTTCTAGAGAGGGGAAAGGGAGTGAAGATCTAGAGGTCCATTCAAGCCAGAAGTAATTCATAAGCTTGCAAAAAAGGGGCACAATTTGGGGTTCCTGTCTTAAATTTTCCCTTTTGTCATTTGGAGAAAAGGTCAAATAGGTGCATTTCCATTAGGTTGGCAAAGATCAAGAAGTTAAAAATCCCTTCTGGAAGTGTTGGGGGAAAGAGGCACTCTTAAACATTGCTGGTAGGAGTTATGAATTAGTATAATCTTTATGGGGGACAACTTGGCAACATCTAGCAAAATTACAAATATATGGTAATTTTTAAAAAATATTTATTTGTTTATTTATTTTTAGAGGGAGAGAGCCCATGAGTGGGAGGGAGAGACTGAAGAAGAGGGAGAGAGAGAATCTCAAGCAGCCTGCACTGAGTGCAGAGCCAATGTCAGGCTCCATCTCACGACCTTAAGATCATGACCTGAGCCAGAGTCAAGTGTCAGATGCTTAACCAACTGTGCCACACAGGCTCCCTGAAATGTACGTACCTTTTGGCTCAGTGATTCCACTTCTAGAAATTTATACTACAGAGATACTTGCACATTTGCAAAATTACAAATGGTCAAAGTAATGCACGGCAAAATTGTTTGAAATCACAAAAGTTTGGAAATAAGTGGCCACCTCTGGAGAACTGATGAAACAAACTATGCGAATACACATCTACTCCATGCAGCCCTAGGAATGAGGAAGTGCCATCGACTAATAGGAATTATTTCCAAGATATAGATTTCCAAGCAAGATCCAGGAAGCGTGGTCAACACTCTCTCATTTATGAGACAACTTCTTTTTTTTTTTTTTTTCAAATTTTCGTTTTGTTTGTATTATATCCACGAATATCCCACTAGCCAATCAAGTCACGTGGCGAAACCCAACATCACTGGTACAGGAAAATATTCACCATGCCCAGGCAAAAGGGAAAGGACATAAACAGAAGGAGGGGTAAAAAATTGGGAACAATCCTGCCATCAACCATATCGACTTTTCTTTGACTTTACCCTTTATAGCAATGCCATATGGCGGCAGGTGTTTTGCAATTAAGCATACACACGCATTCATAGATGTTATGAGACAACTTCTATACGCACTTACTTGTCTAGGCACAAACTATCCCTGGAAGACTATTTGAGACACTGATAACATTAGATAACAGTATCATACCTAAGAAAAGGTATGCTATGACAGGCGAGGGGAGTTCAGAACAAGAGTGAAGACTTTAATTCTTTAAAACTTTTTTTCTAAAGGGGGGGGCGTCTGGGTGGCTTAGTTGTTAACCGTCTGCCTTTGGCTCAGGTCATGATCCCGGGGTCCTGGGATCGAGCCCAGCATTGGGCTCCCTGCTCTGCGGGAAGCCTGCTTCTTCCTCTCCCACTCCCCCTGCTTGTGTTCCCTCTCTCGCTGTCTGTCTCTCTCTGTCAAGTAAATAAATAAAATCTTAAAAAAAAATAAAAAAGAATATGGTGAGAGATAGCGTGAGCATGAGCTGGGGGAGGGGCAGAGAAAGAGAGGGAGAGAAGACTCTTAAGCAGACTCCACACCCAGCATGGAGCCCGTTGTGGGGCTCATCCCACAACCCTGAGATCACGACCTGAGACGAAATCAAGAGTGGGACCCTTACCCGTCACTTAACTGACTGAGCCACCCAGTCGCCCCTAACTCCTTTAAACCTTTTACCGTACGAATATATTAGGTATTCAAGAAAAAGGAACTGAATTAAAATTTAAATAAAGCACATGCATTTTTAAGACATTCACATTTTACAGTCGTCACCACTATCCATCCCCATAACTCTTTTCCTCTTGTAAATCTGAAACTTTATACCCATTAAACAGTAACTCCCCCTTCTCCCCTCCGCCTAGCCCCTGGCAACCACCATACTGTCTCTCTGATTTTGATTACTCTAAGTAACTGACACAAGTGGACTCATACAGTATTTGTCTTTTTGTGACTTGCTGATTTTACTTAGCGTGCTGTGCCCACAATTCATCTGTATTGTAGCACATTGCAGAATTTCCATTGTTTCCCCCCCCTTCTTTTTTAAGGCTGAATAATATTCCAGTAAATGAGTATAACACGTTTCGGTAACCCATTCATCAGTTGATGGACACATGAGTTGTTTCCATGTTTTTGCTCTTGTGAAGAGTGCTGCGATGAACAAGGATCTGCAAACCCTTGAGACGCTGCTTTCCATCTTTTTGGGTATATATCCAGAAGTAGAATTGGTGGGTCACATGGTAATTCTATTTTAATTTTTTGAGGAACCATCATAATGTTTTGTGACTATTTTCCATAGCAGCGGTACCATTTTATATTCCCACCGACAAGGGTTACAATTTCTCTACATCCTCACCAGCACTTGTCTTCTGGTTTTCGTTTGTTTATAGTAGCCATCCTAATGGGTGTGAAGTGGCATAGTATGTCTTTGGGGATCAATAGTATGGTTAGTGGATACTGGTGTCGGACCCCCATGACTTTGAGTGCTGCTACTTACTAGCTGTGTGACCTTTGATATTGTCCTAGGCCTCAGTTTCCCCATTTGTAAAATCAGACTTATCTCAGAGGGTTGGGGAGCACTGAATGCACATAAAACACCCAGGTTACGGAAAGCACCCAGCAAATGTAATTATTTCTGCCTTAAAAGCTCCAACAATAAACCAAATTCTGATTTGCTCTGGCTCCTTTTGGGCTAGTGTGGAGGCAAAGTGACAAACTAGATTTCTTAAGGAGTTTCTCTACCTAGGGGCTTGAGTCTGGGGGACTTCATACATTCTTCACTGACATTCTTCCTTCCTGCTGCCCCAACCCGACCTGCAGACCTCCCACCTGTGCCAAATGACGTGTGCTTGAAGTGAGGTTACTCAGAATCCAGCCAGTTTATGTTTTCTCAGGCGTGGAGGACGGGAAGAAATCCTGTTGACACAGTTATGTAAAGCCTGTCACTCAGTCCCCTGCCTATTACCTCTGAAGACCGTTATGCATATTAAAGAAGGGGGGCGGCAAATACAAAAGAAAAATAAACGAGAAAGAGTGAGAGAGTGAACAAATCAGGATGCATGAGGGAATCCACGTGGTCGCCAATCTGTAACTGATCAGAGCAGCTACACTGAAGCAAAACCCGCAGCTCCTACCGCCAAATATATTGCAATGGAGAAACCGTCCACAATGGGGTGTCTGTATCCTTAGCAGAGTCTTTGGGCTGCCGCTTAAGAGACTCCGCCGCTACTCCCACCCCTTTTGCACCCAGTAAACCACGCGATGTAACAACGGAATCTGGTTCTGTGTGTGCGCTGTGAGTGTGCGCTTTGCAAACCATCTGGGCTCCATCCTGCGCGGTTGGAACGACGATCGATCCCGGACGAGTTGGGGGAGTTGGAGCTTGCCTGTGTCTCCTCCCTTTCTCTGCTCCCCTCTAGCCCCCACCCCATCGTTCGCTCTGCCCTAACGTTTCGCTAGCGGAGGGACGTAGGTTTTCAGCACCAGGAGGCCGTGGACCTTCTCTGGAGGCGTGCAGGGCACCCTCCAGAGGGCCAGAGCTGATTGCAACCTGCTCACCACGACCCTCCCCCTCCTTCCCAAATTCGCCGCCCCAGGCTGTAATATTACAAGCAGCGTGCTCTGTACCCGTGCGGGAGTCCAGGAAGGCTGCGTGACCTTCCAGCGAACTCCACCACGGCTGGGGGGATGGAGGCTGCCCCGGGGCCTGCAGGCTGTGTATCGATCCCCCCAGCCTCAGCCAACACAAGTTCTCCCGGTACAAACCCCTCCCTCCCCTCTCTGCTTTCCCAGCCTTGTAGGCTTCTAACGCCTAGCTTGAGGCGCCCTCCCCTCTTTCCCGCAATAAAGTAAACCGGGTGGATATTCATCCCCCGCCCTCACCCTCCTCCTTCCTTCTCCCTCCCCCCTCAGCCTACTAACCCCGCGCCCAGAGCTCGCCGCCGGCGGGCCCCTTCCACCCAGTGTATCATAATGCCCAACGCTCTTCTCCTCCCCCTCTCTTAATCAGAAACGTGCTCGCGAGCCCCCCTCCCTCTGCATGCATACATTAGGGTCTGCTTTGCATGCAGCGGCAGGCGGAGAACTGAGGAAGAAGGGGCGGGGGCGCTTTTGCCCGCCTCTTCCCTCCAGGCCCCGTTAGCCATCCAGCTTCAGCTTCGTTGTAACACCGCCTCGTTAGCGGAGCACGCCGTGGCCCCAATGCCCGGGCTGGAGAAACACGACCCAACTCTCTGCAGAAGGGCATGAGAGCCAGAGGTTCCTCAGCCCCGAGTGCATAGTAGGGCGAGGAGGTGGCGGGAGACCTGCCACTTGGTGTGTGCATTTTGGAGAGAGCTCCGGCATGAAAATGGGAGGGGCTCTCTCTCTCTTTTTTTTTTTAAAGCGCGTTCATTGAGGGCCTTTCTATTTTGCTTATAGTAAACTGGGCAACGCTTCCGTTTTGCATATGGCACAATAAGGGCCCTTTTATTCTAGAAGCGTTAAATGAGGGCTAACCCATCTTGTAACCGTGCCTCGAGGCAGAGAAGGCTCACTCGTCCCCGACCCGGCAGCCGCGCTATACTGGAAGCCGCTCTCCCGGGCGGTTCGATTCCCAGCTCATCCCGGGAACGTGTGTAATCGGCCTCTCGGCTCTCGAGGCTGCAGGCGGCCGGGCTCCCTCCGCCTCCATCCTCCCTGTAGTCCTCGCCCCCTCCCCCTCTCCCCGGAACCCGCGCTCCGCGTCGGGCTCCTGGACTTCCTTCCCCCCTCCTTTTCCCCAGCAATGCCGCTCCCGGAGGGCGGGGCATGCACTTATCCAGGTTGCGGGGCTGGCGGGCGGGCGGGCGGCGGCGGCCCGGGCCTCGGCCTGGCGGAGCCGCGGTGCGGCGTCGGGAGCGTAGGCCCGAGCCTGCTATACAGATTGCGGGGCGGGCGGGCGCGGCCCGGCGCTCTGCATAGCGGCCGTCCGGGTGCAGGCCGCCGGGCGGCGCCGAGTGGCTCAGGCAGGTTCCGGGGCCCTCGGCCCCCCCCTCCGCCTCCCCGCCCCCCTGTGTTGTCGCCTCTCCCTCTCGCTGCTTCACTTCACGGGGCGAACATGGCGCACAGCTGTCGGTGGCGCTTCCCCGCCCGACCCGGGACCACCGGGGGCGGCGGCGGCGGGGGGCGCCGGGGCCTGGGGGGCGCCCCGCGGCAACGCGTCCCGGCCCTGCTGCTTCCCCCCGGGCCCCCGGTCGGCGGCGGCGGCCCCGGGGCGCCCCCCTCCCCCCCGGCTGTGGCGGCCGCGGCGGCGGCGGCGGGAAGCAGCGGGGCTGGGGTTCCAGGGGGAGCGGCCGCCGCCTCAGCAGCCTCTTCGTCGTCCGCCTCGTCTTCGTCTTCGTCATCGTCCTCAGCCTCCTCTGGGCCGGCCCTGCTCCGGGTGGGCCCGGGCTTCGACGCGGCGCTGCAGGTCTCGGCCGCCATCGGCACCAACCTGCGCCGGTTCCGGGCTGTGTTTGGGGAGAGCGGCGGGGGAGGCGGCAGCGGAGAGGTAAGGGGGCGAGGAACCCCCAGGTCCGGGGTCTCGACCCTCTGCGGAGCCCCCTCCCCTCCCCCATCCGGGATTGTGGAGCATCCCAATTCCGGGACCCTCCTGGGGTCCCTGACCCGGGGCAAACGGCCCTCCCATCTTGGGACCCCCGTACATGGGTGCAGACCCCCAGGCGCCCCCACCCCGGGGTTTGGACCCATCTTGCTAAGGGCGTTTGCCCCCCCCTTCCTTCCCCTGACCCTTCCCCAAATCCCTTGGCACAGACCCCTCGCCGGGGTTTCCCATCCCGGGACTGAACCCCTCCTCCCTTTCACAGATTACCTCATCCGAGCAAGATTCCTCCCTCCCTCCCTCCTAGAGACCTGATCCCGCCACATCCCCGCCTCCCTCTCTGGGCAGATGTTTTACTCTTGGGGCAGTTTTCCTCTTGGGCATCTCTCGGGTGATGGCCTCATCTAGGGCCACGTTCTTCTCCTACCCCTTGGGGACCGATGTCCCTTCCAGCTCCTTGCTTCCGAAAACCTGATGAACCCTCGCCCCATCCCCGGGCCAGGTCCCTGCACTACCAGCCACTCCCCCTTCCTTCACCTCCACCCTCCATCCTCCACCCCCCACCCCACGCAGCTAGATCCTCCCTCCTCCTTCCCTACCCCGCCAGGAAAAATCTACTTTCCTCTCCACCTTGCCTCCCTTCCCCTCCTTTCCCTCTGGAGATAACGGTGATCTCCTCGTACAGCAGTCTGTATCCCCCATTTTACAGAGCTACAGTTTCTAGCCTACTGGTAGCAGGGAATTACTCTACCTTCACTCCACCCTTTCCCTCCTTTAGAATGAAGGATTAGTGGCATCTTTGAGAGGAAAATAGTCCACTGTCCCCTAGGCTCAGAGAGGAGCAGCTTTCCACCATTCCCCCTGGAGAGGAGGCAGGCTTTCCCTCCAGCTCTGGGGAAGGGGGCCCCTGCGAGGGGAGGTGTTTGTGGGGGGACTTGGGCAGCATCCTCCCAGGGGAAGCAGCTGCTCTCCTACCCCACCCACTGCGCCTGAGAGCACGCAGTCTCCAGCCCTAGCTCCCTCCCGCCCTTCTCTTCTCCGTCATTTCACTATTGATCCACCTTTTCCTAGGCCAATCCTGGGGCTTGGAAGGGGTGGGGGAAGCAGGGTTGGGGTGAGGAGAGTAGATAAGGGACAGTTTTACTTTATTACGCTGGTGGTGGTGGTTGCTTTTGGTTGGGAGAAAGGGGGGGGTGTGAAGCAAAGTTATTCCTTAGAAGGAGGAGTTAGGGTTATCTCTCTGATTCTTATAGGGGGACCCGAGGTGGATGAAGGGGTCAAGAGCTTTGCTCCTTCCCCATTAGTACTGGGTCAGGAATGGGGATGCCTTGATGAGCGTTATTCAGCCCCCTTCAGCAAAAAGGAAAGTTGCCCTGGGAAGGGAAGTTGAGTTCAGGTTCAGCCAGTGTTGTTGCGCATTTGTTTTCCATTGGATGCAGAAGGGGGAGTTTGAATTGTAGGGGAGGGGGGAGAATGAGATGGGGGATGCTAGGAGGAGGAAGAGCAGCTGCTAGGGGCTGAAGCGAAGGGGGGGTAGGGGGTTGCTGCTCTGGAGTGCTCTTGATTGAAACAGAAAGGGAAAGATAACAACCAGCCGTTTCCTGCGTGCTCTGCCGTTGGTCCCGGGCAAACCCCTTGTCCCCTATTGTGCCCTGCACCCCTCTAGATATACGGAAAGATCCTGGGAAGAAGGGGAGGGAGGAGGTCCCAGAGACCCTGGCCCCTCCTTTCAAGGAGCTGGCATTTTTTAGTTGTTAGTCTTCCTGCCTCCTTTTTAAAATCGTTTCTAAGGCAGCCTGATCAGGAGACTGACAACAACCCGCCTTCTGACAGAGCAAGGAGGACATGATGGGGGCGTGTTCCTTGCTGTGTAGCTAGCTAGCTGCAGCGTCCCTCTTCCCTGCCTCTCTCTGCTCTCTCTCCACCTCCTTTTCCCAGCCTTCAGAAGGCAGCTGCAGTCAGCAGGGTTGATTGAGACTATTTATTGGTTGCTGTAGATTATTATTTTTTTTTGAAAGGCCAATTCTGTATTTTTTAAGCTAACAACACAGATCCCATGTAGTTGGAGAACCAAAGGCCTCATACATGACAAAAAGACTGAACCGTTCAGGTTACTTGCATGGAGTTGGTGCTTAAATGTGAGTTGATTTTGCTTTTTTAAAAGATACAGCAGCAAAAAAAAAAAAAAAAAAAAAGACTTACTGACATTTCATTTACCTGCTTATTTTCGAAATTGAGACTTGCCTGGTTATATGTAGAATTTTAGCCCCATGTGTATTTGAGTATAATAAGAAAGTCTGTATTAGGAGAAGTTAGTCTATTTTAAGGGGATCCTGAGACGTATTTTCTTCTTGTTTAGCATGCTTATGTATTTTCTATCGAGGGACGAAGTGTTCACATGCCAAATGTTGTTATCACATATTCAAAAGCAAAGTTTTATGCTGACAGCTTGCAATCGTAGCTTTTCAAGAGACTGGTTAGAAAGAGAGCCACCTGGATTCAGGGACCTAATGTCTGGGCACCAGAATATTTTATCTGTTGGTCTTTGACAAATCACCTTTAAAGTTTGAATCAGGTGCTAACACTTCCTTATCCACTGGCATTATTTTGCTGAGCAGTAGTATGTAGTGTCAGGCCTGTTAGGGAACTGCAGTTAATTCAAATAAGATTATATTAATATGTTGTTCTTGTTTTTTTCTTTTAAACTTTTGCCTGAACGTACTTTACTCTGAGAAGAGTGGTTGACTCCTTACATTCAACTTCAGTAATTTTTCTGAATTGGGTTTGAATGAGCCGTTGTTCCAGTGGTAAGCTTTTTATGTGGTAGTTGGAAGCAATTTGGTATGGGTTGATGGTATTCGTTGATTAGTGCTACCCCATAGTATGGCTGAGGACTAAATCACTTAGTAGTGATTAGATCCTTTGACCTGGTAGTTTTCAGTGTAGAAACCAAGCATTTTGTTACAGAGTCTCACAAATCAATGATAAGGTTCCAAAAGGGAAGTTCAGGGTTCCCCTGGGCTGGCATACTTACAGAATTCTAAAGATTGTTTCTTAGAATTCACTCACAGATCTGTATCAAGTCTTGTCTGGATTCATCAAGAAATGGTTTTGTGACCGAAAATGAGTCTAGCCTCTTTAAATTCTGGTTTGCTTTAAGTGAGTAATGACTGTAACTTGTTTATAACAAAATGTAAGTTAATACTTACAGAACTAGTAAGTTCAGGTAGTTGAAAGGGGGTAGAACTTCCAGATCACTTCCCTGTTTAAACTCCTTTAGCCATGGGAGACTTGTCCTTCATTGCCAGCGGTCCCTAACTTCCCTTGGACTGAATATCTCTGGGTAACAGCTACATGTAAGAGTTCTTCAATGACCAAATTCTGTCAGAATGGAATTATTTTTAAAAATATGTAGGTGTTGCTGGTCTCCTCTATTTGGGCTTTTTGTGTGACAATCGAAGTAGAATTTAAGTTGGATTTTACTGAGTGCAGCAGGAAATCACAGAGGTCTGCTTCTTCATCTGCCCTTTCCCCTCCATATTGTCCCACTTTTCTGAGGATTGTCTCCGGTACTGTTAATGCCACCATACTTTGCCATCTAAATAAACATGGTACAGCATCCTCTCTGTTGACGAGAACTTGAGCTGTTTTTAATATAAACCCCACAAGTGGTTTATGTATCAGCAACTAGTCTTTGTTTATTAATTCCGTAATCCACTTACCCTTCCTTACCACCTCACGAAATGTTAAAAGCAAAATTTCCACGCTGATCACAAAGTGGCACATTTTCAGTAGATATAAATGGAAACTGAATGGCAACCTTGGTCTCTCTTTGTTTTTATTTGAAATGGCAGTTTAGTTGAGGTGGACTAAGGCACACTCTTGGTTGGGCCTAGAAAAGATGATGTTCCTGTAGGCAGAGGGTAGTTGGAGAGTATCTGTGATTTTGTTTTTGGTTTGGTTTGGTTTTGTTTTGGATGTTCACTGGGCACATGTACCAAGAGGGGGGAGTTGTTCTTTCATGGCCTTCACAGCTAATCCTGAGCTTGACAGGGAAAATGAAGCAGAGAACACAAGGGGAGTAGAAGAAGGCTCAGAGTGGAAGTCAGTGGGCAAGGGCTCTCCTCGCGCTCATCTCTGTCACTGACCAGTCATGGGACCTTGGGCAATTCACTTTTAACCTTGAATATCTGACCTGTTAAATGAAAAGGTCGGGCTAAATATTAGCTCATGAATCTTTTCTGCTCCAGTATTCTGATTCTTTTCTATTAAGTAATTTTTTTTTGGTCAGGTCAGAACTTCATATTCTGAGTTTTTTTTAAGAGTCAGAGTCGGTGAGCCTATTCAGTAGTTTTTAATATTAGTTTGTACATTGCCCATTTAATTGGCATGATTGTTGGGAAGAGAACTTTCAACTTAGTGGGAAAGTTTTCATTGTATGGACAAAATATAATGACTGAAGTGTATGGAAAAAGTTCTTTGCTGGAGTTGACCGATGTCATTTATAAGAAAAGTGAAGATGAGATTTTAAATACAAATCATCTTGTGTTGAGAGGCCCTCTTGCTTGATTAAATTTGTTTCACGTTTTCCATGTCGTGGATTCCTGACTACAAAAGGGAAGTTATTTTCAGTCTAGGTGGTGTATTCCTTTAGGTGTGTGAGCTTTTAAATGGAAAGTTCTGTGCATTAATGAATTTATGAATCCAAAGTGACAGTACCTGTGTTGCAGGGAGCAGCTGTTAATAGGCTCTGAATGTAGGACTTTGGTTTATACTGAGCATCAGAAATGTAGTCTTCAGAACGCTTCTTCATTCTCACTGCGAGCCATGTGACATGTCCCCATCTCTTCCTTCCATTCAATGATCTGAAGGCACAGTGCTCTTGTAGGAAATTACCATTCACAAAATAATGATTTGCCTTCTGATTACTAGTTGAGAAGAGAAAATGCTCCCATCTTGACTCCATTTCTGTATCTTTGCTCACCTTGAAGCTGTCCTTCCGTAGAGCACCTGTGTAGAGTCCCACTCCATACCCATTGCCTTCCTTGCCCTGTAGCTAGAGGGGGTGGCGAGGGTGCTTTGCTTGCTCTGAGGCATATAACACTCTGCAGTGCCTCTCTCTCCCTCTCTCTCTGTCTCTCTCTCGGAGGCTCACTGTTTTAATTGTAGGTCTCCTAATTAAGATCTCTTTGTGCCTGCCCACATTCCACTAGTGTTGGCACAGGACTTCAGTTTCCTTCTAGCACTTCACTTGAAGGCCTTCGGTAGGGCCTTTTGTGAATATCTTGTCTTTCCATTCTTCCTCTGCCAAGGTGGAGAGCCCAGTGGCATAGACCTTTGAGAAAGGGGGAAGCTATGTGACTGTCACTACTTTGGAAGGAATTTATTCCAGGATTGCCGGGATGGCAACTTCTGTTGTCTGCATATGTTATTTTCAGGGATTAAGGAAGGTTAAATTACTAATGAGTCTGACATAACCTACCTGTAATTTTTAATCAGATTTTTAACCCCTTGGGCACTAGTAGGAAAGAGCTCACTGTGAAAAAGTATTTGTTTGGGTCTTACCTAGATTGTTTTAAAGCTTGATAAGTATAGTTTTATCATGGAATAAATCACAGACTCGTGATTTTTGTGGACTGGTAGGTTGTGAAGATAATCAAATGAAATTATTGATTGCTCCTGAATTGTATCAGACTGAATGAACATTGACTTAGAGATTTGAATGAACTTTTTTCATTAGAAAAGACTTAGGGAGGTTCTAGAAATTATTGAGTTAATTAGGAATACTCCTATAGGGTCTAGTCTTTCTTGAGAAATTTGGCAATTGGCTAGGCTTCTACGGTAGTTTCAGAAGAAGGCAAAATAATTGGAAAATGTCATTTCACTTTAATTTCCATCATACCAGTGCTCAGAATGCAGCCTGTCGGGTACTGGATCTAAATGTGGTCTGCTAGAGGAAACATAGTCTTTATTGGGAGAAAGGGATCTTGAATCCTTCACCTGGGCCCAAATGGTTTCATTGATCACATCAGTATGAGGCAGGCAGACAAAGGGCTACTTTTCTGTTGTTATTGTCATTTCATTGGTTGTGAAGAAGGCCTGAAAGAAGGAAGTACAGGATCTTTATGGCATGCATTAAATAAAGCTGGAGGCCCGCGCTCTTATACCTGAGTGGGTGGTTTTATGGCCTAATTCTCTAATTGCTGGCATTTATGACAGTGTGGATGCTACTGGCCCTGTGGCCGAGGTGGATTATNAGGGAAAGAAAAGGGGTCCTTTTGTTGGCCTTTTCATTTCCCCCCTCAATAAGATCTCTGAGAAGGCCCCGAGGAAGTGCACAGACACTTGAACTGAGGGAATGACATCCCATAAAATGGTTCTTTATGTTTTTAAAAAGGATGAGCTGCTTTTCGTGACCTATCCAAAGAAATCCATACCACCACTGTTAAATATTTCAATGAGCTTTGTACCTTGTCAGGTTACACACCAGGGGAAGCCGGCCATGAGGCTGTAGCCACTGCCAGACGTTTGCCTTTTGAAGACTAAGACATTTGAAAGGCGGATTTTGTCGTGTGATTTGTAGTTGTTTGGGATGATAGAAGTCCCCTTGTAGGATTAGTACAAAACTTCTTAGGGGCCAAACTTGGCTTCACTTTTTAGATGTTGGACATCTTTAATGAGCTTTAGTTTTAAAGAAACAGAGATACAAATGCAGGAGTTAGTTGACAGTTTTCTGCACTGGCTGTGAAAATTCCCCTTCCTTTGAAATGAGTAGTTGTTTTTCTATTTGACAAATAGACCGAAGGGATTTCCCCAGAAAACTTACCTTTAATTATCACTGCAGCAATGCCTTGTGTCCCACCAGTGGGGCGGATCTCTTCCACTTGCATTTACCTCTAGAGCTGGAGTTTCTTTCATATATTTTATCTCTTTTCTTGCATTTTTGTCGTTGTGTTTGGTTGGAATGCTTGGGTGTAGATGTTTTGAGTCTTTCGGCGGCCAGAGCCATGAACTTGTCTGACATCGGAACTGTTGAAGCCAGATCCCACCCTGACGGTCTGTGCTTTGCTGAAGCATCATTGTTTCATTCTCCTTTTACAGCATCAAAGTAACTGTGGCTTTCTGTCTTGAGTTAGGAGAGTAGTATTACTTGTGAGGTGTGTTGTTGGAGAACATTTTTTTCAGCCAGCTCTCCTTTGTACTATCTCCGTTCTGAAAACGGAGGAGAAATTAATCACAAATATCTCTACAATAAATATCTACACCCAGAGGAATAAATATTTACACATGTCTACATTCAACTTCTGTCCATCCATGAGTATTGACTAATTTTTAGATCAAATGCAAACATACAACATTGTTCCTAGATTATTGCCTTTAATTATAAGCAGTAAAACCATGTGGATATCATCTCTTTAAGCCCAGCTAATGAGGAAATCCTTTTGTAATCTCTCCGGCTAGGATTTTTTATTTGTGCATATATAAATACCTTTATAAAGGATGGGGAGAATCTCATTATCTAATCTGTAATAGTGTGAGATAGTATAGCACAGTAATTAGAAGCTGTTAAGACCACGGGCTCTGGATTTAGACTGCCTGGGTTCAAATCTTTGCTCCCTGGTTTATTAGCTGAATGACCTTGGAAAAGTTTCTTAACCTCTCCATGCTTCAGTTTCTTCATTTGTAAATTAGCAGTAATCAAGCTTTGTAAAATTATTGTGAGGCTTAATTGAAATTATGCATGCAAAGTACTTAGCAATTTGCCTGGTACATAAGAATCCCTAATTATTATTAGGACTCAAAGTTTGAAAGGCCACGAGGGCTATAATCTTATTTTTTTCCATCAAGATAACTGGGTTTTATTACTCTGATACATACATGTATATGTGTACACATACATACCTATTTGAGAGCTATAATCTTGACTTTAGAATGTTCTTGATTTGGGTCTGGATGTCAAGTTCATTAGTAAGCTAGGCGTAACTAAATTGAAGGCCAGCCACACATCTCAGCAACGGGGTACCACTGGTGTCCAATGAGAACATAATTAGAGATAAGGCAGAAAAGGGAGGAAAGAGAACAAGACAGTAAATAGGCAGGTGGGACACCGAGGAATTCAGTGTTTCCAGGAGTTGCATAGTTATCACAGCCAAGGCAGCTATGTTGGGGTTGCTACTCCTGGATCTCGATAACTAGTTTCCCTTACCTTTTTATGTATGAGTCTAAATACGCGGGGATCCTTTGCAACGATTCTGAGGCTCTTCATGGTCCTTAGCCCCCAGGTTCAGCTCCGTTCGTCTATACTTGGTAACTAGTTGACATTTGTTCTCAAGTGTCAGCACGGGGAGAATTAAGTGTTGGTCTACAGAGATCAACACAATTAATAATTTAATTATAGAAGAAATGCTAAGTTGTAGGTTACAGTTCCTGGGGGTTGGAACTTAGCTTGAGAAATAAAAAAGAACCACAAGTAGAATAGTCAAAAACACATACGGTTTAAGAATACCAGTAGAGGGTAGTTTGCTTGAGGAGGAGACATACAGTTCTGCTTTATCTCTCTTAAAAAAAAAAACGCCGAATACACCCCATCATTTACAGATGAAGAAACTGAGGCACAGGCAAGCTAGATAGTTTTCCTGAAGTCGTATGGCAAGTAAGCAGCAGAGCTGGAATTCGAATCTAAACCCGTATCCATCAGAAAGCTCGCTCAGTCATACTCTCTGTCACTATCTTCACCTCTTTTTTCTTTGCACCCCCTCCAGTCAGTTTGTGAGGCTTGTCCGTGATACTGTTGCAGTGTTTAATCTGTGCCTGCTGTTCTGTTTTTACCATCCTACTTGAAACTCCCAGTACCTTTGCATGGATTATTACCATAATCTACCCCGTCTCCCCGCCTGCCTTTTCACTATGTACACTGTTGCCAGTGGTTTTCTTAAATATAGATCTGATTATGTCACTTTATTCCTAAAACCCTTTGCCTCCCCACTGAATATAAAATAAGATTTAAAATTCTCAGCCCTTCATAATCTAGCTGGCCTACATTTCTGCATTTTGAACATTATCTCCTGAACACACATTCTCACTTACATGCTTCAACCATGTTGGGCTACCAGTCTATTAGATGTTCTCCATGGGCTGTGTGTACCTGCCTTTATAGCTTTGCTAATGCCTCTCCTTTGCCTTAAAGTCTTTCCCATCTTGCCCTGCCTCTGGCTCATTCATCTTTCATGGCTCAGCTCAGATCCCAGATCCCCTCTACCAAGAAGCTCTTACAGATGCCACTGCTAGTGGAAATTCAACTTCTCCTTTCCCGTTTTCTTATTGTACTTAATACCTACCTTTAAAAAAATTTACTCCAGGTTACCTTATAGTGTAAATACTTTTTTTTTTAAGTTTATTTTTAGAGAAAGCATGCATGCGAGCGGGAAGGGGCAGAGGGAGAGAGAGAGAATCCCTAGCAGGCTTCATGCCTCGCGAGGAGCCCGACATGAGGCTTGATCTCATGACCCTGAGATCATGACCTGAGCCAAAATCAAGAGTCGGATGCTTAACCGACTGAGCCTCTGATGTAAATACCTTTGAATGTGTCTGTCTTCCACCATTGGATTGTGATTTCCTTAAGACTTGGACCATTTCTAAGTCACCATTTGTGTTTTATATTGTTTATAGTGGTGACTTTCCGTGCAGAAGGTGATCAGTGAGTATCTGTTGAATTGAAAATCCGATACACGTACAACTTTTAGGAATATCTTGCAAGGACAGCGTTACAGAAGCTGTTATGTTGTACAAGACTTAGTAGCAGGAGAATTGTAAGTGATTTTTTTAAAATAGTGAACTGGGGCTCCTGGGTGGCTCAGTGGGTTAAGCATCCATCCGACTCTTGATTTTGGCCCGGGTCATAATCTCAGGATTGTGAGAGAGAGTCTTCCATCACCTCCTCACTGGGCATGGGGCCTGCTTGGGATTTTCTCTCTCCCTCTCCCTCTGTCCCACATCCCCCATCTCTAAAAAAAAAAACAAAAAAGGTAAACTAACTCAAGTGTAGCAGAGGAACATTTCTGTAATAGTACTGAGTGGGGTTTTACAAGTGGTGTTGAGGTGTCCTGACAGGATGCCATCATCTTTTATGTAGATAATGCCAGCGCTGACCATCCCCTTACTTGAGTGTTGTTTCCATTTCTAGGTTCCTCAACTTAAAGGGGATGAGGAGACGTTGGAGGCGGTTCTGAGGAGACTCAAAAGATGATTATATGATTGGAAGTCAGTCCTGTGAGGAAAGTTTGGGAGAATGAAAGGTTAAGAGGCAACTTAATAACTCTTCCAAAGACATGAAAGGGTCCATTCTTAGGAATGAATGGTAACCAGCTGTTTTCCAGCCCCACGGGTCCGAGAGTAAGAGAAGTAGGTCTACACTGAAGCAGAGGGTAGTTATATAAAGAACTTGTTACTAATGATGTTTGTCATAGTGATGGTTGAAAAGGTTACCAGAATAAGGTTACCATCTTCTCTGGAGGTGAATTTTTAAAGTACCGTCATCCTGCCTATATATGCATAGAATGACCTCTCCAACTACCCTCTCGTTCTGGGAATCAAAAAGTGTATTTTCATTCAGATCTAGAGGGTGTGGATCATGTTTTGTACTTCTTAATATTCCCCCAGGGGTCTTGGGGCCCTACTGGCTCCTTAAGTATTTGACTTGAATTGTCAATTTGTGGCAATAATTAACTTTCAGTAGTAAGCTCCAGAGAAATGGCTTTATGAAACGATATTATAGTAGTTTTATAGGAGAATAAAAACGTAGTAAATGGAGCTAAGAGAGAAATCTTAACATCAAGAGAAACCAGGGAATAAGGTGTGGTCTTACTATCGGAAGCAAGTAAGTGTTTGTAGGTTTCATGTCCATTTTCAATTGTAGTTAAAGAGATGTGCTGCAGAATATCCTTTGGTAAGGTTATCACTCTTGGGGACGTAGTATAACAAGTGCTTTGTAAATCCTTTCCAATCTAATACAAGCTTGCTTCATGTGAATGAGGATTACAAAGGCCTCTGACCCTTGGCTTTTGAGGCTGTGTGGAGGGCTTGCATCACTCAGAATGAAACCTTTTTAGATATGTTGGGTTGCAGAAAGCATTTCCTGTACAGTCAGAATGAAAACTGTGAATTGGGATTATTCATATAGATTACCAAGAGTCTGGGCAGAGCTGATATTAACGCCAGCTCTTTTTCCTACCAAGTCGTAGTTCCAAAACCTTGATTGGGTTATTAACACTGAATTCAGTACTGGAATATATATAAATTCCTTCTTTTAGGTGAAGTGATATGAGATTTACTTAAGGTTATATATGTATAATGAACTTTCTAAGTTTCATATAGTAAATATGTCCACTCTTAACTAGACAGTCTCATTAAATGACTGGAGTTCAGCGGTGTAGCTGGATTCTTGCAGGAATTCTGCAAGTGGTGGCAAAGTCAAGGGCAGTTTGGATTCCCTAGTTGTAAAATTGGGTGTCACTTAAGAAACTCTGGGAATTGGAAATGTAAGAAATTCATGCTTTTCCTGGAACTTTTTTTTTAAGATTTTAATTTTATTTATTTATTAAGATATAGAGAGAGCGTGCACAAACAGGGGGTGGGGGGGACGATGGGACAGTGGGAGGAGCAGAAGGAGAGGGGGAGAGAGAATCCCTACGGAGCCTGATGCTCCGCTCAATCCCAGGACCCTGAGATCATGACCTGAACCGAAATCAGGAGTTGGATGCTTAACCGACTGAGCCACCCAGGCGCCCTTTTTCCTGGAACTTTTAATTATTAGTCATACAGATTTAAATTCAGAAAGCAAGCAATTATGAAGGCAAAGAGTAATTGTCATGATTCTTTGTTCTACTTGAGAGACTCTGGAGTTGGAGTAATAAAAAATAAAATGCCAGGGACTTTTTTTTTTTTTAATTGGTTAATGCCACATAATGCGGGCTTCTCAGAATGCGATGGCAAACTTGCAAATATAATGTGGTAGTCAGAGGGGAGTCCGTTGGTTTTTCAAGATACTGAGAACACACAATGAGAACACAAAACTTCCCTACTCCTACTTTGAACATTAATTCCCGAAAACTATGAGATCAAAGTGGTGCTGGCTGACTTGGTAGCTTTGTTGTCTTGCCGAGGAGAACGTTCACTTTTGTCGCCTACCTCCACACTGCTCCTTCAGAAAACGGACTTTACCGAGGGATAGTCCTATTTACCTTCAGAAAGAAGGAAGTTGTGAAAACCTCGTGTTACCGGAGTTGTTCTTGGTCATTCAGCAGCACATCTGGCCTCCCAGAAGGAGAGGTGCACCCTGCCCTTGGTACCAAGATAGGACCAACAAGCTGGAAGAAGAAAGTTGAAATTTTGTAGTAGAACCTTGTAATCGAATGAGCATATAACTCAGAACGAAGTTAACTACTTAAAGTTGGCATCTGGGGGATCCAAATCTCTTGTAATAAAAAGAACCGTCTCTGAAAACAACGTTGGTGTTTGTTGGCTTAATTTTTCCAGCCTATTCAAATGGATCTGGTCATGTGGTACTTTCCTGTGGTGCTAATTAGCTTAATTTCTACAGCATATCAGACTGACTTCTTCTGCTTCAGACTTGGAACCTAGGAGTCTGCAAATATACCTTTCTTGATTTGGTTTGGTTTGGTATTTTAAGATCCAGTGAAATAATTTTGGGCATTGCCAAGAATCTGTATAGTTTACTGTCTGATGTAGTGTGTTCATTTGCTGTCTTTTCTTTTTTCTTTTCTTTTCTTTTTTCCTTTCCTTTCCTTCCCTTCCCTTCCCTTTTCTTTCTTTCTCTCTCTATCTCTCTCTCTAGCTCTCCCTCTCTCTGTCTTTTTCCAAGACCAGTGCACCACTTAATGGCTGCTTTCTGAAGCAGGGTGGGTGGCGTTCACCTGTTGTCTCATTTGCTTGGCTGTTTTGAGCATCTCTGCTTCTTGCTCTTGTTGACATGGAATGAGGATGGAGGGTACTACTTCTTTCTCTAATGACAGAGTGGGTAATACTTCTGTTTGTCAGGTGGCAGTTGCTAGGTAGAATTGAGTTAAATATTTGAAAACTGAATTTCATTCTTGTGTGGGTGAAAATTTTACCACCTATTATTATTGAAGAAGAGTGTATTATTGGCTTTGCACTCTTTAATCCTAGGTGACTTTTTTGCGTTAACATTTCTCAATATCAGGCAGAGATCATATTTAAAATGGTTTATTTTTTTTCAAGATTTTATTTTTTGAGACAGGGAGAGCGTGAGAGAGAGAGTGGGAGAGCATGAGCAGTGGGGAGAGGCAGAGGGAGAAGAAGACTCCCCGCTGAGCCGGGAGCCTGAAGCGGGGCTCGATCCCAGGACCCTGGGACCATGACCCTGAGCTGAAGGCAGACAACCGACTGAGCTACCCGGGTGCCCCTAAAACAGTTTAAATCTCATCCTAGCTGTTATATATTCAAATTACCACTGTTGTCTTTAATGCATCAATAACCAGAGAAAATTTGGCCTTGGCCATACCCCTGACAATCTGTTGACAAGAGACTATGATGTTAGTTCAGTTAACTGCATGCATTTCTCGAGTAGTTGCTTTCAGAAGCAACCTTAGGAAGTTTGTCTCTTAATGTCTGTTCTCCCTTCTTTTAGAATCAACAGCATTATTGTTGTATTCCACTTTTTGGAAAAGAGTTACAGAAGTCACTATATTTTCTTCCATTACAAATGATGACAGTACTTGCAAGGAGGTTCCCCTTCCCCCTAAGTGGCATTCATTCATTAATATGTCACTGTACACATAAGAAATGGAGAGAGATGGGAAAATCTAATTCATTTTTTTAAAGATTTTATTTATTTATTTTACAGAAAGAGGGAGAGAGAGCGCACACATGCGAGGGAGTGCAGGAGCAGAGGAGGGAGAGGGAGAAAGAATCTGAAGCACACTCCTCACTGAGCTCGAGATCATGACCTGAGCCAAAACCAAAAGTCAGATGCTTAACCGACTTTGCCACCCAAGTGCCCCTCTTACTCATTTTTCAAAAAACATCTTTTATGTACCAGGCAAGATGACCAACTGCTGGGGCACTGGCATTGAACAAGTCCCATTTCTTGTGGAACTTACTATCTAACTTCTTTTTCCTGAGCTCTGCTTAAAATACAGCATGAACATAAGTACTAAAATGATAATACTTTGCAAGATACTTTGGAAATTGGTCATGTGAAGGTTGAAGCTCTCACAACTAATATTAACAGAATTGTCTGTGGGAGCAGTTCGAGGAGTATTCTTCATTTTCCGATTTACTGATTCTTGAGTTAGCTATACCAAGTGTACTACATGGATCAAGATAGTTTAAATATTCTCAAGGTATTTAATAGTTTCTCCCTTCCTGTTAAAAGGGAACTTAAGTGCTACCACGTCCTCTGGCACCTTCTACAATCAAAGAAGTACCACTCTCTTGTACTCTGAATTCCATCCCGCTTGTCTCCTCAAGGTTGTTCTGCAATTATCACCTCTTTCCTGCATCCACAGTTTTTCTCTCACATCTGGATTGGTCTCATCAACCTGTTAAACTATTTTTTTTAAGATTTTAATTAATTAATTTTAAGTAAACTCCATGCCCAATGTGGAGCTTGAACTTATAAATGCCGAGATCCAGAGTCCCATGCTCTACTGACTGAGCCAGCCAGGTGCCCACAAGTATCTTAATATAATCCTTCTTTAAAAAAAAGAAAAAGAAACCTTGACCTCATGTCATCCTCCAGCGACTGCCCAGTTCTCGGTTCCTTCTCATAGCAAAACTCCTTGAAAGTGCTGTGTGCCATTGCTGTCTCTACTTCCTCACCTCTCTCTCCTCCTTAGCCACTGCCGCTGAGTTTTTATCCCCCTGGTTCTACTGAAATAGTTCTTACCAGAGTCCTCAAGGAGCTCAGTCTTGCCAGATTGAGTAGATAATTCTTGGTCCTCTGGGCAGCATTGAATCGGCTGACCACTCCCTTCTTGAAACATTCTTTTCTTGGATTCTGTAACACCACGTTCCCCTGCTCTTTTCTTAAGTCATTGGTCTTAATTTTCAGTATTCTGTATGGCTTCCCTCCTCTGCTTCACTTTCCTGAGTGTTGGGGTCGTCTAGGAGGCCGCCTTTGGCTGCCTTCTCTGTCTACACCCTCTTCCTAGGTGATCTCATCCAGACCTCGTCTACATGCCCAGGGACTACTAAGTCTTTGTCTCGAACTCTGACTACTTCTCGGAGTCCCAGGGTTATATAACCAAATGCTTATTTGGCATTTCCACTTGGGTAGTAAAAATAGGAGTAGTTAGCATTTATTGAGTGTTTACTACGAGCTAGGCAGTCCCTTACAGATTCGGAGTACCTTACATTGGTCATTTTACCTAATCTTGACCACCTCTGAGGTAGCCGCTGCTATTCCCAGGCAAGAAAACAGGTACGCATTGAAGCCCTTGGATATCTAATGGGTGTCTTATACTTACCATAGCCAAAAAGTCTTGATGTTCTTCGTCTTTCTCTGTGTTTGGGAATGACTCTGCCATTTACCCAATTGCTCAGGCCTAAAATTGAGGAGTTACTTTGATTGCTCTCTTTTATGCATATCCCAAATAACCCACCAGCAAATTCTGCACCACCTCCAAAGTACGTGAAATCCAGCTTCTCATTTCCACCACCCGCACCCCTGACTTACCCGTTATAATCTTTCGGCCGGACTATTCTGTCATCTCCTTGCTTGTGTTCTTATCTCGCCAAAGTTTGTTCTTCACACAGCAACTATGTGCCCCAAGTGTAAACGAGTCAGATCTTAGTATTCCCTCTCTTTAGATCTGTCAGTGGCGCCCCCTCACCCTCCATCCCCCCACTGCCAGAATAAGTCCAGATTCCTTCCTGTGGCATCAAAACCGTACAGTCTCTGGCGTCTGGTCAGGTCTGCTTCCCTGACACCATCTCTTCTCATTCTCACTCATTTTGCTACAGAGCCAGGCTGGCCTTATTGTCTGCCGTCCATGCCAGGCTTACTGCTGTCTCTGGGGCTTTGCACTTTCTATCCAGCAAGAATACTGCTCCACCTAGATCTTTATACGTCTGTCTTTTCCTCATCATTTAGGGCGAAACCAGGGTTCAGCAAGTTTTTTCTACAAAGGGCCAGATGGTCTCTGTTGTAACACTCACTTCTGCTGTTGAAGTGCACAGGCAGCCACAGACAGCACAGAAACGGACGAGCGTGGAGATGTTCCAATAAAACTTTATGTCCACTGAAATCTGAGTTCCATATAATTTTCACATGTACAAAATACTCTTTGATTTTTTTTTCAACCATCTAAAACACTAAAAACCATTCTTAGGGCATGGACTGAACAGAAACAGGTGGCAGACCAGATTTAGTCAGTGGCCCATAGTTTGCCGGTCCTCGGTGAACCATCACTTTGGAGAAGCCTTTCCTGACCACAGGAAATAACCCCCACAGCTAACTCCCACCATTGCCTTGGTCTCTTTACTTCTTTGTTTTACGATTATTTTCTCTCTCCACTAGGTTGTAGCCTCATGGGGCAGGAATTTTGTCAGTGTATCTTTAGAGTCTCAAACAGTGCCTAGCAGTTCTCAGTAAATACTTGCGGAGTGAATGGATCCTAGTCACATTCAAACCATGGCTGCAGACCGCGATCTGGTCTCCCTCTATTCAGTCTCTTTCCTCTCTCATTCTGTGTGTGTGTGTGTGTGTGTGTGTGTGTGTGTGTACGTACACCTTCTCCAGAGTAAACTTCAGAGTAATGCTTTTTCTACATTTGAGAACTAGTGGTAGCTCCCTGCTGTTCATTGTATCAGCTTTGACCCTACCATCCCAGACTTGACAAGGTTGATACTTCATTTGTCTCTTATCTTGACCCTGCTGTGGCTGCCCTTTCCTGCATCAGATTTTCTCCCCATTATTGTGCCCTCCCATTTATTCTTTTTTTTTTTTTAAGATTTATTTGAGAGAGAATGCATGTGTGAGTGGGGGGAGGGGCAGAGGGAGAGCATATTCAAGCAGACCCCACCCCCAACCCCCTACGAAGCGCGTAGCCTCGTGCAGGGTTCAACCCCATGACCCATGAGATCATGACCCCAGCTGAAACCAAGAGTCCCGACTCCCAACCGACTGAGCCACCCAGGTACCCCATCCCATTTATTAATTAGCCATTGTCCATGATGCGTGTCCTTCAGAACTGTGTTCTAAAAACTCCTGTAGGTTATAAGCTTCTTTGAGAGAAGCTGGAGAAATCTGTTGTGTTTCTCACCTGACAGATGCCCATATAAACAAAGTTTTGCCTGTACTTTCAGAGAAATTCCTCAGCTTACTCCTGCCCATGAACTTCTTTGCAACTAAATCCTTGCTTAACCCCTTTCCTAAAAGAAGAGAATTTCCCTCCATTGTGCTTTGTATTCATTCTCTCCCAGTGCTGATGCCTTCTCCCAGTGCTTTTTCCATTTATTATCTCTTTGCTTTTGAGGATTTTTCAATCTCTTTCCTGCTGCTGTGTTCCCCTTTGGCATATAAACATATTCTCCTCAAGAAATAATCCTCCCAAGCTGGTCTCTCCCTTGCTTGTGCCCTATCTCTTGTTTCCCACATTGACTGAGTCTTTTCAAAAGACTAGGTTATACTTATTTCCATTATGTCACTTAAAAAAAAAAAAAAGATTTATTTATTTATTTTAGAGAGAGTGCGTGCATGTGTAAGCAGGGCAGGGGGGTGGGCAGAGGGGGAGGGAAAGAATCTCAAGCAGACTCCCCACTGAGCGCAGAGCCTGACACGGGCCTGATCTCATGACCCTGGGATCATGACCTGAGCCAAAACCAAGAGTTAGAGGCTCAACTGACAGCTACCCGGGCACCCCCCATTTTGTCACTTTCCAGTCACAGCTCTACCCACTGCAGTTGGCTCCTCCTGCCTCTAACACTGCATAAAAGTTGGCCGTGCTAAGGTTAGGGGTGATCTCCCAATATTGTTCTCCCGCTGTACAAGTCTCAGCCCTTACCCAGCTTGACCATCCCTTCCTTCCCTTGACTATTGTGTACCTACCACACGTGACCTTCCTCTTTGGCCATTCTATTTCCATCTCCATCCTTGGCTTTCACCTTTATGTTGTTAAGTGTAGGCATTCCATAGGCATCTGCCATTGACCCTCCTTTTCTCTCATTATTCTCTCCTTGGGTGGGATTTTTTTCCCCATAAAACCATATGTGTTTTCTCCAGATCATTTTCCTGTCTTACAACTTGGATGGACATTTCACATTCAAATATCTGAAGTGATCTCCCTCCCACTTCTATAAACCTTTCTTCCTTCTTGTATTCCCTATCTTGGTAAATATCGCCACAAACCTAATCAGCCCAGGCCAAACACCTGCAAGTTTTTATTCTTTCCATTCCCTTAACCCTTCATATCAAAACTTTGTCTGTTTGCCTCCTGTCTGCGGAATCTGCCCTTTTCCCTCAATCCCCAGTGGTACTGCTGTCATTTTACAACTGTTCTTCCTGCCTCTGGTTGTAAAGGCAGTCTCTGCTTACCCACTGCTGTCATAGTGATCTTTTGAAAATACAAATCTAATCATGCTTCTCTGCCCGCCTGAAATCACTGCTGACAAGCTGTAGAGCCTTCAGGATGAGGCCCACGCTTCCCTGAAGATGGGCTTCAAACTTATGAAGGCATTTAACACGTTTCATGACCTGCCTCTGCCTTTTTTACCTCCCTTCAGCATCTTACGCCCCTTGTCCGCATCAGCTAGGGCCTCAGCCATTCTACACTGTTGGTACTTTCACTCCACGCCACGTGCTCTTGTCCCTCCGTGCATTTGTATGTACTCTTCTCTCTTCCTGCAGTATCTCTCCCTGACCCTGATTTCTCATCCTTCAAAAGTTAGATTAAGTTTTCGTCCTTTCTTGTAATGGCTTTCCTGACCCTTTCTCCTTGATTGGGTTCGTCTTTCTGCTGAGCTGCTGTATTCATTCCATTAGCACGGGTATTCCTCTAGCATAGCAGGCAACCCACTGTATTCCATTAATTTAGTCATCTATTTTTTTTAAAGATTTTATTTATTTATTCATGAGAGGCAGGGGCAGAGAGAGAAGCAGGCTCTCTGCAGAGCGGGGAGCCTGATGTGGGACTCGATCCCAAGACCCCGGGATCATGACCTGAGCCAAAGGCAGACGCTTAACTGACTGAGCCACCCAGGCACCTCTCATCATCTGTTCTTAATAGGCTAGCAGGTCCTGGAAGGCAGAATCTGTCTTCTATGTTTAGGTGAGTTGTCCTCATCCCTTAACCCAGAAATGGGCTCACATATTTGAATGAATCAATGAATCAATGAATCAATGAATGAATTGGTTTAGTCTGTCCTGCTAGTCTGAGGACATTCTCCCATAGCATTCTTAAAAGGAAGAATCATTTTGTCTAATTATTTGGAGTCTACCAGTATTTTCTACTACAGTGCTATTATCACAGTAGCTACTTAATGTTTTATAAACAATTGTGTTTCTTTTATTTTCATTTTACATTTATTGAGTGCCAAGTTTGTGCCAGATACTGGGAATACAAAAATAAGTACACTGTCCCTATCCTCAAAGAGTAACACTCTAGAGAAGGAAATAAACATGTAAACACATTTTTAAAAATCCCTTATGCGAATTAAGTACTAGTAATTATGTGTACATGTCTTTAAAATGCAACATCAAGACCTTGGTGTTTTAGAGCTAGAAGCCGGAGACACAAAGGGAAATGTACCAGCAGAAGTGAGAGGTGACTGGAATAAACTCCCAAAGGAGCCATGTTACTCCTTTTTACCTAGAACTGAGATACACAGTATGCTTCTGCGATGTTCCTTCATCTTCTTTGGTTGTCCTTCGTGATCTTAGTTCTCCTGTGGCCTCCTCATATGATGAAGCCATATCTGATGATACCAAAACTTAGAAGCTTCAAATTTCAAAGAATTTCAAACAATTAAAGAGTATTGGGGTGATTTTGATACTGTCTGTGGTTATTGATGTTAATCTCCAGTTGATTCACTGATAAACCTTTGTAGTTGAAGAACTTTGATTATTCAAACTCTTAAGACTAAACATTTTGGAGACCGAATATGCGAAGATACGGTTGCTAAGGGGCATGTCTGAGAAACCTACCACTTATTCGGAGTCTCTTGCTAGAAAAGAAAGAATGTGAGCCGATTTATCCTAGACCTTATTCGTCTGAGGCTGGAAGTGGCTGAGCTTGTTTATTTAATAGAAAAGTTTTCAAATTAGCTTTGGAACCTCCACCTTAGCCTGGGAGGTGAAGAACTCCAGGTGAGTAATTTTTGCTCTGACTATGGTAAACTGGGAAGAATTTAAGGGAGGAACTAAAAATCTGTGTATTTTAGTTGGGGATAGGGAGGAAAAGGCATTGAGGTCGATCAGTTGAAAGTTTATCAGATCCCTGGTGTTACTAGGAACTGTGTCACGTCTAATCAGTACAGATGGTTTAGGTCTCGATTACCTAAACTCTGATTGCTAACGCTGGAGTGGTGCCTAGTTGCAGTACTGAGGGTTGGAAATACACATTGCCGTCCTTTGGAAGGATTTTGAAATTTGTTGAATGTTTCCTATGAACCGAATACTAATATAAGAGGAAGAATGAACTGTTCCAAGATGTAAGCCAATTTTTTATTCCAGAATACGAGTTACATAGTAACTATCCTTCACTGGCATTGGTTTTTGAAAGGAAGAATGAAATTGTGCACCTGCCTGTCTGCCTTTAGATACTTTTTGGGAGCAGGAATCATGTCTTACTTATCTTTGCATCTGGAGTAGATACCATATAAATGGCAAGCATGTAAATGGTTTTTGAATGAACGAACAAGTAAAAGAACTGGCGCTTTGTTTGAAAAGTTGGCTCGGTAGTACATAATTCCTTGAAACAGAATTTCATGTATTTTTCTCACATGTCTTCTTTATATTCTATTTGTAAACATTATTATCTGAATACTTATTTTGGGTTCACTTAGGTTCTCTTGTGCAAAAAAGTATATTCCTGTTGCCCCATCATTTACAAATAGAACCAGACACTAAAGAATTAAAATTCTTCCATTAAAATAAAAATCCTCAAATGTCAAGGTACTTATAAGTAAAGTAGAATGTAGTAGAGGTATACCTGGTCCAGGTATGCCAGAAGTTCTCAAGTAATTGGTTACCCTAGAGTTAGCGGTATGGGTTATAAAGACAGACATTCTACACATTTATTATTTTTTCAATTAGATTTGATTCAGGAAGTGACATCAGGTAGGTTTACTGCATTCTTGATATGACATAACAGTGTTTTACAGTGCTCAACTTGGCAAGGATATTTTTCTATGTTTGGGGGAAAGAGAGTGTTAAAATCTTGGCAATCTGGACTCCAAGGACATCACTGTTCAGAAGGCATTGGTTTGATGGCTCTTCCCTGTACTGTCTTGGAATGCTGTGCTCATCAGAGAAAGCCATACTGAAAGGAAAAGTATGTGTGACGAATGGCTGTTTGGGCCCAGTTCCCAGGAATACTTGATCATGTGTGGCCTGGTGTCTCCTGTCCTTTCTTTCTCCAGGGCTGTCCAGGCTTATGATGCTACAGTGCCAAACGTGGATTTAATTGTAGCTCCCTTTGTTGGCTTTTTTGGTAGACATTTTGCCTTAGTTTTTTGATTTTAGACAAGTCTAAATCCTTGGGAGGCCCGCACTGTTACCTGGTTGACCACATCTTCCAGGAACCCCACGTGTGAAAGACGGTGATGGGAGCGAGATGAGAGGGAGACAGGAAGGCCTTCCACTGAGCAAGCTCTCTTGTAGCAGCTCTTTCCCAGAGCGTTCTCGACTTGGCTTCCCTTAGATTTCTTTCCTTTTTTTTTTTTTTTTCTTTCTTCTTCTTCTTCTTCTTCTTCTTTTTAATGGCTCTTACTTGGAAGTTCAGAGTCAGAAGGCTAGAGCTCTTTAACATAACAATGCAGGCTTTTGTTTTTGGCTTAACTGTCTGGATTATTTAAACAATGGGTAGTTATTTTTTTAAGCAAGCTTGAAGAAGTCAGCCTATATTTCAAGCGAAAAGAAAGTTCTTGGGGGAAGTGGAGTCTTTTTTGATTGCTCATTCTTTTCTTATTCCAACTACGAGATCATAAGGAAAGAGTTAACGCTTTTTGTCATGTTGGAAAGTACTCGTGAAATTTAAACATTGGCAGTTAGTTCAATTACCGCTTGACAGCTCAGTAGTACTCTGTTTTCCAGCGCATGGCAATTGGGATTGTATAGTTAACATTTTGTGAAAGTTTGAAATCCAGAAGTGACTCACTAAGGCTGATGGTGAACATAGCAGTGTGGATCTCTTCCATTTCTTTTAAGGATTAATGATCTTTCATTACCTAACCTGTTGGATACTTCACCTGTTAGTTATTATATGCATAGTTGCTAGAACTCTCCCTGCAGCCCTGGGAGCATCAAATTCGTGCATGTAGCAGTGTAGTTAGTCCCCGGGTGAAGTGTTGGGAAACCTCCAGGCGTCTTTGTGAAGTGTCTAGAATAGCATGTGGTTCCATGAGGATAATGCAGGAAAAGAATGAATTAAATCAAACTTTAAGGATCTGAAAATGGGCGTCATGTTAACTTTTGTGGTAGCTGAAAGAATAGCACATTTTGTACTGGAGATGATTTATTTGATTCCTTTAAATATTTATAATTTTACATTGTAGCGATTTTGGTAGGAAGTCTTTGTAACTAACTGTATAATCTTGGGCAAGTCATTTGGTCCCTCCAGAGTCAGTTTCTAAAACCACATCAATAATGAGAACTACAGTATGGATGTTGCCTTATAATTTCCTGAGTGATCTTACATAATTACATAATTTACATAAATTATTTCATTTACTCCTTACAACACTTCAGTAAATGAAGACATAGAGACATAAAAATAGTTAGTGACTTGTCTAATATCATATAGCCGGCAAGTGCTAGAACTGAGTCCTCAGTAAGGCCTGTGTGCTCCTTAGTCACGTGATGTGCCGACAAGCGAACTGGGCCCCTCTGAAATGCTAGGGTACTGTCATTTTTGTTGTTGTTGTTTTTGACTTTTTTTTCTTTTTTTCAGCATTTGAGGCAGCTTACCATGGGGCTATTTTCTTTGCCTGCTTTTTTTCTCAAAGTACATTGTAGGATTGCTATTTTAAATGTCCTTTTTTCCTGCCCAAAAGTATATTTTAAAAATTAACAGTCTGGGGGCGCCTGGGTGGCACAGCAGTTAAGTGTCTGCCTTCGGCTCAGGGCATGATCCCGGCGTTCTGGGTTCGAGCCCCACATCAGGCTCCTCTGCTATGAGCCTGCTTCTTCCTCTCCCACTCCCCCTGCTTGTGTTCCCTCTCTCGCTGGCTGTCTCTGTCGAATAAATAAATAAAATCTTAAAAAAAAAAAAAATTAACAGTCTGGGGGCGCCTCGCTGGCTCAGTCGATAGAACATGCGAGTCTTGATCTGGGGCTCAGGAGTTCAAGTCCTATGTTGGGCATAGAGCTTACTTAAAAAAAAAAATTAACAGTATGGGAATTTCCATTATTGTGACAGGTTTTTGGATTAGTTGGGTCTTGTGAGTTTGGGCTTCTTTTTCTTTCATGTTGTCGTTTGCAAGTGTAAACTCTGAAAATCATTCCAGAAATTTATTTGGGGTTAAGCCTCACATGTATGAGGTTGTCCTAACTTGTTTTAAGACGAAGAGGTAGATTTATTCTTATTCACAAATAATATTCATAATAAGAATTTAAGTTTAATTTAATGATGAGAGAAGAGACTGTAAAAAGCACCCTACTCTGTATTCTTTAAATTTCGGTTTTACACATTCTTGGAATTATAGTGCTTTTCAGACAAATCTCTTTGAAGAGGGTAATTTCAGGTTTTTCTTAAATAGTTAAATGCTTTGATAATGTTAGCAACCTCAGAACAAAAACCTTAGATTCTAAGAACTGTCTCTCAGTTGTGTAGTTTGCAAGGTCTTGGACTCAACCGTTTTGCTCCTTAAAACATTTAAATTTAAGAGCTGAACCTGCTAATTTGTCTAGAAGGTTGCATGTATCTTTCCATATAGTCCTGACTAATAAGTGGTTGGACAGATTAGCACCTGACTCTAGCTTTACACTAACTGGGAAGACAACTTTCCAGAAAATTCACAGATGTTGTCCATATGCATGTGGTCTTTGCTCTTGAGAGGAAAATTTGGGGCTTTAATTGTTGGAACATAGTTTGGGGCTTGGCTTATCAGTCTAAATTGGAGGTTAAAGAAAATCTGTCTTTCAGTCTTTATTTTATTCTTGTTGTATGTGGCTTTTGTTTCAGGAATCTGAAATTCTGTCTCTCTCGTCTCTTTCTGGGGAGAGCTCAGTTTCTGAATCAGTGAATTTCTGTTCATCAGTTTGTTTAAATAGACTACCTTTCTTGAGAACTTGTCAAAATAAGTTAAATCCTTAAGGAATTTTTTGAAAGGGCAGGTTAAAAGTTAGATGTAAGGGGAAGTTTTTGCCTTTTGCCTTTTCCAAGTATAACAGAGAATAAGATGCTTCCCTGAGTTCTTCTTGAATGCATGATTTCGTCCTGTATGCGGTCAGTTCCTGATCCCTTTCACAAACGCTGCTGCCCACCATTAAGTCTCTTATCACAGGGCATTTTAAAGTGATGCCATAAAATGCATGTTGAGAATCTTTGGATCTCAAATGTATAGAAATCACATCCAAATGTCAATTCCTGAGTTAAGGAACTGACAATTATGGCAATTTCAGTCTCTATTAATATTTAGTAGACAAGAGATTATGATATGGTTTATGTTATTCCTTATGTGTGTGTAAATTTATCTACTTGTTGAAAAGATTTGTTTGTTTTATTGGGGCTGTATATTTCTGCCATTGTACTGATTTGCTTACTTGAATTAAAGCCGTTCTTTAATTGTTTTGGGCTGTATCTATAGTTTGAAATTTAGGCCTGTCCCCTGTGTACTGTGCACCAAAGATAACATTTCAGTGCATTGTTCAATTACTACACAGCTCCTATTTGCCTGTAATGAAGCTGTATGACTGGGTCCATTGATTTCAATATTATTTGTTTTATATTATCCGTATAAATGATAACGATTAATATATAGAGTCTAATTTTCCAAATTCATTTGTTTCTCCTCTGGGCATTTCTTTGGGATATGTTCACACTTGTGTTTTTGTTTCTGATTTTAAAATAATTTTCCTTTGTTGTAGGATGAGCAGTTCTTAGGTTTTGGCTCAGATGAAGAAGTCCGAGTACGAAGCCCCACAAGGTCTCCTTCAGGTATGGCCACTTAAGTGCATGGTGCCTTTTGTTTGTTAAGAGACCATGGCTTCCCCTTTCCCCTTGCTTTCTTTGCCTGTAAAGGATCTTAAATACTGCTGGGTGGGGGGGGGGCGCTGTACATCCTTCCCTTTCTCTCACAGTAAGTAGAAGAAGGCTTATGAACTAGACCTCTTTACTGGGTTCTTCTTTGTCAGGCCACTTATGCTTTATTCTTTATTATGCTTCTCTGTGGGAACTACTTGAGGCATTGGGGGGGGTCGATTTCCATGGAATGACTAAAAGACCTGGTAGTTGAATTGAAGGTAACCTACTCAGAGCATCCCCAGATTCACAGATTTTGAATGATACAGTAGTATATACAACTTTGGGAATAATCTGACTGTTGTTTTTTACAGATGAAATTTGGTCTACTGTTGTCAAAGAACTAAAAACAAAATATTGGCACTGTATGAAACTATTTTATCTCATTCTCGAAAGGCTGTATTAAAATAAAGAAAATAGAAATGATATGGGGTTATTTCCATTTTTAAGCACTATTTGTCATTGTTCTCGCCAAGAAAATATCTAAATGTCTTGAAATTCTAGACTTTGAGAAGTTTCCTGAAAGACAATCAGTCCTCAGTGGAAATAGCATGCAATGGCTTGCAGAATTCTAGTCTGTATAGGAGAGGGACCTTCTGAGGAAAAAAACCATTCCCCATCTGTGCTGCTATTTTGACTTCTCCTATGGTTTTCTTTGCTCTGATTTGGATGGGCAGTCTAGTTAAATAGGATGTCGCCAGTGGTTTTGCTCTTCGACAGTGACTTCGTTCTTGATGTTTGTTAGCATCTGGCTTCCATTTAAGAGTCGTCGTTGTTTGTATAGTAATCTAACGCAAACACGTAGCAGTATCTTTTTTCCCAAGTGGCGGGAGTGTTGCCATCCTAGTTGGGAGGAGTTAGCCCGTAGTACCCCAGTGTCTGTGCCAGTTCGATGGTAGCCATGTTCTCTTGAAGATGCTATGAAATCCTGAAACCTCATATAGCAACATGATTTTAGAGATCATCCGGTCTGACCCTTCATTTCTAGATGACAAAATGAGGCCGGGAAAATACATGATGGGGTTACTCATAGTTGACTATTGAGTTCTCTGAATATGTTGTGGATTAACAGAGCTGGACTCTTCTCTGTTCTGGTTTTTCTCCTTGTCCACCAAAAAATTCTTTTAAAAATTGGATAGAAGAGGTTTTCCGGATTAATAAAACCCTATGAGTGGCCAGGTTCAAGTCTAGCATGATGATAAGGAATCTTGCGATATACTTCTGGGTAGGATTAATTCACAGCCCTTCCTTGAATGATTATCACTCTACCTTGAATGTTGTCCTGTTGTTTTTGTTTTTTAAACCATCTGGGTATGCTTCATTATTTAAGAAATGAAACTTAGTTTTCCTGCTGTCTCCTAATCCATTACTTTTGTTGTAATTAGTATATATTGAGAATGGATTTATGAATCCTTAATGTATTAAAGGAAGTTTCAAGTTAATTGGTGAGAAAAACATTTATATTTCGAAAGCTCAAGGGTAAGACCTTTGTTGATTTCTGTTCTGTTAGGAGGTTGGTTCCATAGTCTAAAATGTTCGTCATACTGGCATAAATCTCTTTTGATGCCTGTTAGGGGAGGTCTTAGTCTCTGAAGAATGTTGAGTCATAACCGACATTGGAAAGTCATGAGGGAAGAGAAGATGTGATAGACCAGGAACCTCTTAATCCATTTAGAAAATCCAGGTTTATGCAAAGAAATTTTGAAAACTTATCAAAGTCTCTTGATAAAGTAGCAAATTGAGCTGATTTATAAATGAGCAAATTCCTTTTATTTAGAATAGAAGAAGTCTGATTTAATAAATTGTTGATTCGCTCTTGACGTCAATTAGGGTTAAATTTTTTTTGTGACTTGGGACTAACTAGTTCAAGAACCTGTAAGTAGGGGAGTAGATTAACGGACACATCATCGTGTCACGTCACTGATGAGTTCACATGCCACTGAGTTCAGTGATCTTATTCTGATGTCTCACGAATGAACATTTTTCTATTCAATAAAGCTTTCTTAGTTTACTTTGACAAAACAGACTGAAACTGTAGGAAGCTGAGCTGCCCAGGTGCTTTCCCGACAAAAGGTGGTATGTTATTGATTGAAGAGCTCCTCGTTCAAATTTATTAAAGCCAAAGTTCCACCAAAAAGATGGGATGACTTACTATGAACATGTTCTCAAATATTAATCTTGGTGGCTAGGATATGGAAAAGGTGGCATAGATTTTTTTGTAAACCTATTTTTTTTCTTAATTCAAAAAATCCCCTCACTCACCTGAAATGGTAGGAAGATCAGTTTTGCTTATTAATCACTTGGTTGAAAATCTGTTATCATTATCTTAGTTGTTCTGTCCCAAAAGTTAGATGTTCTAGGTGAAATGTTATTTACTTGGTTTCTTTGAGGCAAGTTTTTGGTGAAATTAAGATGTTTTATTGACTCACTAGACCCAGGGAGAGGTCAGTACAAAATGGCTTGTGCTAAAGTATATTCAGCTTAGTCACGACCTGAACTACAAAGCTAAATGTATGCTCTTCATTGTTTAATTTTTATACACAGTTAAAACTAGCCCTCGAAAGCCTCGCGGGAGACCTAGAAGTGGCTCTGACCGAAATTCAGCTATCCTCTCAGATCCGTCAGTGTTTTCCCCTCTAAATAAATCAGAGACCAAATCTGGAGATAAGATCAAGAAGAAAGATTCTAAAAGCATAGAAAAGAAGAGAGGAAGACCCCCCACCTTCCCTGGAGTAAAAATCAAAATAACACACGGAAAAGACATTTCAGAGCTACCAAAGGGAAGCAAGGAAGATAGCTTGAAAAAGATTAAACGGACACCTTCTGCTACATTTCAGCAAGCCACAAAGATTAAAAAATTAAGAGCAGGTAAACTCTCTCCTCTCAAGTCTAAGTTTAAGACAGGGAAGCTTCAAATAGGAAGGAAGGGGGTACAAATTGTCCGACGGCGAGGACGGCCTCCATCGACAGAGAGGATAAAGACCCCTTCAGGCCTCCTCATTAACTCTGAACTGGAAAAGCCCCAGAAGGTCCGGAAGGACAAGGAAGGAACACCTCCACTCACAAAAGAAGATAAGACAGTAGTCAGACAAAGCCCTCGAAGGATTAAGCCGGTTAGGATTATTCCTTCTTCTAAAAGGACAGATGCAACAATTGCTAAGCAGCTCTTGCAGAGGGCAAAAAAGGGGGCTCAAAAGAAAATTGAGAAAGAAGCAGCTCAGCTGCAGGGAAGAAAGGTGAAGACACAGGTCAAAAATATTCGACAGTTCATTATGCCTGTTGTCAGTGCCATCTCCTCACGGATCATTAAAACCCCTCGGCGGTTTATAGAGGATGAGGATTATGACCCTCCAATTAAAATTGCCCGACTAGAGTCTACACCGAACAGTAGATTCAGTGCCACATCCTGTGGATCTTCTGAAAAATCAAGTGCAGCTTCTCAGCACTCCTCTCAAATGTCTTCAGACTCCTCCCGATCTAGTAGCCCCAGTGTTGATACCTCCACAGATTCTCAGGCCTCTGAGGAGATTCAGGTGCTTCCTGAAGAGCGGAGCGAGACCCCCGAAGTTCCTACTCCACTGCCTATTTCCCAGTCCCCAGAAAACGATAGTAATGATAGGAGAAGCAGAAGGTATTCCGTGTCAGAGAGAAGTTTTGGATCTAGAACAACGAAAAAACTATCGACTCTGCAAAGTGCCCCCCAGCAGCAGCCCTCGTCCTCCCCGCCTCCGCCTCTGCTCACTCCGCCCCCGCCGCTGCAGCCAGCCTCCAGCATCTCCGACCACACACCGTGGCTCATGCCTCCGACCATCCCCTTAGCATCACCGTTTCTGCCTGCTTCTGCTGCTCCCATGCAAGGGAAGCGCAAGTCTATTTTGCGAGAACCGACGTTTAGGTGGACTTCTTTAAAGCATTCTAGGTCAGAGCCACAGTACTTTTCCTCAGCAAAGTATGCCAAAGAAGGTCTTATTCGCAAACCAATATTTGATAATTTCCGACCCCCTCCACTGACTCCTGAGGATGTTGGCTTCGCGTCCGGTTTTTCTACATCCGGTACTGCTGCTTCAGCCCGATTGTTCTCACCACTCCACTCTGGAACAAGGTTCGATATGCACAAAAGGAGCCCTCTTCTGAGAGCTCCGAGATTTACTCCAAGTGAGGCTCACTCTAGAATATTTGAGTCTGTCACCTTGCCTAGTAATCGAACTTCTGCTGGGACATCTTCTTCAGGAGTATCCAACAGAAAAAGGAAAAGAAAAGTCTTTAGCCCTATTCGATCTGAACCAAGATCTCCTTCTCACTCCATGAGGACAAGAAGTGGAAGGCTTAGTACTGCTGAGCTGTCACCTCTCACCCCGCCGTCTTCTGTCTCTTCCTCGTTAAGCATATCTGTTAGTCCTCTTGCCACTAGTGCCTTAAACCCGACTTTTACTTTTCCTTCTCATTCCCTGACTCAGTCTGGGGAATCTGCAGAGAAAAGCCAGAGACCAAGGAAGCAGGCTAGTGCTCCAGCAGAGCCATTTTCATCTGGCAGCCCCACTCCTCTCTTCCCTTGGTTTACCCCAGGCTCTCAGACTGAAAGAGGGAGAAATAAAGACAAGGCCCCTGAGGAGCTGTCCAAAGATCGAGATGCTGACAAGAGCGTGGAGAAGGACAAGAGTAGAGAGAGAGACCGGGAGAGAGAAAAAGAGAATAAGCGGGAGTCAAGGAAAGAGAAAAGGAAAAAGGGATCAGAAATTCAGAGTAGTTCTGCTTTGTATCCTGTGGGTAGGGTTTCCAAAGACAAGGTTGTCGGTGAAGATGTTGCCACTTCATCTTCTGCCAAAAAAGCAACAGGGCGGAAGAAGTCTTCATCGCTTGATTCTGGGACTGATATTGCTTCTGTGACTCTTGGGGATACAACAGCTGTCAAAACCAAAATACTTATAAAGAAAGGGAGAGGAAATCTGGAAAAAAACAACTTGGACCTCGGCCCAACTGCCCCATCCCTGGAGAAGGAGAAAACCCTCTGCCTTTCCACTCCTTCATCTAGCACTGTTAAACATTCCACTTCCTCCATAGGCTCCATGTTGGCTCAGGCAGACAAGCTTCCTATGACGGACAAGAGGGTTGCCAGCCTCCTAAAAAAGGCCAAAGCCCAGCTCTGCAAGATTGAGAAGAGTAAGAGTCTAAAACAGACCGACCAGCCCAAAGCACAGGTACTTTTTCCCATCTTGCCTGTTAAACTCTACGTAGTTTATCGAGCCCTGTTTTAGGCGAAGTGTTTCCATGGTAGCTAGTTCTGGGAATCAGGGTCAGAGGAGGTGGTGGCATTTGCAGTGGTCCTTCAAGGACTGGTAGGATTTTGATAGGTAGGAAATGACAGGGGAGACTGTTCTTTTCCTTTTCTCCTGAGATCATGACCTGAGCTGAAATCAAGAGTCAGACGCTTAACCAACTGAGCCAGCCAGTCGCCATAGGGGAGAGCATTCTAAACAGGGGGCCCAGTGTGGGTAGAGATGAAAAAGTGTGAGACATGTTTGAGAGGCACGGCGATCGCTGGACCGGGATGCACAGGGAGGTGGTGACTTAAGACTGAAAGGTAGTCTGTACTTCATGGGTTTGGTGAAGTGCAGTACTGTGACTTAATGTTGAAGGTGCATTTTTGCACCTGCATTTTGTAGTCAGATTGTTTTACTGTTGTTTACTATAGAAAACGGGTGGGAGGGCTTCTCTTCCTCTGAGTGGCAAGTGATTAGAGCAATAGATAATAGGCTTTTGCAGAACACAAATGAGAAGCACTTAGCCTTAAGTTCCAGGCAGAAAAGCTATAGGATTCAGTTCGTTAAGATGAAGACAAATTTTACAAAGAACAGCTTTTTTTTTTTTTTTTTTTTTTAACATAGGTACCTAGGCACTGGCCTTTTCTGAGAAAACCTGATCTTTAGGCGCTTTTAAAAAATTGCCATGTAGTAGGTACATATTTACGCCAACACACCAAGTTAGGTTAAGGTGACCACACGTTTAGGTTTTTCATGTTATTCATCCTAGGGCCATATTTAGCTTTAGAATTTTGCCAGTTGAGAGTTCTAGTAGGAGTATGATGGGATTATTTCTGATACCATTTTGGATTTTTTTGGTTAGCCTCCTAGTGATAGGAGCATTGGCTCTTTAAAATGCGAGATGTTTCTGTGCAGAGCTGTGGCCTTTCATGCTTACATTTATAAGTTGTTTCCCCTACTCCCTCGATTGGGGAAATAGAAGAAATAGTCTGTGATTAGATAAGCCCTGTTAACTTCAGGCCAAACTTTTGGATAACGTAGACTGGCAGCTTGAGCTTTGAGGGGAATTTATTTATTTGTTTGTTTGTTTATTTATTTATTTATTTGAGGGGAATTTAAAGCACTAGTATAATGTGGAATAAAAACTTAGTTGATTTCTGGGTTTTTTTTATTAAAAGCCCTGCCCCCCTTTTTTGCTGCCAATTGTAGGATACAGAACTAGTCGATTTCTGTAGATTGTCATGGCTTATCAGCTGAGAATAGCTAGAGTTGTATGTGTTGATTCTAGATTGTAATAACCTACCAGCTGAACCTTGGCTTCATTTAATTACATTTTCAACATGTATGCTTGCTGTTGTTTGTTTTGACTTGCCTCTTATTCAGGGTCAAGAAAGTGATTCATCAGAGACCTCTGTGCGAGGACCCCGCATTAAACATGTCTGCAGAAGAGCTGCTGTTGCCCTTGGCCGAAAACGAGCTGTGTTTCCTGATGACATGCCCACCCTGAGTGCCTTACCATGGGAAGAACGAGAAAAGATTTTGTCTTCCATGGGGAATGATGGTAGGTCAGGGGTGTCAACCTCGAAGTCTGAACAGACATTTGATTTGTTTGCTGGTCATTCTGGGGATACCTAGTAGTCTCTTCATAGCACTATGTGTTAGTCTGGGTCCTCCAAAAAGCATATGGCAAGGGTGTATTAAGTGTGCAGGGATTACACTAGAGAAAAGGCCCGAGAGAGAAAATGGGAGGGAGCTGGGGAAGGCTAGGACAACGGTCAGGCTGTTGTGCAAGTCTGACCCCAAGAAGAGAGAGGGAGGGAGGGTTGGGCAGAATCTTCCCAGACTATTTTCCCAGAGAGTTTGGCAAGGCTGTCGGGGAGTCCTTGAGCAAAAGCCGACTGTCAGGGGAGTTTTGTGTCTCCCAGGAACAGGGTCGCCTTAGTTTCCCTGCCATGCTCAGTCACTGCCTAGGAGCAACCCCCATGGTAAGTGTGGCCTCGGTGTACCATTGGATTTCAGAGCACAGCTGTTGGGGCCCTTGGTCAGTTAGTTACGTTCCCTGTGGTTGGAGGTCTGTGAGGCACATTCTCATGGTTGCATTTAGGTGATGGGTGACTTAAATGCCAGGTGACTGCTCATACAAAATGTAGAGGTTTAGAGAATCTTAAGAAGCATTCAGTTCGCATTCTTGGTTTTAGGTTAGACTGCAGTGTCTGGATTTGTGCTTTCACCAAGCTGCAAGTTATAGGTGTTTTAAAACATTTAAAGAATTATTTAAAACAGGCTCTGACTTCTACATATGAACATTTTTATGATGACGTATTTCATTTTTGGAGCCCCAATTAAAATGAGGCTTGAATGTATATAATGATATAAATGGATTTTGGGGAATTCCGCCTCTGCTCCCGCGAAGGAATTAGATACTCCCTTAGAACTAACGACACGTTTCTTTAACAGACAAGTCATCAATTGCTGGCTCAGAAGATGCTGAACCTCTCGCTCCACCCATCAAACCAATTAAACCCGTTACCAGAAACAAGGCGCCTCAGGAACCTCCAGTAAAGAAAGGGCGACGATCCAGGCGGTGTGGGCAGTGTCCCGGCTGCCAGGTGCCTGAGGACTGTGGTGTTTGTACTAATTGCTTAGACAAACCCAAGTTTGGTGGCCGAAATATAAAGAAGCAGTGCTGCAAGTGAGTGGGTGTCTTACTCTGCGCGGTTGACCTCTCAGCCACGGAGGGTGTGTGTGTGCCTGGTCCGTTGCAGGGATGGATCCGAGAACAAAGTGGTTGTGTTGAGTCTCCTTGCGGTGCAAGCTTAGTTGCAGAGTTGGATTTTGCGATGTGGCTAGGTTTGGGCTGTCCTCGAATAAGAAGTACTCGAGGCAGTGCTGTCTGGTAGAAAGTCCTGCAGTGGCGGAACCGTTCTCTGTCTGCTAAGTCCATGTGGTAGCCATTAGCCGAACGTGGCTGTGGAACACTTGACGTGTGGTTAGTGGGACTGAGGAACTATATATTTAATTGCATTGCATTTCAATTAATTTAAATTTAAATGACTACATGTGCCTAGTGGCTACCGTATCAGTGCAGCTCTGGGGGGCGTCTACGTAAAAAACTGACGAATTTATATATTTATATTTTCCATATTATAGAAGTTATATATAAATCACATGTATGTATAATTTTTATATATAATTGAGCTATAATTTATATTGGATTTAACTATATATTATAATATCTATTCGTATTATAATTTTTCAGGTCAACTGAAATTAGTTAGTCTTTATGGCATTCAGGAAAAAGTGGTGATACCTTAGTGTAAGACCCTTGGCTTTCTAACTTCCAGAGTATTTTCATGCGTGTGGAGAGTTTTTGATCTGACAGTTTTGATTACTTGATCTTTTCTCCCTTTTTTTAGTCAGTTTGTGGAATCACTTTCTGCTCTTTGGGGTAATTTGTGTTAAATGGATCAAGAAAGTTGCACGAACAAATTTTAGTGACCGAGCATCTCATAACGTGCTTGGCAGCAGGAGTAGATATTAGCAATAGGTATTTGCTGAATGAATGGTAACGTGAAAGTCATTTATAGAAAATGTGGTTGGCGTGGGGGATGGGCTAGGCCGGTGATGGGTAGTAAGGAGGGCACGTATCGCATGGAGCACTGGGTGTTACACGCAAGTAATGAATCATGGAACACTACATCAAAAACTAAGGATGTACTGTATGGTGACTAACATAACATCATAAAAAATTATTATAAAAAATAAATTTAAAAAAAATGTGGTTGGGAGACTTTAGTTCAGGGGAGACAGTTTCTAGGAGACAGTAAGTAGTTCTGTGCTTTGGTTTAGTTTTGGCCTTAAGCAAGAATCTTGTCTCAGTCCCGTTAGTGGAAAGAAGTGAGACAATTCGCTGATCAGCAGAAAGGTACAGGATTGCAATATAGACCTGCACTATAATTTAGGGGTTGAAATGGATTTAGCTCAGTTTTAGACTTCAGAGTAAGTTTTAGTTTCATTAAATTGAGGGGTGAATATACATATCAAAGCCCTGAGATAGACCTGTAGCGATATAGTATCAGACAAAGGACTTGTTGGTTAATTTTAGTCCATTTGTATTCAGATTACCATGTGAATATTAATCTCATAAGGGAGCAGAACCGATTTGACTACAGGAAACACCAGCTGGTCATTTTGTGTGTGCTGCTCGTTAGTGCTGGGTTATAAGAAATTTGAGTCCCATTTCAAAAATAATTTGATATTTACTCCTTTTAGACCCTAAAGGTAGGTAAAATTGCTGATCGAAGCATTCAGAGGCTCAGATTCAGTCTGAGTACTTTTTTCAGCTCTCAAGATGAATGCTAGTAAACGTTCACTGATTCTTGGCAGAGAAATTAACACTTGTTTCAATGGCTTTTCTTCTAAATGTAGTTTACTTTATGGTATCCCTTGTTATCCTAGGATGAGAAAATGTCAGAACCTACAGTGGATGCCTTCCAAAGCCTACCTTCAGAAGCAAGCAAAAGGTAGCGTTGTGAAAAGATCTTCCCCAAATGCTTCCTGCTCTGACGCCACACAGTCATGCATCTAGTGTGAATAGGCTGCTAGTTGTTCGTGTGTTTGCTTGTTTAACTGCTCTTCCCAGCGAGCTGGTGTTTGTTGAAGCTGGGTGGTAGTTACATGAGGGTTCATTTTACTACTCCCTTTACTATGAAATTTTCCATAATCAAAAACATTTTTAAATCCCTTAACAATTCCAGCCCGTTCCAACACAAGTATCCCTGTCTCCTGTGACCAACTTGCTCCTTCCAGTGTCAACTTTAGCCGCAGGGCACTGTGGATAAGATTGTGTTACATTCCTGTGCTTCTGCCTTAGAGAAAGTTTTTCTTACTTATAGATAAATCCTCTTGGTTCTTTCCCCTCAGCTGTGAAAAAGAAAGAGAAAAAGTCTAAAACCAGCGAAAAGAAAGAGAGCAAGGAGAGCAATGTTGGGAAGAGTGTGGTGGACTCTGGTCAGAAACCTGCCCCGTCAGCAAGAGAGGACCCTGCCCCCAAGAAAAGCAATAGCGAACCCCCGCCTCGAAAGCCCATCGAGGAAAAGAGCGAAGAAGGAAACGCCTCCGCCCCAGTTCCTGAATCTAAACAAGTTACCACTCCAGCTTCCAGGAAGTCCAGCAAGCAGGCCTCCCAGCCAGTGCCAGTCACCCCTCCACAGCCACCAAACACAGCACCGCCGAGAAAAGAAGTTCCCAAGACCACTCCTAGTGAGCCCAAGAAAAAGCAGCCTCCACCACCAGAATCAGGTGAGTGAGGAAGGCAAGAAGGAGTTGCTGAACCAGAAGTACCAGCAAAGAACACCATTGTCTTTCTTACACAGCATTTGGAGACTCGAAATGTATATTTTTAAGCCTTTAGTTAAGGAAAATTAGCTCTTTTAAGCTATTTATATGATAATAAAGAAATAGAAGCAAAAAACCAGTTAAGTTGGAGATATTGTCTTAATTTCCTATGTAAAGCCTAGAGTTTCAGTCGGTTTTTGTGTTTTCTGATGCCCCTTTCTTCCCAGGCCAGTAAGTCCTGAGGTGGTCATTGCTGTGTAGCGCGAACTCTGAGTTTAGTGGCGTCTGACTGCAATTTATTTTGAATTCTTTAGGTCCAGAGCAAAGCAAGCAGAAAAAAGTGGCTCCTCGCCCAAGTATTCCTGTAAAACAAAAACCAAAAGAAAAGGTGAGGAGAGATTTGTTTCTCTGCCATTGCTCAGGGATGTGTTCCACTCTGTAGGGACATAGTCTTATCCTTGACATTTACGTGATTGAGTGAATGAAACGGCGTATCTGCTTCCCTGTAGATGGCAGTGGACTTTCTTAGAATGAACAAACTGCAGGTTTAGACTTTAGATCATTTTGTTTTTTGTCTTTCCCTTGCTTTGTGGCCTTCTGTGCTTAGGCTGACACCACAGGCCGCTTACTGTGATTGTTTTTTGGCCCAGCATCCTTTAGCGACATTCGTCTACAGCAGGCCCCTTCCCTGTGTCCACTACGTTTACTATGTGGAGAGAGAGAGTCTTTAAGAATCTTTTGGCTTGGGGCACCTGGGTGTCTCAGTCAGTGGAGCGTCCGACTCTTGATTTTGGCTCCGGTCGTGATCTCAGGGTCGTGGGATCAAGCCCTGCGTTGGGTAGCACAGTCTCCCTCCACATTTCCCTCTGTCCCTCTCTCTGTGCGCGCATGCACTCTTCCTCGTTCTCAAATAAGTAACCTTTAAAGAAAATGTTTAAAAAAAAGAATCTTCGGGTTCTTTCCGCTGTCTGTCTGTGTCCCCATAATGGTGTGCGTGAGCGTCCTGGCCGGTGCTCTCAAGACTGTCAGCAGTGCCAAAGAGAGGCAGGTGCCAGGGTCTTAACTGTCTGGCTTCTGACTGCGGTGCTAAAGCGTGGTAACACTGACAGATTGAAATCACTGATGGTCACAGAGCTGTGAACACTGTTGTGACCATCCTAGACAGCTTAAACACGAGTGGAATGATCAGCCCCACATTCGATGTGCAGCTCAAAGATGTAGAAAAACGGCAAAATAGACTATTCCCATGCTGTCACTTCAGTTTCATGGTGCCAACCACGTCAGCTGGCATCATGGACCACAAAGAAGCAAGACAAAAACCCACAGGAGGGAGAGTTCTGGAATTCTCCTAGGGCTGTCCTATATACATAAAAAGCCCCCATGGAAAAAAGGATCTGTGGGATACTTGTGTTGGAAACGTGTTCTCCAGAGCTATTAGTAAGGTTTGCTGTTTGCATTGTTACCTGTTGCAAGAGTGAAGGCAAGTAGGACGTGGTTTTGTTCTTTATCCATCTCCTGTCTCTGTAGGAAAAGCCACCTCCAGTCAGTAAGCAGGAGAACACAGGCACTTTGAACATCCTCAGCACTCTCTCCAATGGCAATAGTTCGAAGCAAAAAATCCCAGCAGACGGAGTCCACAGGATCAGAGTGGACTTTAAGGTAAAAGTGTTTCGTGACCATGGAGTGTGTCGCGCGTCATGGACTTCAGATCAAAAGTGATGTTGTCCGAGGTGTTGATGAAAGGGGGAGTTCAGCACCCAGTCAGGGAAAAGAACTACCGTCGGCAGGTGGGTTCAGGTGTGAGGGAGCTCTGGTCAGTGTCGTGAGGTCACCGTTTGTGAGCTGATGGACAAACACGGGCATCAGCCTAAGCGAGACAGTGCATGCGGATGAGAACAGCGTCTGAGGAAGTAAATCTTGCGCGTGGGAATTCTCCAACCATGATGCGTGCTTGAATCAGCAAAACTCTAAGGAAAAGTCGCTCCTGGGATATCTTTGCGTTCTCATTAACATGAATTAAACCAGTAGGTGAGCATTTTAACAGTTTGTGTCTGAGATGAAAATTTTTTAAAGCAGCCATTATTTTTGAACCCACTGAAACGAAGTCTTCGTGCCGCTCTGCTGTCACTCTGATTGTATGCTTGCCGGCCTTGCTCTCAATCCAAAGCTTGTGTCACTGGAACACTTTCATAAACGATCCGTCTCTCTCTCTACAGGAGGACTGTGAAGCAGAAAATGTGTGGGAGATGGGAGGCTTAGGAATCTTGACCTCTGTTCCTATAACACCCAGAGTGGTTTGCTTTCTCTGTGCCAGCAGTGGGCACGTAGAGGTAAGAGAAGCTGCTTCTTGGTACCCCAGACAGTTGAATGGTAGATGACTTTGCTGTGATGAAAGAAATAATTTCTTCTCTCTTGTTGGTGCGTAGCAGGTACTATCCCCTCTTTATTTTTTTATTTTTATTTTTTTAAAGATTTTATTTATTTATTTGACAGAGACAGCCAGCGAGAGGGGGAACACAGGCAGGGGGAGTGGGAGAGGAAGAAGAAGGCTCCTAGCGGAGGAGCCTGATGTGGGGCTTGATCCCAGAACGCTGGGATCGCACCCTGAGTCGAAGGCAGACGCTTAATGACTGCGCCACCCAGGCGCCCCAATTATTTATTTATTTATTTTTTGAAGTAATCTCTATGTCCAGTGTGGGGCTTGAACTCACAACCCAGAGAGCAACAAGAGTCGCAGTCTCCACCAACTGAGGCAGCCAGGCACCCCTACTGTCCTCACTTTAATCCAGCTAATGAAATGCTTTAGAAGTTTTTTTTTAGAGATTTCAGGAAGGAATCTGCTTCTTAGTAGAGGAGCAGAATTATTGGGTGTGAAAGGTTTAATGATCTCTTCTCTTAAATGCACTCTTTTTATTAGAGTTCTGATAGTTCTGCTAACTGTCCAAACATGGCAAAAATGATATAGTGTACTTCTGGACAAAGAGATGGCTATCTTACATTGACTGTCAGAATCCCCTTGTCTGTAAAGAGCTCTTAGCAATTAATAAGAAAAAGGAACAACACCCAGTAAAAAAATGGGCTACGGACAGGAATATGTAATTCATAAAATGAGAAATAAAAACATGGTGGGCGGGGATCATTAAGACTTCTGATGACCTTAAAGCATGATTATAAAGATCATGTGGGAAGGGGTGCTTGGCTGTCGCAGTCGGTGGAACATGCGACTCTTGGTTTCAGAGACTGTGAGTTCGAGCCCCTCGTTGGCCATAAAGATTGCTTAAAAAAAACAAAATCTTTAGGGGCGCCTGCGTAGCTCAGTCGGTTAAGCGTCTGACTCTTGATTTTGGCTCAGGTCATGATCTCAGGGTTGTGAGATCGAGCTCCCATCAGCTCCAAGTCTGCTGGAGATTCTCTCTCTCCCTCTCCTGCTCCCCTCTTCTCCATAAGTAAATTAATAAAATCTTAAAAATAAACTCTTTTAAAAAAATCATGTTGGGGGGAAAAAGATGCTGTGGAAATAGGACTTCCTGTTGGTGGAATCTAAGTTAGTTGTGATCTTTCTTTCTGAGGAGATTGTTCAGAAATATATATTTATCTTTAAAATGAGCATACTGTCTTGGGGGCGCCTGGGTAGCGCAGTCGTTAAAGCGTCTGCCTTCGGCTCAGGGCGTGATCCCGGCGTACCGGGATCGAGTCCCACATCAGGCTCCTCCGTTGTGAGCCTGCTTCTTCCTCTCCCACTCCCCCTGCTGTGTTCCCTCTCTCGCTGGCTGTCTCTGTCAAATAAATAAATAAAATCTTTAAAAAAAAAAAAAATAAAAAAATAAAAAATAAATAAAAAATAAAATGAGCATACTGTCTAACCCAGCAACGACACTCCAGGCATTTATCCTAAGGATATAATCGGAGAAATCGGCAAATAGGTATATTCGTAGGTATGTGTGTATATATGTGTGTATACAATACATATATATGTAATAAACCCTTCTTTCTCTATATGTAAAATAAATAGAAGGGTTTATTTCAGTACTGTTTATGATAATGAAAAACAGGAAACAACCAGAAGTTTGTCAATAAGAGGCGGGAGTCTTTAATCATAGGACATGCATATAAGGGCAAATAGGAAGTCCTAGATAATAATATAGATTGATATTGACACGGGAAGGTGTCCATGACACGTCACTGAGTTAGAAGAGCAGGTTACAAGGGACACCTGGGTGGCCCAGCTGATTAAGCAGCTTCCTTCGGCTCAGGTCATGATCCTGGGGTCCTGGGATTGAGTCCCACATCGGGCTCCTCGCTCAGTGGGGAGCCTGCTTCTCTCTCTGCCTACCGTTTCCCCTGCTTGTGCTCTCTCTCTCTCTGACAAATAAATAAAATCTTTAAAAAAGAAAAAAAAAAGCATGTTACAAAGTAGTATGTAAAGCGTGATCCCATTTTGGTTTGGACATTTTTTTTTTTTTAAAGATTTTATTTATTTATTTGACAGATAGAGACAGCCAGCGAGAGAGGGAGCACAAGCAGGGGGAGTGGGAGAGGAAGAAGCAGGCTCATAGCGGAGGAGCCTGATGTGGGGCTCGATCCCATAACACCGGGATCACGCCCTGAGCCGAAGGCAGACGCTTAACCGCTGTGCCACCCAGGCGCCCCTGGTTTGGACATTGTTTTAAAAACATATATGCCAAAAGAATTGTGGAAAGATTTACACCAAAATCTTAAAAAGTGTGATTGGATTATGGGTACCTTGTTTTCTCTTTATTTTTCTTTATCCTTTTGAGTCTTTTGCAGTGAGTATTTGCCACCTTTACAATAAGAAAGAAAAGCACAATTTTATTTATGTTATTTTTTTAAGATTTAATTTCTTCATTTGACAGAGAGAGAGCACAAGCAGGGGGAGCGGCAGAGGGAGAGGGAGAAGACGACTCAGGGAGCCTGAGGCAGGGCTCTATCCCAGGATTCTGGGATCATGACGTGAGCTGAAGGCAGACACTTAACCGACTGAACCACCCAGGCGCCCCAAAAGCACGATTTTAAATAGGAAGCAGTAGTGTGTCATTCATACAATTCTCAATTCCAGAATACCTCCTTAGCTTATTATTTTATCACATATGCATTTTAAGGTCATGAAGAAATTCCAAGGCCAGATTATAATGTACATATTGAGCAATCAGGGAGACTCACTCACCAGCTAAGAGATTCAGTCCTGCCCACTTGCTATGTTAAATTTTACAGTAGCAAAATTATAAATTATTGTCTGGTATTCATTCATTAAGCAAATATTTTAGTGCCCATTATGAATAATCATATTGTTCTAAGTGGCGGGGCTGCTTTAGATATACTGAGACTAAGAATATTCAGTTTGTAAGTGTCAGGGGTCTACCGCATCTCTTCTGCACATAAGCTTAATGCTTTACATGCACACATGCTCCACGCAGGAATAACTTACAGCACCAGTCCTGCAACTTCTGTGATAAAAATGGGGTTTTTTTCCCCGAGTATAATTGCTTTGATTTAAATTGTGTAGTTGTGCACAGCAATTCCACAGGATTCCTAAAAACTGAACTAGAGAATGAATAGCTCACTGTCTGCATTATACTCCTAAAGCATAACTAGTGTTTGATGAATTCTGACATTCAAGGTTTGGATTTTTTAGAAGAGTTACTTATTTATTTTATAGAGAGAGCAGGCAGTGGGGAGGGGCAGAGAGAGAGGGAGAGAATCTCAAGCAGACTCCCCATGGAGTGCAGAGCCTGATGCAGGCCTCAGTCCCATGACCACGAGATCACAACCTGAGCCAAAACCAAGAGTCGGATGCTTAACCATCTTTGCCATCTACAGACCCCCAGACATTCGAATTTTTAAAAACTTTTTATGTTGACATTATTTCGGATTTGCAGAAAAGTTATGAGAGAAGTACAAAGAATTCCCATATACCCTTCACCCAGATTTCCCAAATGTTCATATTTTTATTTGCTTTATCCTTTACTCGTGTGTCTGTATTTTACAAAGTGAGAAATATACATTTTATATATAACACATTTTTTTCCTAAAAATCTGGAAGTTGCAGACATGTCCTTTTACGTCTAAATATTTTAGTGTGTATTTCCTAAAACCAAGGACATTCTCTCCTATAATCACGGTATAGTTGTCAAAGTCTGGAAATTAACAGTGGTATATTAGTGTTATCTAACTGATAAGCCTTATTTAGGTTTGACCAGTTGTCCCAGTAATTCTGCTATGGCCAAAGAAAAGTCTGGGTCATCCTCATTCAAATTTTTAAAAACTCCGTACATGAAAATAACATTTCTACATTTAGAGATAGAAAGGACAAACCAGAGCTTACAACTGTCTTAATTGTAGGAAGCCTTTAAAACTCTCCCTTTCCCCCTTCCCATAGCTCTTGGTTGTACCTTGCTTTCGACACTTAGCGCATTGTGGTAAATCTGGGATTATATTTATTTTGTTACTTTTAATTTCTGCCATTATTACTTTAGGCCCCTGCATCTCCTGCAGTGCCTAATCTTGTGCTTTTTTTTCGTCATTGCTAAATGATTATGTATTACATTAAAAAATACACACACACACACACTCTCTCCATTGGACTCCTAAAGCCTGAAGTCTGTAAATAGCATTTGGTTGATGTCTCTACATGTTATTTGACAACTGTGTTCCTGTCTTACCCTAGTTTGTGTACTGCCAAGTCTGTTGTGAGCCCTTCCACAAGTTCTGTTTAGAGGAGAACGAACGCCCCCTGGAGGACCAGCTGGAGAACTGGTGTTGTCGCCGCTGCAAGTTCTGTCATGTTTGTGGAAGGCAGCATCAGGCTACCAAGGTATAAAACGAAGTAACAGAACTGGTTTAGAGTATTACTCACTGTCTCCGCTTCTGCCTTTTGGTTTAGGTTTCTGCGCCTGTATTATTTCTCTGTTGGCATAGTCTGTTGTGACTATTTAATTGGGTATAATTCATTGCCTATTTTTATGGTTTAATTTGGGGAATATAGAAGAAAACATGGCATTCAATAAAATCCCCCCAATAATTCAAATCTATCTGATAAGAATATTCATCACTGAGTGCCTTTGGCAGGACATAAATCCCAATGCTTTCTTTGAGAGTAAAAAAGTTCATGAGAAAATTTAAGCTGTTCTAGTGATGTGCTGTACTTACTTGAGGGTAAATATGAAATGGGTACTAAATAAGAGGTACTTCAAGTGAGTTGATGTGATGCCCCTCTTTTTTCTTTTCTTTTTTTTTTTTGATGTGATACCCACCGTCTTGCTTTTATATTTTCTTTTCCTTCCTTCCTTCCTTCCTTCCTTCCTTCCTTCCTTCCTTCCTTCCTTCCTTCCTTATTTTTTATTAACGTATAGCTGACATACAATATGCTGTTTCAGGTGTACAACTCAGTGACCTTAGCACTTGTGTGCGTGACTCAGTGCTCAGCACGAGAAGCGCGGTCCCCACCTGCCATCCTACATTATTGCAGTCTCATGGACTGTAATCCCTCTGCCGTACTTTTCGTCTCTGTGACTTATTTATTTCATAATTGGCAGCATGTACGTCTTCATCCCCTGCCTTTGTATTCCCTGCAGCAGCTGCTAGAGTGTAATAAGTGCCGAAACAGCTATCACCCTGAGTGCCTGGGACCAAACTACCCCACCAAGCCCACCAAGAAGAAGAAAGTTTGGGTGAGTACCCATATGACGCCGTTGCAGAGAGAACGGTCGTGGAGCTCTTGGGCTCGCACAGCCTGGAACAGGGATCCCCTTGATTGAGGATGTCCCTGTAACTATTTTGTGGTCTCATTACCAGGAAAAGCCATCCCAGGAAAGAGGTCAGCTTGAGAAACGGATTGCATCTGAGGTCTTTTGAAATGAGACAAGATATTATAAATAAGAAACTCCTGCTGAATTTCTTTTCTTTTCCAGATCTGCACCAAGTGTGTTCGCTGCAAGAGCTGTGGATCCACCACTCCAGGCAAAGGGTGGGATGCACAGTGGTCTCACGACTTCTCACTGTGCCATGACTGTGCCAAACTCTTTGCTAAAGGTACTTCCCGAAGGCCAGTTTCGTCGACTTTTAGAAGTTGGGTTTGGTGTTTTGAGGGTGAACTGGACGCTCCAGGGGAATGAAGTAAAAAGTTTTATACGTCTGGTCAAGGATACCACTTAGATCCATTTACTAAGTTCCTGATCTTGCTCTTTCCTTTACACAGAGTATTGCAGCAACTAGAAATGTTCTGCTAGCTTATATGGGAAGAATTAAGGGGACTTTTTGTAATAACTAACCACAAAGAAATGCTCTTAGCTAGTATTTCCAAAGTGAGGTACATAGACATTTGATTGTTTCAGAAATGATTTTAGGTGGTACTGAGTCAAACGTTGTAATTGTTAAACTAGAAGAAAAATTATACCTGATACACTAAACTCATTTTATTGACTTAGGGTAGTAATGACACAAAGTTTACTACTGAACTTATTTAAAGTAATCAAATCAATGTTAAATCTATTAAGTAATGAATAATGGAGGGGGAGTGCTTGGGTGACTCAGTTGGTTGGATAAGCGTCTGCCTTCGGCTCAGGTCATGATCTCAGGGTCCTGGGATTGAGCCCTGCATCGGGCTCCCTGCTCAGTGGAGAGCCTGCTTCTCCCTCTGCCTGTGCCCCTCCCCCTGCTTGTGCTCTCTCGTTCTCTCTGTCAAGTAAATAAAGTCTTTAAAAAAGAAGAAGAAGAATAGAGGGGGTGCGTGGATAAAGCAAATTGATGAAGGCTGTACTTTGTGTTGAATTTTAGGAAGTGCTGCTCTGAGCTCCGACTTACTAAAGCACTAGGAATGAGGAGAAGGTGTACATTAACTGCTTTTTTACTCCCGTATCTTTGCCTCTTTTCTTTGGAATGTGTAGGAGAGAACGTTCTCTCATTCTTTCTGTACTGTGTTCTTTGTAAGCTCTACCTCATGAGTCTTAGTAGAATCTTCTAAGAGGTCAGAAAAATCTGGACACTTTACAGATGTGTGAGCATTGCATAATAGGTCCCCACGGGCATGTGTGAGCAGGTCCAGAAGAGAGTTGGCACATGGAAGTCAGGGCCTGAGAGGCACTACTGAAAAGTGTGCTTTGCTTTCAGGGAACTTCTGCCCTCTCTGTGATAAGTGTTATGACGACGATGACTACGAGAGTAAGATGATGCAGTGTGGGAAGTGTGATCGCTGGGTCCATTCCAAATGTGAGAATCTTTCAGGTACAGAAGGTTGGAGTCTTTTTATTACAGTTTCCTTCTTGCTTGGTACATTTATAGCCCCCAAAGTTACCTGTAAACGTAAAATCATGGCTGTGTTGTTGCTTGAAGTCTTCTGAAATTTCCATTTCCGGTCCCTAGAATAAGCACCTTCGTGTCAGATTGTGCTCATTTATCGTGAACGTATCCCTTTAAAATATTTATTTGCTGTTTTTTGTGGGTACCTTAACCTGTTGATTCTCAGTAACCAAATCCTGGGCTAGCGTCCGTAGTGTCCCTTCAGAGATCAATGTGTGTTGGGTTCCTAGGGGACATTAGAGTCTTGCTTCTGTCCCCAGGGTACAGCTTGGTATTAAGTTCAGGGGAGTAGTGTCCTCCTCTCCCACTCTGCCGCTCTTCGGAGCACCTCAGCATGGTGGGGTTTTGTTTTTCTAGATGAGATGTATGAGATTCTGTCTAATCTGCCGGAGAGCGTGGCCTACACCTGCGTGAACTGCACTGAGCGGCACCCTGCAGAGTGGCGGCTGGCCCTGGAGAAGGAGCTGCAGAGCTCCCTGAAGCAGGTTCTGACAGCTCTGCTCAACTCTCGGACCACCAGCCACTTGCTTCGCTACCGACAGGTGGGCTCTGAGAGTTTGTGCTCAGGTGGGCTTTACCCAGCGAGGGAATGTTCGTTTGCTCCATTCTTCATTTAGTTTTGAGGAGTTACTTGCTTCGGCTTTCAACCATTAAGAAAATCTTGAGGACCAAGAGTAGGACCTTCTTTGGGGACTTTCTTTGCTGTTATGATAAGAAATGTGGACTTTATACTCTGAGGGCTCTGGGGGGCAGCAGTGAAAGGCTTCACCCAAGAGTAACCCGATCAGAGTTGCTTTTTAGGGAAAAAAAAAAAAAAGATTCTGCCTCGAGACAGAGGAAGGAGTGGAGAGGACGGAGGCTAGAGGCAGGAATGGTGATTAAGAGGCAGTCGGAGTAATCTGGGTGAGAGGGAGCGTGGTGGCCTGAGGTGGCAGTCATGTGGCTGTCACTCTGGGAAATCCCTAGGGCTCAGGGCACAATGTGTAAACCACTACTTTTTGTCCACTGAAGTTGCGAACTGTTCTTCTGTGGAGCTGTCATTGGAAACACAAGGTAAAGTGTTGGAAGAACCACACAGATAACTCTAACTCAGAGCTAGGCTGCTGCTTTAGCTCCTCAGAGCTCCATTTTTTGAATAGGACAATTTGCTATTTCTGTCTCCCTCAGGAGGAACTGGACAGTCTCTGTGTCTTCAGACTCCGTTTGGAAGTTATCAAGCCAAGCTCCTAAGTTCATCTCCTCAAACTATTAGAGAACCAGCTCATTCTAACTTTCTTTTTCTATTTATTTAAGAAATCTCTGATTATTTTTATATTCTTTAGGTTTTATAATATGAATCATTCAGTATCATCTTTATTAATTTTAATAGAATTTGCACAGATGCCTCGTTTTCAGTGTTAAATAAAAGAAACCTATCTTTCCTGGCAACAGGCTGCCAAGCCTCCAGACTTAAATCCCGAGACAGAGGAGAGTATACCTTCCCGCAGCTCCCCAGAAGGACCTGACCCACCAGTGCTTACTGAGGTCAGCAAACAGGAAGATCAGCAGCCCTTAGATCTGGAAGGAGTCAAGAGGAAGATGGACCAAGGGAACTACACATCTGTGGTATGTTTCTGCCTCAAACTACCAACATTTCAAATGCCAGTTTAGCTCCTTTGGGTCTTTGGGGGACGAGGCTGGGAGTAAGCACCAAGAGATGGTTTGTATTATATTTAGAAATGTCGGGTGGATTTAAATACCTAAAAATACATGAGTTCTTTTAGCTCTGTGTTTCAGAAGATGGGAAGGTAGTGTCTCAAAATAGTTTTTTTAATTTGGCTGTCTTCTGAGTTCTCTGAAAATTATTTTTTTATTAAAACTGTTTATGGAGGAGCGCCTGGGTGGCTCAGTCGATTAAGTGTCTGCCTTCTGCTTGGGTCATGATCCCAGGGTCCTGGGATCAAGCCCCACGTCGGGTTCCCTGCTCAGCGGGGAGTCTGCTCCTCCCTCTGCTCCCCTGCTGCTGCTCCCTCTCTATCTCAAATAAATAAATAAAAATCTTTAAAAAAGCTGTTTATGGAAAAATGCTAATGTGAAGTTACTTGGTTTGCCCCTCTTGAAATCGCGTCCAAATAATGTGTCTTTCTCTGTGGGATATTCATTTATAGAGAGATGTCTTCAAGTTACGGTTTTAAGAATGTATGGGAATGATCATCTGTTATCTTGTGGTCCGTATTTGCTATTCAGTTGTTTATTTTAACCTAAATAAAAAATTATGACCCTCTTTGGGTAACTTACCGTGATATAGCCAGTTTATTTGGATTCTTGCCTTATTAGCCTGGCTTCCCTTGACTGCCACAAGTTAATTGTGAACTGATTTCCAGAGGTCTCCGCTAAAGAGAAATTACACTGCATTAAAATAGGGTGTCCATTTTCTGTTGGATCTCTGGGCTGCATGATTTAGGAGGGAAGAGGAAGTGGTTTTGAGAGCATACTGTTTTATGAATAATTAATACTTCGTTTTTGTATACAGTTGGAGTTCAGTGATGATATCGTGAAGATCATTCAAGCAGCCATTAATTCAGATGGAGGGCAGCCAGAGATCAAAAAAGCCAACAGCATGGTCAAGTCCTTCTTTATTCGGGTGAATGATATTAATAGTTCGTGTTTTTAATGCTTATCTATGGGTAATTACTCCATGAACAGAACGGATTTGTTCTCTTCTCCGTTTTGTTTTGCTATGTGTATAAAACATCTCTTGATTTAACTCATTCCTCTGATTCTTTGGGAGGAAGTTGGTGAGGTCACCAGAGTAGATGGATCTTTCTCTTAGTGCCCTGAAATCATCCTCGTATTGACAGAGAAGCTGGTGTGAAGTTGTTTTTTATGTGGTTTCCAAATCAATGTTCACCTGCTTACATTTTGTTTGTTTGTTTGTTTTTCTGTTAGCAAATGGAACGTGTTTTTCCATGGTTCAGTGTCAAAAAGTCTAGGTTTTGGGAGCCAAATAAAGTATCGAGCAAGTAAGTAAATTCAGTATTACTTTTTTTTTTTCCACCTCATCAGCTAGAAATCTGAGAGTTCTTATATTTCTAGATTAAGGTTTCTTTAGACTAGATTTTAAGATTAAAAATTAATCAGTTGAAATGCCTTTACAGAAATGCTGATTTAGAGATAATACTTAATGTTTATTATAGTCTATTGCTGCCCTTTTTTTCTTTATATATTATGTTTTCTGCAACTTGGCTTAACTTGGGGCATATGTATAATACACGTGCTTATACACGTAGGTCAGTATTTGGACTTGTTATAATTGGGTTCTGTGTTACTCAGTTCAGATTGTGGTCTCTATTACTCTTGATTCTCCATATTTAACCTTAAGTTTTTATTCCAGTAAATCCTTTTGATTCTTTGGGAAAGTTATCACTTGCTTCTGGAAGTTTAACCAAGAGTCATATGTCGAGAATCTGTATATTTTTAAATAATAAAGTCCTATATATTTAGGCAGTTTTCAGATTCTGTGGCTTGTCCTTATATTTTGTGAATGGCTCATGCATGGGGCCGTGACCTGATGATATCAATAATTTGATGATTTTGTATAGTTCCAGGAATATTAGGACTTCAATAAATGCTTGTTGAATCAATTATTTTCAGCAGTGGGATGTTACCAAACGCAGTGCTTCCACCTTCACTTGACCATAATTATGCTCAGTGGCAGGAGCGAGAGGAAAACAGCCACACTGAGCAGCCTCCTCTAATGAAGAAAATCATTCCAGCTCCCAAAGCTAAAGGGCCTGGAGAACCAGACTCTCCAACCCCTCTCCATCCTCCTACGCCACCAATTTTGAGTAAGGCACCTAATGAGTCATTATCCATTTCTCTCTAGATGCAAATGATTAACTTCGTGAACCTAAATTTAATATACTTGCATATTGGAAGGAAATTTTCAGGTCATCCTTTAATGTAATAAAATCATTATTTTGGCTTAGCTTGGCCTGGTAACAAGAAACCGATATAAATACTCTAACAGATGGCGAGATGGCATAACTTTGAACACTTTCAAAAAGTGTTCATTTTATAAGCCACAGGCTATTTAAGCCGAATTGGTTTTTTTTTTTCTTCCTGGAAATCAGACCTAGTATTGCCACTTTTAACTGGATGTCTTTTGGGTCCCAAGGTACTGACAGGAGTCGAGAAGATAGTCCAGAACTGAACCCACCCCCAGGCGTAGAAGATAACAGACAGTGTGCATTGTGTTTGACGTATGGTGACGACAGCGCTAATGTAAGTACTTCAGCGGATGAGCAGACGCTCGTGTGAACTGTCGGTCCTTTGTGTCTAAATGCAATGACTGGGTGCCACCTAGCTATGGCACTTGGGGGTTTCTTTCTATAACTGATTTAGTTGATTTAAAAGATGATTTGCCTTGGGGCACCTGGGTGGCTCAGTCGGTTAAGCGACCGACTCTTGATCTCAGCTCAGGTCTTGATCTCTGGGTGGTGAGTTCAAGCCTCACACTGGGCTCCATACTGCTTAAAAAAAAAAAAAAAGATGATTTGCCTTAAATTAACCTGTTGATGTCTAGTGATTTCTACAGGAAATTTCTCAAAAAGATTTTAGGGAAGTCAATAAAATACATAAGTTGTATATTAAAGGCTTGTGTTTAATATAGGAGGGCAGAATGGTTCTGGCAGGCTGCCTGAATTCATTTCTGTGCTCCGCTGCCTACTTGTTGACCTTGGCAAGGAGCTTAACCTCTCTGACTCTCAGTTTCATCTCTAAAATGAGGATACTTAACCTCAGAATGATTATGAGGATTAGAGGAAATAATGTTTATAAAGCTTGATTTAGTGCTTGGCACATAGTAAGGTTACAATAAAAAAGGTTTTTTAATGCAAGCTGAGAGGACTGGCTTTGAAATATGGTTTTAAAGAAATCAGTGCACACTTTAATAAACTATTTTCCGTCTATGGATTCTAGAAAGGTGAGACGTGGAAACAGAAAAACATTGAGAAATGAATTTTGATTTTTGTGTGCATCCCCCAGTTAAAGAATTATTATTGATGTTATCTTGTCTGAGGTAAAGCTAATGCCAAGGAAAACCTGCTTTGACATTATATTCTTTAAAGATAAAAGAAATCTCTTGATTTCATAGGATGCTGGCCGTTTGCTTTACATTGGCCAAAATGAGTGGACACATGTAAATTGCGCTTTGTGGTCAGCAGAAGTGTTTGAAGACGATGATGGATCACTAAAGAATGTGCACATGGCTGTGATCAGGGGCAAGCAGCTGGTAAGACCTTGTGTAAATGTTACGGAAAAGATTTCCCCTCAGGTTCCAGATGTTCTCTCGGTGGCTTCATGCTACTTCATTGAAGTTTCCACGGCGCCTTCAGAACAGTTAGCCAGCAACAAACACTGGTGTGTCCTGTAGGCAGATTGCTGCTCGGACCCCTGGGGAAAGCAAAGGAAATAGAAGACAACGTATTATCTAGTTTGGGAGATAATTTGAATGTGCAAGAAAGGTGTTAATTTATTAAGCGATTTAGACAAAATGATCTCAGAGGTCTCAGTTGAATCACCACTCTATGTATGGTTCCATAGGAAAAACCCACATAAATACATGAAGAGGGGCTGTGGAAATGATCAGTAGAAGCTGAGAGTAGTCAGAAAAGGCCATGAAGGAGTAACATTTTAAAAGCTATATTTTGAAGAAGGGGAGAAGATGAAGAATTATCAGAAAGAAAGAGAAACAAACAAACAGCCCATGTAAATTCTGTGGAGAGCACAAACAAAAAGTCTTTTGTGGAGAGAGGAGCCCAGACTGTGACCGTGACAGAGGAGCGTGGTGACATGCAGGCTAGTTGAAGGAAATCTTTGAATCGTGTGATAAATTTAAGTCTAGTAATTAGAGAACCCTTCTGTTTCTGACTGGTATAATCTTTCTAGAACTGAGTTCTTTTGGATATACTAGCTTTCTAGTAAGATGTTTTTAGTCTTTGAAGTTTCAATCTTCGATAAATTAACCGTGCATCCTAGAAACAAAACTATGTTTTGGTTTAAGTTCTAAATCAAAGTGTAATATTTAAGTTTAATAGTTACAGGGCCCCAGGGACGATGGGAGAGAGAGGATCTGTAGAGGGGGCTTTAGGGTTCCTCTCAGTTCTCTGTAATTTGGCTGATTACCATTAAAAAAAATGACTTGCAGAAAACCCGGAATGGTAATTCTATAGAGGAGAAAGAAAATGGCTTAAAACATCTGAAAGTCTGACTTAGGCCTCTATTCTCTCTGGGTGGTTAGAGATGTGAGTTCTGCCAAAAGCCAGGAGCCACTGTGGGTTGCTGCCTAACATCCTGCACCAGCAACTATCACTTCATGTGTTCTCGCGCCAAGAACTGTGTCTTTCTGGATGATAAGAAAGTGTATTGCCAACGACATCGGGATCTGATCAAAGGCGAGGTGAGAGCTTCCGTTGCTTTTCCAAGTCTATAGGAGTTCGGGGAAAAGAGGCTGAAAACAAGGTGGTAAGCTTTGTTTTACCTTCTACTGTGTGTTCCTAGAATCACCTTCTTAGAAACACAGCAGTCCTCCTGTGAAACAGCAGGGTGATTTTGAGATATCCTCCGTACTTGCCCTCCAAGAGAGTCAGTATCACACGTATAATGTGTGAAGGGATAGCCTGTTAACAGCTGGGTTTTCGTTTCAGGTGGTTCCTGAGAATGGATTTGAAGTTTTCAGAAGAGTGTTTGTGGACTTTGAAGGAATCAGCTTGAGAAGAAAGTTTCTCAATGGCTTGGAACCAGAAAATATCCACATGATGATTGGTATGGCATGGGCCTCTGTTGTGGGGGAAGGCTCGATGTATCACTGGGGGACTTCCTGGTCTTTGGGTGTAAAGTGAGCCTTCTCATTACCTCCTCTAATCAGTTTTTCTTTCCTCGGTCAGGCTCCATGACAATTGACTGCTTAGGAATTCTGAATGATCTCTCTGACTGTGAAGATAAGCTTTTTCCTATTGGATATCAGTAAGTAGCATGGCAGAGCCAAGACACCAGCCCCCACAGCTTGAGCACCCCGAACAATGAGCAGTCGTTGAATGGAGAGCCATACTTGTTAGCTACTTTTAATCGCTACCAAAAATTAACTACTTTTTTTGCTACTTTTTATAGATTGGGACTAAAGTATCCTTTTATGTCCACTAAATCCAGTTATAAAAGGGAAGTATTATTGGCATACTTTCAGAATCCTTTCCAAATAAAACCTAAATTTAAAAAAACAACAACAACACAAGGTCAGTCTCTTAAGATTCCTGTGAGTTCCATCTGTCTGGATTTGAAAGTCCAGATTGTCGCAGTGGATCAAACACCTCATGCCTCTGTCCTCAATCTAAAAATATAACCCCCACAATAATAATCATATTGTCCAGTGAACACTTATCATCTTTCCTATGTGAAGCAAATGGCTTAAACTTTTAGCAGGCTGACAGTATAAATTTAAAACTCCCTTTCTGTCTCTCCCATTTTGGAGTTTCATTTTGCTATCTATACTCCCAATTTTTTCTGCATTCCAAATCTGGCAACATGGTCTGTACATTTAGCTGGCAGCTCTTTGTGTAAACCAGGCTCCATCAGCATCCAGCGGATTTGAAGCCGTTACACTTCCCTTGTCTTGTGGGGTTTCTCTCCCAAAGGGGACACTTCAGGTTTGCTCTTTCCTCTTTGCGTACAGCAGGCAGGAGTCCCTTCCTGAAGGCCAATAACTCTTTCTTACAGTAGATGTTAGTATTTTCCTTCCTATGCATTTTAGGATATTTTACTATTTTTGTCTCCTGCTTACAGTACAATAAAAAAAGATTCGAAGCTATTTTCTGAGAGGCTAGGAAAAGCCAAGAACTTCAAAAAGCTTGGAACACCCTAGCCGGGGGATCTATAATAAGAATCCGTGAAGTAAAGCTAAATTCTGTAAATCCAGGAGACCAGGGAACCTAGGATGAGAAGAGGTTTTGGCAAACGTTGGTCTCTGCTTCTGTACTCTCACTCACGGGGATCTGTGTGGATCTGTTTGCCAGGTGTTCCAGGGTTTACTGGAGCACCACAGACGCTCGCAAGCGCTGTGTGTATACGTGCAAGATAGTAGAATGCCGTCCTCCAGTCGTCGAGCCGGATATCAACAGCACTGTCGAGCACGACGAGAACAGGACCATCGCTCACAGTCCCACATCTTTTGCAGGTGAGTTTTAGTCAAGGTGGGACTCGAATTCGATTCGGGGAGTACTGTGACCAAAGGCGGGGAAAGTCGTCTCTCTAGAAGGCCTCATTTGTTTCTGTTTTGATCTTTACCTAATAGCTTGCTTTGTATTGGTTCGTTTGGAATTTTAATTGGATCTTTTTTCGTAAGAGTTTTTCTTTCCTGCCACAGAAATTTCATCTAAAGAAAGTCAAAACACAGCTGAAATTGTAAGTCCTCCCTCACCAGAGCGACCTCATTCGCAAACCTCCGGCTCCTGTTTTTATCATGTCATCTCAAAGGTCCCTAGGATTCGAACACCTAGTTATTCTCCAACACAGAGATCCCCTGGCTGTCGGCCGTTGCCTTCTGCAGGTAAAGGACCTACCTCATTGACTAACTTGACCCAAAAAGGTCAGCTCAGAGGTGAGCTTGTGATTCTTTCAGGCCACTCTACCTTAGTGGCTTTTGCTCATTGAAAATCTTGATCTGTAGTTTTCAGTTAGAAGCCATTGCCAAGTCATTGAAAGCAGTGGCCACCACACACATTCATTCCCTCTGTAATAGACTTTATTACTTTTTCTCTCTTGTTCAGGAAGTCCTACTCCAACCACTCATGAAATAGTCACAGTGGGTGATCCTTTACTCTCTTCTGGACTCCGAAGCATTGGCTCGAGGCGTCACAGCACTTCTTCCTTGTCACCCCAGCGGTCTAAACTCCGGATAATGTCTCCAATGAGAACTGGGGGTACTTACTCCAGGAATAGTGTTTCCTCAGTCTCCACCATCGGGACTGCCACAGATCTTGAGTCAAGTGCCAAAGCAGTTGATCATGTCTTAGGACCACTGAATTCAAATACTAATTTAGGGCAAAACACTCCCACCTCTTCGAATTTGCAAAGGACGGTGGTTACTATGGGCGCTAAAACCAGTCACTTGGATGGGTCTTCCTCCTCCGACATGAAGCATTCTAGCGCTTCCGACTTGGCATCCAAGAGCTCCTCTTTGAAGGGAGAGAAGACCAAAGTGCCAAGTTCCAAGAGTTCGGAGGGACCTGCACATACCGTGACTTATCCCGGCCTTCCCAAACTGGCCCCACAGGTTCCTAATACAGCGCCTGTAGAATTAAATGCTAGCAAGATCGGCGCTTTTGCTGAACTCTCTTCAGGGCCCTTTTCTTCTAAAGAGGCCCTCTCCTTCCCCCCACTCCATCTGAGAGGGCAGAGGAATGAGCGGGACCAACACTCAGATTCTAACCAAGCGGTAAACCCCCCTCCCGATGAAGACGCGGGAGTCAAAACCTTGAAACTATCTGGAGTGAGCAACAGATCATCCATCATCAATGAACACGTGGGATCTAGTTCCAGAGACCGGCGGCAGAAAGGAAAAAAGTCTTGTAAAGAAACTTTCAAAGAAAAACATTCCAGTAAATCTTTTTTGGAGCCTGGTCAGGTGACAACTGGTGAGGAAGGAAACCTAAAGCCGGAGTTTGTGGGTGAGGTTTTGACTCCCGAGTTTATGGGGCAACGACCATGTAATAACGTTTCTTCTGATAAGATTGGAGACAAAGTCCTTTCTATTCCAGGAGTCCCCAAAGCTCCATCCATGCAAGTAGAAGGATCTGCTAAGGAATTACAGACACCCCGGAAACGCACGGTCAAAGTAACACTGACCCCCCTCAAAATGGAAAGCGAGGGCCAGTCCAAGAATACCCTGAAAGAAGGTAGCCCTGTGTCCCCTTTGCAAATAGAGTCAGCATCTCCCACAGAACCAGTTGCAGCCTCTGAAAGTCCAGGAGATGGTCCAGTGGCCCAGCCAAGCCCCAATAATACCTCATCCCAGGATCCTCAGAGTAACAACTATCAGAATCTTCCGGTACAGGACAGAAACCTGATGCTTCCGGATGGTCCCAAACCTCAGGAGGATGGCTCTTTCAAGAGGAGATATCCCCGTCGCAGTGCCCGGGCGCGCTCTAACATGTTCTTCGGGCTCACCCCGCTCTATGGAGTAAGGTCCTACGGTGAAGAAGACATTCCATTCTACAGCAGCTCCACTGGGAAGAAACGGGGCAAGAGATCAGCCGAAGGACAGGTGGATGGGGCCGACGACCTGAGCACCTCCGACGAAGATGACCTGTACTACTACAATTTCACCAGAACAGTCATCTCCTCAGGTGGAGACGAGCGGCTGGCATCCCATAATTTATTTCGGGAGGAGGAGCAGTGTGACCTTCCCAAAATCTCACAGTTGGATGGCGTCGATGACGGCACGGAGAGCGATACTAGCGTCACAGCCACAACAAGGAAAAGCAGCCAGATTCCAAAAAGAAATGGGAAAGAAAACGGAACAGAGAACTTAAAGATGGAGCGGCCCGAAGATGCCGGTGAGAAAGAACATGTCATTAAGAGTTCCGTTGGCCACAAAAATGAGCCAAAGATGGATAACTGCCACTCCGTAAGCAGAGTTAAAGCCCAGGGACAGGATTCCTTGGAAGCTCAGCTCAGCTCTTTGGAGTCAAGCCGCAGAGTCCACACGAGCACCCCGTCGGACAAGAACCTGCTGGACACCTACAATGCCGAGCTCCTGAAGTCGGACTCGGATAACAACAACAGCGACGACTGTGGGAATATCCTGCCCTCGGACATCATGGACTTTGTACTGAAGAATACTCCCTCTATGCAGGCCTTGGGCGAGAGCCCGGAGTCCTCGTCGTCGGAACTCCTGAATCTGGGTGAGGGTTTGGGTCTTGACAGTAATCGGGAAAAGGACATGGGTCTCTTCGAGGTCTTTTCTCAGCAGTTGCCGACAGCAGAACCCGTGGACAGTAGTGTCTCCTCGTCTATCTCGGCAGAGGAGCAGTTTGAGCTGCCTCTAGAGCTACCGTCCGACCTGTCTGTGCTGACCACCCGGAGCCCCACTGTCCCTAGCCAGAATCCCAGTAGACTGGCTGTAATCTCCGACTCGGGAGAGAAGAGAGTAACCATCACGGAGAAGTCTGTGGCCTCCTCTGAAGGCGACTCGGCACTGCTGAGTCCAGGAGTGGATCCCACCCCCGAGGGCCACATGACTCCCGATCATTTTATCCAAGGACACATGGACGCAGACCACATCTCCAGCCCTCCTTGTGGTTCAGTGGAGCAAGGTCATGGCAACAATCAGGATTTAACTAGAAACAGTAGCACCCCCGGCCTCCAGGTACCTGTTTCCCCTACTGTTCCTATCCAGAACCAGAAATATGTGCCCAATTCTACTGAGAGTCCTGGCCCATCTCAGATTTCTAATGCAGCTGTCCAGACCACTCCACCCCACCTGAAACCAGCCACTGAGAAACTCATTGTGGTTAACCAGAACATGCAGCCACTTTATGTTCTCCAAACTCTTCCAAATGGAGTGACCCAAAAAATCCAGTTGACCTCTTCTGTTAGTTCTACACCCAATGTGATGGAGACAAATACTTCAGTATTGGGGCCCATGGGAAGTGGTCTCACCCTAGCCACGGGACTAAATCCAAGCTTGCCAACTTCTCCATCTCTGTTCCCTCCTGCTAGCAAAGGATTGCTCCCCATGCCTCATCACCAGCACTTACATTCCTTCCCTGCAGCTGCTCAAAGTAGTTTCCCACCCAACATCAGCAGTCCTCCTTCAGGCCTACTTATTGGGGTTCAGCCTCCTCCAGATCCCCAACTTTTGGTTTCAGAAGCCAGCCAGAGGACAGACCTCAGTTCCACAGTAGCCACTCCATCCTCTGGACTCAAGAAAAGACCCATATCTCGTCTACAGACCCGAAAGAATAAAAAACTTGCTCCCTCTAGCACCCCTTCAACCATTGCCCCTTCCGATGTGGTCTCTAACATGACCCTGATTAACTTCACACCCTCCCAGCTGCCAAACCATCCCAATCTGTTAGATCTGGGGTCACTTAATACTTCATCTCACCGAACTGTCCCCAACATCATAAAAAGGTCTAAATCTGGCATCATGTATTTTGAACAGGCACCCCTGTTACCACAGAGTGTGGGCGGCACAGCTGCCGCGGCGGCGGGCACATCAACAATGAGCCAGGACACTGGCCACCTCACCGCGGGGCCTGTGTCTGGCCTGGCATCCGGCTCCTCCGTCTTGAATGTTGTATCCATGCAAACCACAACAACCCCTACAAGTAGCGCGTCCGTTCCGGGACATGTTGCGTTAACCAACCCCCGGTTGCTCGGTACCCCGGATATTGGCTCAATAAGCAACCTTTTAATCAAAGCTAGCCAGCAGAGCCTGGGGATGCAGGACCAGCCCGTGGCTTTACCCCCAAGTTCAGCAATGTTTCCACAGCTGGGGACATCACAGGCTCCGGCTGCTACAATGACAGCGGCGTCTAGCATCTGTGTGCTCCCCTCTGCACAGACTGCGGGCATAACAGCTGCTTCACCTTCTGGAGAAGCAGAAGAGCACTATCAGCTTCAGCACGTGAACCAGCTCCTTGCCAGCAAAACTGGGATTCTCCCTTCCCAGCGTGAACTTGATTCTGCTCCAGGGACCCAGGGATCCAACTTCACCCAGACGGTAGATGCTCCTAGTAGCATGGGGCTAGAGCAGAATAAGGCTTTATCCTCAGCTATGCAAGCCGGCTCGGCCTCTCCCGGGGGCTCGCCGTCGTCTGGACAGCAGTCCGCAAGCCCCTCGGTGCCGGCTCCCACTAAACCCAAACCAAAAATCAAACGGTTTCAGCTGCCTTTGGACAAAGGGAACGGCAAGAAGCACAAAGCTTCCCATTTGCGGACCAGTTCTGAAGCACACATTCCAGACCAAGAAGCCAACACGACACCCCTGACTTCAGTCACAGGGTGAGAGATCCAAATACGAGCTGCGCTGGGTAGGGTGGGGTTGTTTTTGTTCTGGACGAGAGGCTGTTGAAGTGGCAGCTTCCTGGGAAGGAGGACACTCTTCTGTCCACATTGCATTACTCGGGGGAGTTCTGGGTTTTGACTTTGATTTTTCTTTTTTTTTCCCCCACAGTGGTGATTTATAGAGCAAAATTTAGTTCCATCCGTGGGCAGTTTGTCTCTTGGATAGAACCACATCTCTAATTACTCTTTGCTCTGATTTTTCTTTTCTTTTTTTTTTTTTTAATGCAGGGTGGGGTGGGGCAGAGGGACAGAGAGAATCCCAAGCAGGCTCCATGCCCTGAGTGGAGCCCAGCGTGGGGCTCAGTCTCACAACCCTGAGATCATGACGTGAGTCGAAATCAAGAGTCAGACGCTTAACTGACTGAGCCACTCAGGCCCCCGTTTGCTCTGATTTAAAACAATGCTGCTGTTTGCTCTTGGGTTTTTTGCATTTGGGGTTTTTTGCATTTGGTTGTTTTTGTTGTTTGGGGTTTTTTTTTTGCTGAGTCTTAGGATCCTGAGGGACGATGATTATTCCCGGCTGGAGGGCAAAGCCTCCTGTTGTAGATCTTCGTGAAGTCCTTGTTGAAAACATTGGTATCGGGGTGTAACACGCATAGAGTACACAAGTTTTACTTAAGTATGCAGCCGTGTAGCCACCGTGCAGATCAAGATAGAAAACATTCCTAGTGTTCCAGAAGGCTCCTTGTGCCTTCTCTTAGTCAGAATGCCCTCAAGGTAACTACCGGCTAACCTGTTAGCACAGATTAGTTTTCCCAGCTCATAAATTTTATCAGATCCTGATAGGGTCATTTCTTTAGACTGACCTCCACGTTCAGTACATGTTTATGAGTGGTTTTTCTTGAAAAGATACACTGATTCTGTTCCAGGACTCCAGGAGCAGAGGCTGAGCAGCAGGACACAGCTAACGTGGAACAGTCATCACAAAAGGAATGCGGGCAGCCCACAGGGTAAATACAATCATCGTTTTTCTAAGGTTAAGCCCTCACTTCTGTCCACCTCATTTAAAAAATAATTCTTCATTTGTATTGTATTGTTGCCAAAGGTTTTTTTTTTAGTGAAAGTAATACATACTTGTAATTTTGATGCATAATTACTTAAATAATAGATAAATGGTTCCATGTTCGTCCTGCCTCCCCTCTTCCCCTTCTGTTCCCTGGTAATAACCATTGCTAATAATTTGTTTTCATCCATGCACACGATTCTTTACAAATACAGATATACACGGTGTATATATGAATATATATATATACACATTAAATGAATAATGCTGTACATACTGTTCTGTACTTGGATTTTTTTAACTTATTTAAACTGCCCTTTATTGATATGCATTTGCGTTGTTTGGAAGATTTATTTTTCGAAAATGAAAATTGGTGGTTGTTTACTGGCTCCTATAGCTTGCTTTTGTTTTTGGTTAAATCAGTTAATTTACTTAAGTAACTTCCAGAACTGCTTGTAACGAGTGTCTTTTTATTTTTTTCCTAATACTGAGGGTATCTACAAACTCCAAAAGCCCAAATTTAATGTCCGTATTTAGGAAAGAATCTCATAAAAGAGAGTTTTATGTTACATACCATACAGTATTGTGATGGTGTTTCTCCAGCACGTTATACACTAGACATCCCGTGGTCTGTTTCTACTAGTTGTGCTATGTAACCAATACAGCGCTACGGCCGACTGGACAGTTCTTATCTTTGAACTGATGTTACATCTCACATTGGGTTTTCTTCTCATTTAGGCAAGTTCTTCCTGAGATTCAGGCAACACAGAATCCAGCAAATGAGCAAGAAAGTACAGGTATGTGGGTGGGTAACAGTTTAGAATTAGAATTTCAAAGTCAAAAGTACTATAAAAATTGCCGACATTATCTGTGAATTTTCCAAATTAAAAAAAAAAAATCTAAGCTCCAAAGAAGTAAAGTGATTGGCCAGAGGTGTAGACTGACCCTCAGGGCATCTGTTCCCTGGCCCAGTGCCCTTCCACTCCGTAGTCTGTGACATAGTCTGTGACATCTGTCGACTGCTCTGCTCTACTTGCGTAACGACAGTGTGGCCTTAATAGCTAGTGGTTACCTGACCGCATCCCTTAGCTGTCGCTGAAGAAAACCACGCATCTGGTCGCAACCCCAGATACATCTCCGTAGCACTTTCCATCTGTGCTACTGAATTTGATCAGTAACGAACTGGCCACTTCAGGATTAGAGAGATCGGGATATAAGGTTTGCCCATTTCCATCGAGGGAACTTCCCAGAAGAGAGGCAGGTAGAGAAAATGCTCAGGCATAACATTTGGGATGTAATCACATTCTAGTGGTTGGCTCATTCCTCAGTAGGACTGAGGCACCTCTTTCTGTCAGAACGCTGGGCAGGATGGTGACAGACTTTGGAGCCAAATGGGTTGAAATCTCAGCTTACCACTTGTTAATTGTATGAACTTGGGCTAGTTACTTACCATCTGTCTGCCTCGGGTGTCTCACCTTTGAAGTGTACGTAACAATAACACCTCACTGGGTCATTGCGAGGTTTATCTGCATTAATCTACAGGAAGTTCCTAGAAGAGTGCCTCATGTATAGTGCTCCATTCGTATTAATCATTATTATTTTTTAGCTTTGACCTTATTGAGGGCAATTGCTTATTGAAAAACTATCAAATTGTCATACCAGAAACTACCACAGAGACAGCATGACTTCAGGTAAAAAAAAAAAAATTCTAGTTTTAGTCACTTTCTAGCTATGACCCAGGGCAAGTTGCTCCACGTCTTTGGGCCTGGGTTTTGTTATCTGTAAATGGGAGTAATCATACCAACTGTGGAATGTTGGTAGGCTTGGAGATAACGTATCAGTGCTCAGTAAGTGTTTGCTAACGCAACCAGTTTGGCCCCTATCCATTTTCTCCCTCGTAGAACCTAAAACAGTTGAAGAAGAAGAAAGTAATTTCAGCTCTCCGCTGATGCTTTGGCTCCAGCAAGAACAGAAGAGGAAGGAAAGCATTGCTGAGAAAAAGCCCAAGAAAGGACTTGTTTTTGAAATTTCAAGTGATGATGGATTTCAGATCTGTGCAGAAAGTATCGAAGGTGAGTGGCTTAAATGAGGTTGGCGGGCGCCCGGCTGGCTGTCAGTAGAGCTTCCGACTCTGGATCTCAGGGTCATGAGCTCGAGCCCCACATTCAGCGTAGAGATTACTTAAAAAAAAAAATGAGGTTGTCTCACCAGCACAGACTCGGTCTCGGCCAGATCCACGCTTACTTACATTAGTACCGTTGATGTGGGCGGTTGTGTGCTAGGCATTACAGAGCGTACTTGACGGCATTACACATCTAACTTGTCCTTAAGAAGTTGGTGTTATTGGAGAAATAGTCCAGAATTTAGCAGAGCACGTGAGACGTCTTCTCTCTCCAGCCTCGTTTTCTACCACTTCTTTGTGTACTTCAAAGTCCATTCTCTCTCACCCTTGTGCCTTCACCCGTTTCTTCCCTCTGCCCAGAATGTTCTTTTACCCTTGCTTACCTGGTGAGCTCTACCTTGTCCTGTAGGGTTCAGCTTGGAAAGTCTTCCCTGACCTTCTGAGACAGATAAGCGCTCCCATTCCCTCTTTTCTGCTCCTTTTAGAATCTTAAATGCTTTTCTTAGAGCTTAAATTTTGTTTTTATAAATGTCTGTTTACTTTTACGTCTTACTCAACAGGGAACTTCCTAGAAAGGCTTGCATTTTATTTTCTTATTCCTCTTTGTATCCCAGCATATAGGTGCTCATTAGCTGTAAAGGACTAGTGAATGTTTTCTAGGAAGTAAGTCCTAGAGGAATTTGAAGGGAAGATCCGTGGGTGTCACTTAGTTTTGTCAAAACCAGGAAGAATGGTAGAATAGAAGATTCCGTTGAAGGAGATAATAGAATTTGTTTGGGAAAAGAGGAATGAGAAAGGCTTTCTAAAAAGTTAGCAAAGTTAGACAGGATTGCACGTGATGGGTTTAGAGCGTTCTCAGATAGGAGAGGATGTCAAAATCCCAGTGGGGTAGTAGAGAGAAAATTGCAAAAGTGGGTTGGGCACTGGTTTTGGAAGGGCCTTCAGTGCCAAACCATGAGGCCTTTGAAAATCTGGGGAAGTGGAATAAAAGCAGAATTTCAAGAAGCTTAATGTGGTAGCTCCCGTTAAGGTGGACTGAACTGGAGATATGAGGTGGCAAGAGGTCACTAATGAGGGCATAGCTACAGTAGAGATGTCAGGTAATAAAGCCCATTCCCAGCAGGGAAAGGGAGGAAAGAACAGACACTCCTCAGGACTGCTTGGATATGGACAGTAGAGTGAGAAGTCCAGCGTGACTCTGAAGATTCAGGCCTGGGTCACTAAACAAAGATACGTAAGGAGAACAAAAAGACCATGTTGAGTGTATGAGTTCCACGTACAGCACACTGAGAGTGAAGGGATTGTAAAGGTTTCTAATCACACCTCCTTAGTTTTAAGGAACAGAGGTTAAGGTCTCCCCACAGTCCAGGTTAAATCGTTAATGCTAGTATTGTTTCGTTAGGGCCAGAGTAGAAGTGATATCCAGCACTCAGATTTGGGACCCAGACTACCATCAAGGGATGTGAATGTTCTGGGGACTCAGGGGTCGTTTTCAGAAGCTGTGAGCCTCCTGTCTGCCTGTTGGATAATGCATCTTCTCAGCCGCTTTCTTACGCGAGGAACTTGTTGAAACTAAGAAAACAACAAAAAGCCATTTCAGCGGGTGTTTTCACCCTGTAGGGAGTCTAAGCTCACTGCTTTTGCTTGCCACTGGTGTCAGAGATATCTGATGGACTATTTTATTTCCTCACAGATGCCTGGAAGTCACTGACAGATAAAGTCCAGGAAGCTCGGTCAAATGCCCGTCTAAAGCAGCTCTCGTTTGCAGGTAACGGCCACAGAGGTCATTTTACTCCTGTCTCAGAGTATTCTGGTAACTTGTTGGTCTAAAGCTATAGAGTTGATTCTACAAAAGCATCAACCTTTTTTTTTTTAAATAATTTTTCACAACTTTATTGAGTTATAATTCTTATGCTATATAGTTAGTTGACCCATATAAAACATACAGTTTAGTGGTTTTTAGTCTATTGACAGAGAAGTGCAACCATCACTACTGTATAATTCCAGAACATTTTCATCATCCCTGCAAGAAACCCCAGACTCATTAGCAGTCATTCCTTAGCCCCAGAGCCTGGCCACCATTAAACTACTTTGTGTCTCTAGGGATTTGTATGGACTCATACAATGTGTGGCCTTTTGTGACTGGATTCTTTAGCATAATGCTTTCACGCTTCCTATCTGCTGCAATATTGCATTGGGACTTTATTCTTTCTTTTTTCCTAAACAGATGAATTTTTTATTGAGGTAAAATAACATAAAATTGACCATCTTGGGGCACCTGGGGGACTCAGTCAGTTAAGCATCTGCCTTCGGCTCAGGTCATGATCCCAGGGTCCTGGGATCGAGCCCCGTGTTGGGCTCCGTGCTCCGTGGGGAGCCTGCTTCTCCCTCTCGCTCTGCCTGCTGCTCCCCCTGCTTGTGCACTCTCTCTCTCTGTCAAATAAATAAAATCTTAAAAAAAAAAAATTAGGGGTGCCTGGGTGACTCAGTCGTTAAGTGTCTGCCTTCAGCTCAGGACGTGATCCCAGCGTTCTGGGATCGAGCCCCACATCAGGGTCCTCTGTTGGGAGCCTGCTTCTTCCTCTCCCACTCCCCCTGCTTGTCTCTTTCTCACTGGCTGACTCTCTCACTGGCTATCTCTGTGTCAAATAAATAAATAAAATCTTTAAAAAAAAAATTAACCATTTTAACCATTTTTAAGCGTACAGTTCAGTGGTGGTAAATGCATTCACATTGCTCTGCAGCCATCCATCCATCCATCCCATAACTCTTGTTTTCTCTTGGAAAACTGAAGCTCCCCATTCCCCATTCTCTCCAGCCCCTGGCTACTACTATTATTCTTTCTGTCCTTATGATTTTGATTACCTTTGGTACCTCATGTAAGTGGACTAACAGAAGTGGACTGGCTCATCTCACTTAGCATAATGTCCCCAAGGTTTATCCATTTTGTAGCATATTGCAAAATTTCCTTCCTTTTTAAGGCTGAATAATATCCCATTGTATTTATATGCCGCAGTTTGCTTATTGATGGATTCATCAATGGGTACTTGGGTTGCTTCCACATTTTAGCTATTGTGAATATTCTGCTTTGTGAATATGAGTATACAGATATCTCTTCAAGACCCTGCTTTCCAGTTCTCAGGGGCAGATACCCAGAAGTGGAATTGCTGAATCATGTAGCAATTCCCTTTTTTTTTTTTTTTAAGATTTTATTTATTTATTTGACAGAGACAGCCAGCAAGAGCGGGAACACAAGCAGGGGGAGTGGGAGAGGAAGAAGCAGGCTCCTAGCAGAAGAGCCTGATGTGGGGCTCGATCCCAGAACACCGGGATCACGCCCTGAGCCGAAGGCAGACGCTTAACGACTGCGCCACCCAGGCGCCCCTCCCCCCCTTTTTTTTTTTTTTAAGATTTTATTTATTTATTTGACAGAGATAGAGACAGCCAGCGAGAGAGGGTACACAAGCAGGGGGAGTGGGAGAGGAAGAAGCAGGCTCATAGTGGAGGAGCCTGATGTGGGGCTCGATCCCACAACGCTGGGATCACGCCCTGAGCCGAAGGCAGACGCTCAACCGCTGTGCCACCCAGGCGCCCCTACCCTTTTTTTTTTTAATAGTAATTCCGTTTTTAATATTTTAAGGAACTGCCGTACTGATTTCCACGGTGGCTGCACCATTTTACATCCCCGCCAGCAGTGCCCAAGGGTTCCAGTTTCTAGACATCCCGTGTTTTTTTGATAGAAGCCATAAAACGGGTGTGAGATAGTATTTCATTACAGTTTTAATTTACATTTCTCTAATGATTCGTGATGCTGAGCGTTTTTCCAAGTGCTTACTGGTCATTCATAGATCATTTCTGGAAAAATATCTATTCAAGGTCTTTGCCCGTTTCTTAATCAGGCTTTGTTGTTGTTGTTGTTAAACAGTTGAGTTTTAGAAGTTCTCTCTATATGTTCTGGATATTAATCAGAGAGATGATTTGCAAATATTTCCCCCATTCTGTGGGCTGCCTTTTAACTTTGGATAGTGTATTTAGGGAACAAGAAAGTACAATTTGGTTTTTGGTTTTTAAAAAAATATATTTATTTATTTTAGAGAGAGAGAGAGCACACAAGAGAGGGGAGGGGGGAGGGAGAGAGAATCTCTCGCAGACTCCACGCTGAGAATGGAGCCAGATGTGGGGCTCAATCACATGACCCTGAGATCATGACCTGAGCCAACATCAAGAGTTGGATGCTTAACCGACTGAGCCACCCAGGCACCCCAGGAAAGAATAGTTAGTACATGGCCTCTCCCAGTAGTCACTTTGAACTGATTACTGATAACATGTGTAAAACCCTGCTCCTGGAGTAAGCCAGTGTTCTGAACTCTGTTCTCAGCCTCAAACTGAGTAGCCAGCCCTTTGTTTTTGGCAACAGGACAGAAACTCCTTTGATTTATCCATGTCCTTTACCGCTACATGGAATGGTGGTAAGAAATCATGAGCTCTGGAGGCAGAAAAAACAGTACAAGCTACATTTCTGCCCTTTTGCAATCAATATTACATTGAGTGCAAGCTAATTGACTTCTCTGAGTCTCAATCTCCTTATCTAAAAAGGAATATAAATATGACCTTCAAAATTTGTGGTGATAATTAATTAAATAATGAACCTGTTGTGTCATCTATACTCAAAATAAAGTATTTTTTTATTTTTATTTTTATTTTTTTTTTTAAAGATTTTATTTATTTATTTGACAGAGACAGCCAGCGAGAGAGGGAACACAGCAGGGGGAGTGGGAGAGGAAGAAGCAGGCTCCCAGCGGAGGAGCCCGATGTGGGACTCGATCCCGGAACGCCAGGACCACGCCCTGAGCCGAAGGCAGACGCTTTAACGACTGCGCTACCCAGGCGCCCTAAAGTATTTTTTTAAAAAATGAACCTAACAGGGGCGCCTGGGTGTCTCAGTTGGTTAAGCGTCTACCTTCCACTTGGGTCGTGATCCTGGGGTCCTGGGATCGAGCCCCACATCGGGCTCCCGCTTGGCGGGGAGTCTCTCGTCCCTCTGCCACTCCTCTGCCTGTGTGTGTGTGCTTGCTCTCTCTCTTCAAATGAATAAAATCTTTGGGGGAAAAAAGTATTTTAAAATTAATCAGTCAGGGGCGCCTGGGTGGCACAGTCATTAAGCGTCTGCCTTCGGCTCAGGGCGTGATCCCAGCGTTCTGGGATCGAGCCCCACATCGGGCTCCTCTGCTAGGAGCCTGCTTCTTCCTCTCCCACTCCCCCTGCTTGTGTTTCCTCTCTCGTTGGCTGCCTCTCTCTCTGTCAAATAAATAAATAAAATCTTTAAAAAAAATTAGTCAGTTAATTGATTAATGAACCTGACAATATTGGCTATTTATTTATATGCATGTAGATAAATATGGTTATTTATATGTACATAAATAATGTTATTTATATATCTTAATTTACCTAACATGCCAAACTGACGTTTATCCTGACCGGAAGGATTTGAAACAGAATTCTGAGAAATCATCGAATACTAGCTTTCTGGCAGAGGGGATGGTGATAGTGTCTTTTGATGGACAAAATTTTTTAATTGCCATGAAGTCCAGTCTATTTTTTCCTTTGTTACTTGTGCCTTTGCTGTCATATTCAGGAAGTCATTGCCAAATCCAGTGTCATGAGGGTTTTGTCCCATGTTTTCTTCTAAGAGTTCTGTAGCTTTGGGTCTTTTACACTAGCGTCTTGATCCATTCTGAGTTAATTTTCATATATGGTGTGAGGTAAGGGTCAACTTCATTCTTTTGCATGTGGATATCTGGTTTTCCTAGCACTGTTTGTTGAAAAGACTCTTTTCCGCCAGTAAATTATCTTGGCACCGTAGTTAAAAATCATGCACCCAGGGGTGCCTAGTGGGCTCAGTCTGTGGAGTATGTGACTCTTGATCTTGGGGTTGTGAGTTCGAGCCCCATGTTGGATGTAGAGATTACTTTAAAATAAAATCTTAAAAAAAATCATGTGACCAAATATGCAAGGATTTGTTACTAGACTCAGTTCTATTCCTCTGTCTTCATGCCAGTACCACACTGTTTTGATTAATTACTGTAGATTTGTGGTAAGCTTTGAAATTGGGCAGTTTGAATCCTCCAGTTTTGTTCTTAGGATTGTTTTGGCTATTCAAGATCCCTTCAGATTCCATATGAATTTTTTTTTAAGGTTTATTTATTGAGAGAGAGAGCATGAGTGGGAGGAGTGGCAGAGAGAATCTTAAGCAGACTCGCTGCTGGATGCAGAGCCTGAGGCAGGGCTCAGTCTCAACAACCCTGAGATCAGGACCTGAGCTAAAACCAAGAGTTGGACACTCAACCGACTGAGCCAGGCCTGCCCTCCTGTTGTATCTTCTTTTTAAAGTTGAAACAGAAAAAATAAAGTTGAAATAGTTTCTCATTGTCATTAGATTTCAAATTAAATTTAGGCAGTTTAAAACCATATCATTGATACAGTTGTTTCGAGCAAACATTAAAGATTTTAATTACTTTAATGTAGAAACCTCCCACTGACTGTTTTTTCCATATCTATTTATCTCTCTAACCTTTGATTGGTCCTGGGAAGGGAAACAATGAGTACTTAGAGGAATTTAACTTTATACGGTTTGTTTTTGTTTTTGTTTTAAGAAATAAGGGAGGGAAAGTATTTGAAGTATGTAATAGAAAATATTAACATTGGAATGCCTGGGTGGCTCAGTCAGCTAAGCGTCTGCCTTTGGCTCAGGTCATGATCCTGGGGTCTGGGGATCAAGTCCCACATCAGGCTCCTTGCTCAGTGGGGAGCCTGCTTCTCCCCCTGCCTGCCGTTCCCCCTGCTTGTGCTCTCTCTCTCTGACAAATAAATAAATAAAATCTGAAAGAAAGAAAGAAAGAAAGAAAGAGAAAGGAAGGAAGGAAGAAAGGAAGGAAGAATTTTAAGTGGCAGGTACATGTGTAGTTGTTATAATAGCCTTTGTATTTTTCTGTATTTTAAATTCCTCAGAGTTTGTTTTTAGTTTTGTTTTTGATATTTATTTATTTATTTATTTATTTATTTAAGAGGAAGGAGGGTGTGCAGAGGGAGAGAGAGAATCCTAAGCAGGCTCCATGCCCAACACGGAGGCTGACTCGGGGCTCAGTCTCACAACCCTGAGATTGTGACCTGAGCCACCCAGGCGCCCCACTCATAATTTTTAGAATGCATATTAAAACATGATTAACTGTTTTGTTAATAGATTTATTAGCAAAGCTTTTATTAACAACGATTCAGAATTTGGAGATAATTTAGATACAGATGGAAGAGACAGGTTCTCTCTTATATTAATGGCAGATACATAAATTACTAATACACGTATTTGGAGGAGTAGTTAAGCAATAGCTATGAAAATTTTCAAGTCATGTACCCTTCCATCCAACAATTGCACTTCTAGGAACTTATCCTATAGGTATATCAGTCGAGTCATAAAAAAATGTATGAGGGTGTTCACTCCAACATGTGTTAGCAAAAAACTGGAAGCAACCCAAATACTCCTCAACAGGGGAATTTAGAAAGAGGTCCAAAGTAAATTAATTGCAAGGGGTCAGTTGTAACAGTATATATCTGGTGTGATCGTGGTTCTCTTCAGATACTCTTATATATACATTCACCAAACAATGTATCTAAATATAGAGGATGGTTGTCTCAGAGGCGAGAAGCCTGGGGTGTTAGAATAGGCAGCTTTTACTTTCTGTACTATTTCACTTTATTTCCATGAGTTGATACTATTATAAATTTTTTAAAGGTTAATTCAGGGACGCCTGGGTGGCTCCATTTGTTAAGTGTCTGCCTTCTGCTCGGGTCCTGCATCGGGCTCCCTGTGCGGCGGGGAGCCTGCTTCTCCCTCTGCCTCTGCCTGCCGCTCCCCCTGCTTATGCTCTCTCTCCCTCTCTGACAAATAAATAAAATCTTTATTAAAAAAAAGAGTTAATTCAAATATATTTATAATGGTTTTTTTTTAAGATTTTATGTATTTATTTGACAGTGAGAGAGCACAGACAGAGGGAGCAGCAGAGGGGTGTGCCCAAAGCTAATATAACACTGTATGTTGAAAGAAGAAAAGAAAGAGGAGAGAAAAGTTAAGATTCTCTTGGGTTCTCAGCCTCTGCCCCTCACTCTGCCCCCATGCTGGGCTTGTGCAGCTCTCGACACGCTAGCTCTCGCACTGCACTCCTGTGATTCTTCCAGCACTCCTACCATCCCCCAGAGCTCAGGTCAAAGAAGTCCAGTAAATCTTGACTTCCTTCCGTTCCCTCGTCATTCACATCCAGTTGGTCGCCACTATTGATTCTCCCCTTAGAAGTATGAGCCATATTCTTCTCTCCGTTTCCTTCCTCAGAAATAGCCTCTATCATTGTCTTACAATAATATCAAAAAGCCGTCTAACTGGTCCCTGAGTCTCCCATCTCCTTCTGCTAGTGAATCCTCCGTGTCACCAGAAGTACCTCAAAAGCGTCTTATTGTTGCCTACCAATTATAGAATAAAATCTTCAACCCTTAAATGTTCGTTACTAAACAACACTGTTGAACCCCTGTAGTGTGCCCGGCAGCATGGTGGCCACTTAGGATGGAAGCCAAGTAGAATGGGCTTCGGCGAGTAGAAGCAGACTCAGGCCTGCGCTCCAAGGTCCAGTGCATCAGCCCCTTCACAACAGGTCCCCGCCCCACAGCTTTATATTCTGGTGGCAGAGATAAGTGTTCCAAAGGATGAAATCGATTGACACAAAGGTGGGGCATTAGTGGCAGGGCGCCTCCTCCAGATGGAGTGGTCAGGAAAGGAGTCTGTTGAAGAGGTGACAGTAAAGGTGAGACCTGAGTGATGACAAGAGGGAGCCAGTCCTTCAACAATTAGAGTAAAAGTACTCCATGCCGAAGAAACAGCCGATGAAAAAGCCCTAAAGTGGGAATACCTTTGGTGGGTTTATCGTCTGTCTCTTCCCTGAATAAAAGCTGCATCCATTCAGGTGCCTTGCCTGTCTTCTTCACCTCTGTATTCCCAGGCTCTGTCTGGCACAGCAGAGAGATGGAAAGAAGGTGTGGGGTATAGTAGGTGCTCAGTACATGTTGAATGAGTAAATGTACCCTCTACAACAGAGATCGCTCCCTCTTGAGAGCTCCCACAGTACTCTGTGCCGTACCTTTGTTTGGATACATGCACAGTGTGTCATGGTTTGTGTGCCTGTCTGCCTCCCTCTGCCAAGAGCTCCTCGAGATGGGGGCCATGTGTAATTCATGTATGTTTTCCCATTATTGACACGGTACCTAATCTCGATATAAGCCCTCCAGTGCAAGTAGAGTTGATCACTCAGCTAAACATAAAAATGAACTTTTTGGGGGCGCCTGGGTGGCACAGTGGTTAAGCGTCTGCCTTCGGCTCAGGGCGTGATCCCGGCGTTATGGGATCGAGCCCCACATCAGGCTCCTCCGCTATGAGCCTGCTTCTTCCTCTCCCACTCCCCCTGCTTGTGTTCCCTCTCTCGCTGGCTGTCTCTATCTCTGTCAAATAAATAAATCTTTAAAAAAAAAAAATGAACTTTTTGTAAAAATAAGTATTTTTTTTTTAGATTTTATTCATTTATTTGAGAGAGAGCACGTACAAGCAGGGGGAGGGGCAGAGGGAGAGAGAGAAGCAGATTCCTGTTGAGCAGGGACCCCGATGCAGGACTCGATCCCAGGACCCTGGGATCATGACCTGAGCCAAAGGTAGATGCTTAACTGACTGAACCAGCCAGGTGCCCCACACATTGCTGTTTCTAGTGTCAAAGTGCGGTGGCAGTTGTCGCGGTGCCCCATCCCTTTAATGAAAGAAGCTGGTCATTTCAGAAAGCCTTTCACCATCGGTGCCAGCAACTTACATAAATTGATTTTTATAAAGTAAAAAGAAATCAGAAATGCTCATTAATGGCTTGAGATTGAGTAAAACAAAGCATCTTTCGAGTGTATCATTCCATACATTCACTATAACAACACAAAAGAAAGTTCTGTGTTAGGGTGTTACTACTAACGATTCTTTAAATTTTAGTGAGGTACCTGTGTGAGTATAAAGTTACAGAGTCCAGATACCCCATCACCCTATAAACAAAATGGGATCATGGTTGGAGCCCCACAGCCCAAGGCTCAAACCTTGTCACACCAGTTGTGTGACCTTGGGTGTGGTATTTAAATTCTCTGAGCCTAGCTTGACCGACCTGAAAATGAAGCTGGTAATTCCTGCCTCATGTGGGCATTAGGACCATGAGATGAACTAATACGTATAGCCTATCTGTGTACATACAGAACGTAGAAAATAGCTTGGTGGCGTGACTTGTTTGGTTTTTTTTCAATCCACCATGAACATTTTCCAGATTGATAGACCTGTGTCTGCATCATCTTAATGGTTCGCTAATGCTAATTCTTGGCTAGTCTTTAATGCGGTTCACCCATGAGCAGCCTCTGGCAGAATTCTCTCGCTCAGACGTTTCTTTAGTACCAGGCAGTTTCCTGTTGGCTATACCCTTGCTACCCTGGTGCCTTCTGCCCGACAGGTGTTAACGGTTTGAGGATGCTGGGGATTCTTCACGATGCAGTCGTGTTCCTGATTGAGCAGCTCTCTGGTGCCAAGCACTGTAGGAATTACAAATTCCGTTTCCACAAACCAGAGGAGGCCAACGAACCCCCCCTGAATCCTCATGGCTCAGCCAGGGCTGAAGTTCACCTGAGGCAAGTTCCATTCTCTTTCCTAAGCAGCTTTGGGTCCCAGTTTTATTATCTAATGATACAGTCATTTTCCCCACGTCACCTTTGAGATTTCCAGTGTCAAAGCTGTCCTTCGCTGATTCTGTTCAAAGCGTTTCTATTAAAGCATGTTTTCATCTTTTGGCTCCAGGAAATCAGCATTTGACATGTTTAACTTCCTGGCTTCCAAGCACCGGCAGCCTCCTGAATACAACCCCAACGATGAGGAAGAGGAGGAAGTGCAGCTGAAGTCAGCTCGGTAAGTCTTGAGTGGAGGGGGTCGTTAGGAACACTCTTTGCTCCCCTCTCCTCTGGCTGTTCAGGGCACTGTGTGGTTTTGCTTGGATCAGAATTTCCCGGATCACATTTTAGAAGACCGAACTGTAGTTTGTATTCAAGTAGCAGTAGCCGGCTGGCAGAGGAGAGGAGAAATTCAGATAACTATAAGATGCATATTATATTTTCTTTAACCAAAGTCAACTCTGTCAGCTTTGGCCGTACCACTACCACCATAGTTACCATGGTCAGAAAGGACTGTGTGTAGCTATTATTGGCCTCATTTTACAAGACACTTGTTATTATGCTTGGCATTGAACAAAGGGAATAATGTGGTCATACTCTCTAGAAACCTTTGATCCAAGACTCAAAACTGATTATTTCCTGAAGAGAATTCATTAATAATATGCCTTGTCTCTTTAGGAGGGCAACTAGTATGGATCTGCCAATGCCCATGCGTTTCCGGCACTTAAAAAAGACTTCTAAGGAGGCAGTTGGTGTCTACAGGTATGGCTAAAATTGCAGAAGGAATTGCAGAAAACTTATCGTTTTCCAAAATTAAAGTGGCCCAAATGCTGGAGTGACCTCTCTCAGTAAGTGAGGTTTTTCTAGCTCCTTTAATGGAACCTGATGTTCTGGGATCCTGCCCCTCCTTGGGTCGAACAAGGAGTTTAACGTAGTAAACGTTAAAATATTGCTACTTCTGGTGGGATCCCGAATGGAGAAATCTTTCATTTTTGGCCATTTGTTAGAATAAATAATATACTCGAATCAAGTGGGTCCAGATTTTTTTCTTCTTTCCAGGGGAAAAGGTCCTTCCTGGGGACCTGACAGAGCGGTTTGATTCATTGATTTGTGTATTCACACAGTGAGCCTGATGTGCGAAATTGGTGACCAAGCTCCTTTCCGTCTTTATGTCCCAGGTCTCCCATCCACGGCCGGGGTCTTTTCTGTAAGAGAAACATTGATGCAGGAGAGATGGTGATTGAGTATGCTGGTAACGTGATCCGCTCCATCCAGACCGACAAGCGAGAGAAGTATTACGACAGCAAGGTGAGTCCCTCGCTTTCACTGTCCCGGTTCTGGCGTTGTTTGCAGAAAGGGGCCAGCAACTGAAAATAGGATTCCTACAGCCCAAAAGAAATAGTATATTTTATAATTCAGACATACTTTTTTTTTTTTTTTTTTTTTAAAAACAACCTTTTCTGGGTTGTTTTTCAAGGGGATCTTCTACCTTTTTTTTTTTTTTTTTTTTAAAGATTTTATTTATTTATTTGACAGAGAGAGAGACAGCCAGCCAGAGAGGGAACACAAGCAGGGGGAGTGGGAGAGGAAGAAGCAGGCTCCCAGCAGAGGTGCCTGATGTGGGGCTCGATCTCATAACGCTGGGATCACTCCCTGAGCCGAAGGCAGATGCTTAATGACTGAGCCACCCAGGCACCCCCAGACATACTTTTTTTTTTAAAACATTCTGACATCTTTACAATGTGTGGTGGACTCAGGAGAAGCTCAGAACCCACCCTAAGGTTTAGTATACAACGATACTCTTCGAAAGGTTTGTGTGAGTGGATCCGAGGCTCAAAAGCACCGATGTTTTAGGTTTCTCTTTCCTGTGGAGGCACTGAGAAACCTCTGGTCTAGTAGCTGTAATGTAGGAATTTGCGATGGAAGCATCTTGAAAGATGGGAGAAATCTGCCCGTTTTACTGGAAGAAACTTTTTTCACCCGCAGCTGGAAGCCACCTCAGGACAAGGCTGGGACATGTTCTCCAGCCCGAGCGGTGCTGAGTGATAAGGTGTCCCTTCCTCTCTCCCTCGCGTGTAGGGCATCGGCTGCTACATGTTCCGAATTGATGACTCGGAGGTCGTGGACGCCACCATGCATGGAAACGCCGCACGCTTCATCAACCACTCGTGTGAGCCCAACTGCTACTCCCGGGTCATCAATATCGACGGGCAGAAGCACATCGTCATCTTTGCCATGCGCAAGATCTACCGCGGGGAGGAGCTCACGTATGACTACAAGTTCCCCATCGAGGACGCCAGCAACAAGCTGCCCTGCAACTGCGGCGCCAAGAAGTGCCGGAAGTTCCTGAACTAACGCTGCTCCTCCCCCCGTTGTCGGAGCGCGAGGACCCGGGGCCATCCAAAGCCGTGCCGAAGGCCTTTGCCAGCCGCTGCGCGTTCCAGGATTGAGTGGGCACCGTCGAGGGGCCTCCGTGATGGCTGGGCTCCCTTACGTCCCAGATTCACATGATACATGTGATCCTAGTCCTGGAGAGAGAGGAGGTCTCGAAGAAAAGATCCGCGACCGGCTTTCTACTGGGGCCCCTCTGATTGTATGCCGTGAAAGAGTGGGACATGGGGTCGCTAGCAGACTTGCCTGGAAAGAGCCTCTGGAGGGTTAGTTGTGTTGTGAGATTGGGCCTGAGCGTCTCCTCAGAGAGAAGTTGCCATCCTCACCTTGGCCCTTTCCCAAGCACTACAAGCGAGGGGTCAGCCAGGGCCCCCGATGTAGAGTTGGTTGGATACCTGATAGTTTGCCAGCCGGGCCCAGCCTGTAGCCGTCTGTTGAACAAACAGAGAAGGTCTGGTGGTTTTCCCTACTCTCCTCCCACTTGAGAGTTCACTTCTGGTTGGGAGACAGGATTCTTAGCACCTTTGGTGTCAAAAGGCTGTCTTGGGGTTGTGCCAATGAATCACCAAACATGGAGCCTGTGGGCTTTAAGTGGGAGTGTTAGCCCCGTGAGCCTTATCTCAGCCAATTACCTTTCTTGACAATAGGAGCGGTGTCCCTCTCATTTCTCCCCTCCTCCCTCCACTTTGTTCGTTCTCCCGTTTCATCCCACTGCTTTCCCGTTCTTTCTGGGTGGTAGAGGGGAGTGACTCCCTGCTCAAGGACACTCCCTGTCGGGCATCGTATATGCCTACAAAACGACCCCTGAGCCTGTAAGCACGCCCAGTGGGGAAGTGGACAGGAGCCATTGGCCATAACCAGACGGAATTTGGAGTTTTCATAAAGCTCCACGGAGAGTTTTAAAGAAATATATGTAGCATGATTTTTCAGAAGAGGAGAAAGATTATTTAAATAGGATCTGAATCATGCAACAACCAGAGTATCACAACCAGGATGACCCTGGGCCCCATTCCTAGGGCATGGTAACTTTATTTTCCCCTTGTTAAGACATAGGAAGACTTCATTTTTAAATGGTCGGTGTCCAGTTGAAGGCAGAACACTAATCAGATTTGAAGGCCCAAAACTTGGGGACTAGACCACCTTGTATCGAGGGACCTCTGCCACCTGTGCAAAACCCACAGGTTAAGTAGATTAAATGACACTACTGCCCTGATTACTCCTTAGGATGTGGTCAAAACAGCATCAAATGTTTCTTCTCTTCCTTTCCCCAAGACGGTGTCCTGAACCTGTTAAATTAAGTCATTGGATTTTACTCTGTTCTGTTTACAGTTTGCTATTTAAGGTTTTATAAATGTAAATATATTTTGTATATTTTTCTATGAGAAGCACTTCATAGGGAGAAGCACTTATGACAAGGCTATTTTTTAAACCGCGGTATTATCCTAATTTAAAAGAAGATCGGTTTTTAATAATTTTTTATTTTCATAGGATGAAGTTAGAGAAAAATATTCAGCTGTACACACAAAGTCTGGTTTTTCCTGCCCAACTTCCCCCTGGAAGGTGTACTTTTGTTGTTTAATGTGTAGCTTGTTTGTGCCCTGTTGACATACACGTGTCCTGGGTTTGCTCTTTGACAATAAATGGACAAGGAAGGTCACCCTACTCCATTGGGCCACTCCCCTCCTTCCCGTGTGGAAGCTCCTCAGAAGGCTGTGGTAGTACCCGACACGGCAGTGCCCCCTCTCCTTCCCCGCACGCTCTCTCCCTTCGGGGACCAGCTCGGAGTGGTGAGAGGGGTCACCTCCATTTCCCTCATCCTGCCCTACTTCCGAGATAGCAACCAAGTTGAATGGCACCCTGACATTTTCCTCACCATCTGCCTCATCGGTCACCTCATCCCCTTTCCCTCTGCCCCCCAAGTCCTCATACCTGCGAAGAACCCACGGACCCCCGTGCCCTCGTGTGGGGCAGCCCGTTGAAACCGAAGCACAGTCTGACCACTCATGCTAGCGCAGGTCCTCCTCTGCCTCCTCGGCCACTGGGTTTCAGAGCAGTGCAGTCCGGTAGAGGGCAGGGCGCCCTTCTCTCCCGCAAGAAGCCCATTCCTATGGAAGTCTAGCAAAGCAATACGACTCAGCCCTGCGCTCTCTGCCCCAGGACTCATGGCTCTGCTGTGCCTTCCACCCTGGGCTTCCTGTTCTTCCGTGACCTTAAGAACTGTGTCTGGTGGCTTTGCTGGAACATTGTCACTGTTTTCGCTGTCATGCAGGGAGCCCAGCACTGTGGCCAGGATGGCAGAGACTTCCTTGTCATCGTGGAGAAGTGCCAGCAGGGGACTGGGGAAAAACACTCTACCCAGACCTCGCCTCCCTTCCTCCTTTGCCCGTGAACAAGATACAGTGGCCCTAGGGCTCCACTAGTGTCTGCTCTCCTTTATTGCACTGTGTGGGGGTTTTTTGTAAATCCTTTATTCCCTTTTTTTTTTTTTTTAAAGAAAAAAAACCTTAAGCTGCATTTGTTACTGAAATGATTAATGCACTGATGGGTCATGAATTCACCTTGAGAAAGACCCAAAGGCCAGTCAGGGGGTGGGGGAAACTCAGCTAAATAGACCTAGTTACTGCCCTGCTAGGCCATGCTGTACTGTGAGCCCCCTCCTCATTCTCTTTCTACCAATCCCGAACCCCGAGGCCAGGGGAGGGACTCACATCTCTCCTCCTCTTGCCAGCTGCAGACGGTTTGCCTTGCCTTTCCACTCCCTAACTGTCAACCATAGAAGTGAGGAGTTCCTCTTCTAGCTCAGCCTTGAGTCCATTGCCAAAATTCAGCATACCTGCCAGCAACTTGGGGAATAAGCTAAGGTTTCCCTACAAGAGGGAGAGAAGGCAAAACAAACAAAAACAAACCGGCATATGTCTCCAAAACACCTGAGTTTGTTTTGAAAGTGACCAAGGGAATCTCCGCACAAAAGTGCAGACCGAGGAACTGTGGTGGGTCACTCCCAGGAATCCCCCAAGGGGCATCCCGAATCCCTAAGGAGTCACAGCTGCGAGCCCGGTCAGTTCTCAGTGAGAGAGCCAGCTCACGTAGAGCTTTGCTGCTAGAGCCTGTTGTGGCTGCACTTCCTGGTGGCCAGTGACAACTGTGTAACCGGAACAGCTGCATGGCGCTGACCCTACGGCCGGAACTTGGTCCCTTGGCTCCCTCTGTTACCGTCCACCACCTCCAGCACAGCGCCTCCGGTTTTTAGTCCAATCACCAGAAATAAGGGGGAAGCCCTGGCAGCTATAATATATATGTTTTCAACCAGACTCCTTTGCCGGGATACAGTCCGCCACCCCGCTTGCCTCTGTCAACCCCCCCGGCCAATGCAGTGAGCACCATGCAGCTCCCTTGATCTAAAATATACAACAACAACATTAAGAAAAAAAAAAACAAAAAAACAAAAAAAAAACAAAAAAATATCTTTTAATGAATGTATCTTTCTAAAGGACTGACGTTCAATCAAATATCTGAAAATACTAAAGGTCAAAACCTTATCAGATGTTAACTTTTAAGTTTGATTTGGGATTTTTTTAACTAGAAATCAAGTTTGGGGGTTTTTTGTTTTTTCTTTTTTCTTTTTAAAGGAAAAGCGGGTCATTGCAAAGGGCTGGGTGTAATTTTATGTTTCATTTCCTTCATTTTAAAGCAATACAAGGTTATTGAGCAGATGGGTTTGTGCCGAATCATGAATACCAGGCAAGTCTCACACTCTGAAAACTTGCAACATTTTTGTTTTGTTTTTCAAATAAATATAAATATGATATATATAGGAACTAATATAGTAATGCACCATGTAACAAAGCCTAGTTCAGTCCATGGCTTTTAATTCTCTTAACACTATAGATAAGGATTGTGTTACAGTTGCTAGTAGTGGCAGGAAAACGTCAGTCTGGCGCTCCTCTGATCCTCCGAAGTTGGGGGGGGACCCAAACCGCAAAGGGACGGTGACGCGGTCCGTTCCCAGGGTCAGAGAGGAACGCAGAAATGGTGTCACCCGGATTTTTTCTGCCCATGAATGTTGCCAGTCAGTACCTGTACTCCTTGTTTCTCTATTTTTGGTTATGAATGTTGGGGTTACCACCTGCATTTAGGGGAAAATTGTGTTCTGTGCTTTCCTGGTATCTTGTTCCGAGGTACTCTAGTTCTGTCTTTCAACCAAGAAAATAGACTTGTGGTGTTTCTTTTATTGAACTTTTAACAGTCTCTTTAGTAAATACAGGTAGTTGAATAATTGTTTCAAAAGCTCAACAGATGACAAGCTTCTTTTCTAGAAATAAGACATTTCTTGACAACTTTATCATGTATAACAGATCTTTTGGTTTTTTTCCTTGTGTTCTTCCAAGCTTCTGGTTAGAGAAAAAGAGAAAAAAAAAAAAAAAAGGAAAAAAATGTGTCTAAAGTCCATCAGTGTTAACTCCCTGTGACAGGGATGAAGGAAAATACTTTAATAGTTCAAAAAATAATAATGCTGAAAGCTCTCTACGAAAGACTGAATGTAAAAGTAAAAAGTGTACATAGTTGTAAAAAAAAAAGGAGTTTTTAAACATGTTTATTTTCTATGCACTTTTTTTTATTTAAGTGATAGTTTAATTAATAAACATGTCAAGTTTATTGCTGCACACGATCAAGCTTTCTTTTGGCTTTGGGTGGGGTGCAGAAGGGGGGAGGGGGAGCAGCAGCGAGTGGCCTGTGGCCTGATTTCAAAGTACCAGCCACGGTCCTTTCTTTGAAGGTGGAATCATTAAATCACTCTGCCTCGCCTTCCTCCAGGCCCCACTTCACACTGACTCTCCAAACTGTTTCTTCCTCCCCGGCTCATCAGTGGTTTGTGTTCAGGACCTAATTAATGCTGGGTATGAGGAAGGGGTCAGGAGGACAAAGAGCTTAACCTCCCGCATATCCCCCATTTTTATCTGTGGGCAGTCAAGAGGCCTTCAACCAATTTCCTGCCAGTCTAGGAATATATTAAAGCAAAAGCATTTCAGGGAGAACCCGAACAGCACCGTCTCTGCTTCACTCCACCTTAAGGCAGAAATCGGATTCATTTACTGCTCCCCCTAAAACTGGGGTGGGGGTGGGAAGGCAGTTGAGAACTATTTGTAAATATTCTGCCAAGCCAGAGTTGCTAACTCCAGGCCAAATGAGGTTGAGTTTACACTACAGCCAAGGAATGGAAGACACTCCTCATGGGGGATGGACCTCAAACAGAACCTCTGCCCTCTAGATCAGCTGGCCACCAGGCTCAGCCCCCACCCCTTCCTCCCTCCTCTGTCCTGAGTCACCTTTGGGACTTGGGAGTTGAGCACCATGGGGACTCCAAATGACCAGGCAGTGTTGCAGGCCATCTTCAACCCTGACACCCCATTTGGAGACCTTGTTGGGTTGGACGTGGGAGAGGAAGTGGAGAAGGCAGAAGTAGGTGAAGGTAAGTTTGACCTTGGACTACAGTGCTCCACACTGGCTGGCCTCACTGCGGTGGTGCGACAGTGGTCTCACAAGACCCCTTGTTCCATGACCCTTGGACGATGAGGTTGGAATGCGAGAGGTCGGCTGATCCTTAGTGCACTGGCGGAGGCTTGGCAAGAGTTCCTCTGCCAAGAGGAGCTCAAGTCGTGGTTTGTCTGTCCTTCAGCCCTCATGCCTCTGAACTTAACCTCAGCCCTTAACTCACCCCGTAATCCATAATCCAGGCTCAACTGTGCTGGGGGAAAGGGTGGAGAGCTGCTCGACTCGCATCTTTGTCATGACAGGGCATTTCACTCCACACATAATGGAAGGGCAGGGGCGGCTCAGTTGAAAAGTTCCGACCTCAGCATGAAGCACCTAAGCAAATGCTCAGCGTTACACACCTTTACAGACGCAGCCCTGAGCGAATCCCGCCAGAGTGGAGGCACTCACTGGCCCTTCCTTCAGTCGCTAATGGGGCGAAGTTCTATCCCCATCAGGAGTTTTTTGGTTTTTGTTTTAATTAAGTAGGCTCTATGCCCAACATGAGGCTTGAACTCATGACCCCGAGATCAAGAGTTACATGCTTGGGGCGCCTGGGTGGCTCAGTCATTAAGCGTCTGCCTTCGGCTCAGGGCATGATCCTGGCGTTCTGGGATCGAGCCCCACATCAGGCTCCCTGCCCCGCTGGGAGCCTGCTTCTTCCTCTCCCACTCCCTCTGCTTGTGTTCCCTCTCTCGCTGGCTGTCTTTCTCTCTGTGTCAAATGAATAAATAAAATCTTTAAAAAAGAGTTACATGCTCTACTGAGCCAGCCAGGCGCCACCCCCTCCCCCGTTAGTTTTCGATGACCTTTGTTTCTAAAGGAGTGAAGCCTAGGTCTTAGGGAAGCTTCAGTCTGAAAAGCTGAGGGATAGGTCGGACGTAATTTTCATTGCCTGAGTATGTCTTGGTGGTCTTCGGGTTGGAGGCAGTATAATAGAACAAAATGGGGACGGAATAAGGAGCCAGGAAGACATGGGTTCAAATCCAAGCTGTGCATTTAGGAGCTGTGTGACCTTGAGTAAGTCCTTTAGCTACCGGGCTGAGTTTGGGCTTCATTCTCTTGGCAATGAGCCGACAAAGTCCCTTTCCCAGGTCCCTTTGGAACTCAGTGCTAGCTCTCAGCCTTGGTGACCTCAGCTCCCCCTGCCCACTCACTGCATCTTGACCCCTGCCGTGACCTACATCCCAGCCCCCTCAGCTCCTGCTCAGGCCCCAGCTTTCTAAAGCCCAAGGGGGCTTTTCCTTCCTGCTCCCAACTGCATACCTGTCCCCTCCTGGCTCCCTCCCTCACACAGATGGCCTTTTCCCGAGAGCCCAGCTGGAGCAGTCCAAGGCCCTGGAGCTGCAGGGGGTGATGGCCGCCGAGGCTGGCGACCTCAGCACAGCCCTGGAGAGGTTTGGCCAAGCCATCAACCTGCTGCCGGAGAGGGCATCTGCCTACAACAACCGGGCCCAGGCCCGCCGACTCCAAGGAGATGTGGCAGGTGAGGGGGGCGCCCCAGAGCTTCTGCAGGGGGGCCCTGGAGTCCACAGACCAGAGATGAAGTGCTTGTGGGGCTGCGGAGTCACTAAACTCTTCCGGAACCTGTGTTCTTACTTGTAAGCCATACCTTACGGGCCCTGCTAATCTCAGGGCGATTGTGAAAATCAGAAGAGATTGCGTTCCATTCCTTTATTTAACAAACATGTAATGAGAGTCTACCGTTGTAGCAGTGGGCTAGGCGCTGAGGACAGACATGCGAGACAGACTACTTACAGCGATTACCCTGTGCCAGACATCCAGCACTTTCCACGTGAGCTACAGTAACTCACTTAATCCTTACTACAACCCCAAAAGGTGTGTGCTGTTGTAACCTCCATTTTACAGACGAAGGAACTAGAGCAGAGCTGGGATTTGAACGAGGTGGCAGGGCTCCCAAGTCTGTGCTCCGAATGCCCCTGGGATAGTGCTTCTGAAGCTCACAGTTCGTGGGGGAAGGACAGACACTAACTCTGATCATGTGTCTAACAAGTTGGGAGGGCTCAGCGTGGTATCTGCCCCGAGGGGTAAGATTGATTTATTTTTTAATTTTTTAAAAATATTTTATTTATTTGAGAGAGAGCGAGCAGGGAAAGGGGCAGAGGGAGAATGAGAAGCAGACTCCCCACTGAGCAGGGAGCCCCATGTGGGGCTGGACCCCAGGATCACGACCTGAAGGCAGAGGCCTGACTGAGACACCCAGGTGCCCCAGGGGTGAGTTTTAAAGACTGAGTAGGAGGTAGCTGGATGGAGGGGAGGGAGCGGGAGAAGGCATAGCCCGTAGGTGTCCAGAGGCATGAAAAGGTAGAGGAAACTTCAGATCTCTGGGCTAGCTGGAAGGAGGAGGGGTGGAAGGGTAGAGTAGAGCCTGGAGAAGTAAATAGGGGCCTGATGGTGAAGAACCGGGAATGTGAGGAAGAGGTTGACTGTCTTAAAAACATGGGGAATCATTAAAGGATTTTAACTGGGGAGACTAGGGAGTGACTGGATCAAACCCGCTGTACTTGGGTTCTTCTACAGTGGGGACAATGGGACACAGAAGGCCTTGCTAGGGACCAGAGGGCAGACTGATGTGAAGGAATGCCAGCCTGGGGACTTTGGACTCCACTCTGGGAACAGTGGGGAACCGAGGGCCCCTTTTCCGGGCTTTGTTACCTGGCTGTGGCAGGACCGGGCAGGGCTGGGCCAGGCTGTAAAAGCAGCCAAGGACAGGCTGCAGACCAAAACTCCAGAGAGGAACAGAGGCGATTGATGCTGCCTGGAGAAAGGCAATTCCTCCAGACCAGCTCCTTGGAGGGAAACCCAGAAACGCTGTGATCAGAGAGCTTCTTAACTGTCTGGGTGGCCTGGGGAGCATAGCCCCTGCTGGGTTCTGGGCTCAAAACACACAGAAACAGGACAGAGATGGGCCTGTCTGTAGGATGATGCTGGAGTTCATTAAGCACCCTGACAGCCCTTCTGACTAGAGAGCATGAGTGAACTGAGGCAGAGCCCAGAAAAACTGCAGCTGGGCCCTAAGGTACATACCAGCGGGCTGCCTGAGGTTGAGTTCAGAGTTCTAATGCCTAATCCGAGTATTTTATGAGAATGATGAACATAAAAATGCCCATGTCCGCGGCCAGCTCTTGGTCCAAGATCTCCTTTACTGAAAATAGATACAAAATAATGAAGATCATGGAGATGGAGAATGAGGAAAGGCAGTCAGAGGGAGAACAGGTTTAAAGCAAACAATGGGGGCGCCTGGGTGGCTCAGTCCTTAAGCGTCTGCCTTCGGCTCAGGGCATGATCCTGGAGTTCTGGGATGAGCCTGAGCCCCACGTCGGACTCTTCCACTGGGAGCCTGCTTCTTCCTCTCCCACTCCCCCTGCTTGTGTTCCTTCTCTCGCGCTGGCTGTCTCTCTCTGTGTCAAATAAATAAATAAAAATCTTTGGGAAAAAAAAAAGCATACAATGAATGAGAGGAGAGAAACGCCTTCAGAAGGAAAAGAAAGAGAAAGGAATTTTATTGCATTTGTAAGAAATGGTTTTCAGTACAATTTTTTTAGACTCGGAGACTCAGAGTCAGTCACCCGGCACAGGATAGACGCTTAATAGCGTACGAGCAGAATAGACTGCCTGCTACCGCTGGACCACGGGCCAGATTCATGAACCTAGTGACCATTCAAATGCGTCCCAGCACGCTTCGTGTTTTGGTGTATTGGATAGTGAAAGGTAATAGGGACTCCCGTAGACGGGCTGTGCACCCCGGGCAAGTCTTGCCAGCTTCTCCAGTCTGCATCTATGCGGTGGGAAGAACGATACACAGCTGAGGAGCAAGAGCAGGCGGGCCGTGGGGTGGCCGAGCCCCAGAGCCGCGGTTCTGACCCTCGCGCCCGCCCTCCCCGCAGGCGCCCTGGAGGACCTGGAGCGCGCCGTGACGCTGAGCGGCGGCCGGGGCCGCGCCGCCCGCCAGGGCTTCGTGCAGCGCGGGCTCCTGGCGCAGCTGCAGGGCCGGGACGACGACGCCCGCAGGGACTTCGAGCGAGCGGCGCGGCTGGGGAGCTCGTTCGCGCGGCGCCAGCTGGTGCTGCTCAATCCCTACGCCGCGCTGTGCAACCGCATGCTGGCCGACGTGATGAGGCAGCTGCGCGGGCCCTGCAACGGCCGCTGAGCCGACCCAATAAAGCTGCTGGCTCTCCCCAACTCTCGCCGGTGTCTGAGTCCAGCCGCCGGCCCCCGTGCTGCAGGGCATTCGGCGGTCAGCCGCGGTGGGGGCGGGGGGCGGGGAGGGCGGGGCCGGCCGGCCGGGCTCGAGCGTTGATTGGCCCTGCCTGGCACCGCCCGGCCCCGCTGCGGACTGCAGCGCCCCGCAGACCTGAGCAGTCGCTCGTCCTGAGCGCGGGGAGGGCTTCAGGTGAGCCGCCCTGGGGGGTGGGGGGCGGGGCGGGGCTGCCTCGCGACCCCCGCCGCCCGGACCCCTGCCCCTCCGGCCCACTTCCGCCTAGTCCCCGGAGGGTGGAAAGCGGGCGTGGGGAGACAGATGGCAGGAGGAAGGGGCTAGAGAGAGACGGGCGGGGGGACGGTCCCTTTGGGGGAGGGGCACTGCGCCGCGAGTCTGCGTGTGCGCGTGCGCGCGCGTGGGTCGGATCCGGTGCGGGCTGCGCGGGTGCGAGCGGTCTCTGCGCCTGCGGGCCGGCGCCTGTTTGTCCCCGGGAGGCTGCGCCGCGTTCTGCGCCGGCCCGGTGGGCGGCTGTGTGCGGGCTGCGCTCGGGCCTTCGCGCTGGGCGTCCTTGCCTTCGCCACTGCGGGTCAGTCTCCATTTGTGTGTCGGTGCACCGTTTATTTTTGTTTCTGGAGAGTAAACTCCTGGAGGAATTACGGAGCCTGCCTGCGGTCACCTGGCTTACATCGAGGCCCGCCCCCTTCTCTCGGCAGCCTAGGGCCTCGGCCTGAGCCGCCATGGCGCAGCCCCCAGCCACCCTCCCGCACACACTGCTGCTCCTGCCAGCCCTTCTGAGCTCAGGTACACCCCCGTTCACCCCTTGGCCAAGCACTTGGAGGGCAAGCCCACCTCTCTCCTCGCACCTTGGGTTTGGGTACCCGCTTCAGGCCCCAGAGCACCAGAGCTGGGTGCCCCTCACCCACCTACTCACGGTGCAGCCAGTTCCTGGTGAGCGAATCTAGGTGCTCCTGCTCTTGGTCTGCTGCCCCTTTGTAACTGGATCTCCTGCTGGTCTCAGACCAGTTCCACCTCCCCCAGCCCTCCCTAGAACCCCCTGCTGTGTTCCAGGTTGGGGGGAATTGGCACCAGAAATTGACGGTCAGACCTGGGCTGAGATGGCACTTCGGGAGAACGAACGGCACGCCTTCACCTGCCGGGTGACAGGGGGGCCTGGAACCCCCCGATTGGCCTGGTACCTGGATGGACAGCTGCAGGAGGCCAGCACCTCGAGATTGCTGAGCGTGGGCGGGGAAGCCTTCTCTGGCGGCACCAGCACCTTCACTGTTACTGCCCAGAGGGCCCAGCATGAGCTTAACTGCTCCTTGCAGGACCCCCGCAGTGGCCAGTCAGCCAATGCCTCCGTCATCCTCAATGTGCAATGTGAGTGCCCCTGAGGTGGGCAGGGAGAGAGGTTCTCTGCCCAAGGACCCCCAGCAGCCTGATAGACTCGTTAACAAACACTTAAGCACTTTGCAAATATTAGCTCACATTATCCTCAGGATAATCATATGAAGTAATTATTGTTAGCCCCATTTTATGAATGAGAAAACTGAGCCATAGATTGCTTAAGTAATATGTCTGCAGTCCTACAGGTAGTGAGCAGAGCCAGGATTCAAATCCAGACGTTTTGGTTCTAGTGTTTTTACCGTTAATCACTACGAAATGCTGCCTCGAGGGGAGACCCAGCCATCCTGCTTCCCTCTGCCCCCTTGAGGAGAGGTCCAAGTTCCTGGCTCCCTTCTGGGTTTGGGACGAAAGGGCAAGGAGTATGAGGGGTGTGGTGAGAGTATATTGGCTTCTGCTTTGCACCAGTTAAACCAGAGATTGCCCAGGTCGGGGCCAAGTACCAGGAAGCTCAGGGTCCAGGCCTCCTGGTTGTCCTTTTTGCCCTGGTGCGTGCCAACCCACCTGCCAATGTGACCTGGCTCGACCAGGATGGGCCAGTGACTGTCAACGCCTCCGACTTCCTGGTGCTGGATGCCCAGAACTACCCTTGGCTCACCAACCACACCGTGCAGCTGCAGCTCCGCAGCCTGGCACACAACCTCTCCGTGGTAGCCACCAACGACGTGGGTGTCACCAGCGCCTCGCTTCCGGCCCCGGGTGAGCACTGCCAGCAACTGGCCCAGCAAAGCCTCAGGTGGGTGCAGGATCACAGTACAGAAATGGGAAGAGTAGCTGCCCTCTGGGTGAGTCTTGCGAATGAGCTGAGCCGACCACCTGGGCCAAGGAAGACAGAGTAGTACCTATGGCCTCTCAGAGTTGGGGGGCCCTGCCCACTTAGAACCTAACCAGAGGACACCTTGCAGGGCTTCTGGCCACCCGAGTGGAAGTGCCACTGCTGGGCATCATTGTGGCTGGAGGGCTTGCCCTGGGCACCCTGGTGGGGTTCAGCACCTTGGTGGCCTGCCTGGTCTGCAGGAAAGAGAAGACGACGAAAGGTAGGGCCAAAGCAGTTGGGGGGGGCGGTGAGGGTGGCTGAGGAGCAGGGAGAAGGAGCGGGAGGAGCAGCAAGGGCAGCACGGGGGACTAGACAGGACAGGTCACCTCTGACGAGTGGCAGAACAGGTCTTCCTGGGCATGCACGTGGGTAAAACCGGATGCACCTCAGGTAGCAGGGCTGGGTGCTGGGAGCTCAGGCTGTCCCAGAGCCCAAGCTGGGTGTCGGAGAGACCCCTTGCGTGAGGGCCCTGGGTCTGAAAGGGCGTAGGGGCAGAGCCCAGAGTGGGTGGGCTGCCTGAGAAAGTGTGTGGTTTCTTTCTCCCCAGGCCCCTCCCGGCGCCCATCTCTGATCTCTAGGTAACTCTTCCTGGGGCTGGCTGGATGGGCCGACTGGAGATGCAGCGTGGGGACCGCTGGAAACCGGGGGTCTCCCTAGTTCTGGAATGGCTGGAGCTAGGGCGTATCCCCAGCTGTGTCTGCCCCGTAGTGACTCCAACAACCTGAAACTCAACAACGTGCGGCTGCCACGGGAGAACATGTCCCTCCCGTCCAACCTTCAGCTCAATGACCTCACTCCGGATTCCAGAGGTACACCTTCTGTCTGCCCCTACTTGATCTTCAGAGGTTCTTCTGAGGAAAAGAGAGACCCTGGTACTTAGGAGGGGCTAGGCCCCTTCAGGCCCCTTCATCATCCTGGGCTCCACCCCCTTTGTCACCCAGCAGGGAAGCCAGCAGACCGGCAGATGGCTCAGAATAACAGCCGCCCAGAGCTGCTGGACCCGGAGCCCGGTGGCCTCCTCACCAGCCGAGGTACTGGGACATGGGCCCAACCCTCCTCCCCCGCCGTCCCCAGCCCTTGTGCTTCTGCCAAGGCCTCTGAGTCTCCACGGGCAGAGAGGGCTCTCCCAGCTTCCAGGCAGTGAGGCTTACTGAGTCTCGTGACATCTTTGCCCCTGCAGGTTTCATCCGGCTCCCCATGCTGGGCTATATCTATCGAGTGTCCAGTGTGAGCAGTGATGAGATCTGGCTCTGAGCAGGGTGAGATGGGGGAGTGCCCTCTTGGCTCCCGGGCCCCCTCCTCCTCCTCCGAGGCTATCTCTGCCTGGCCCCATGGCCGTTGTGAAGAGGTCATGCCCCTGCTACTTTTGCTTGCCCTCCTGGCTGGGGCGCCCTCTGTGTCATCCACATGACATCTTTCACTGGGATCTGACCCTCGGGGGCACAGGCGTCTTGGCAGAGCCACCAGCTGGACCTCAGCCGCTTGTTCTAACTCAGGTAGGGGGCCTTCACTGTCGTGCGTGCCCCGGCAGGTGGCACCCTTTGTGGAGGTGTGTTTGCAGGTCATCGGGCAGCTGAGTGTGCTAGGGCCCTGCTGGCCTGGGCCTGCTCTACCAGCACTCTTCGCGCTTCGTACGGCAGGCACGGGGGCGTGCCCGGTTGGGGGGACAGGGAGGGCCCTGCATGTCTTCAGTTTCCTCCCCATGCTGTGCAGCTTTGTTCCCTCAGGGAAAATTTAGGACCCTGATAGCTGTATCGAACCAAACTGCCCTTTGCACGGGAACCAACCTCCGGCCCAGGGGCAGTGGCCAAGCACAAACCAGTCCCTTTTGCTACGTGTCTCTCTGCCCTTCTTTGTCTCCGCCTCCTCTTGGGCATCATACATTATACATGGGACCTTCTCCATTTCTCCACGGGGCACTAGACTTCCCCATTGACCTGGCGCTGGCAGTCCAGGGCCTGGTGTTAGCACAAGTCAGGAGGAAAAGAGGGAGGCGGGAATTCAGTGGCACCCATGCAGCATGTAGCTATGCATCTTTTTCTTACAGTGTTAGCACTTTAAGAACCCCCTGGGGAGGGGTGAGTGAGGGCCCCAGAGCCCTCTCTGTGGCTTCCCCAAGTCTGGCCTTCCTCTGATTCACTGTGAGTGCCCTGAGCCCTCGGGGTTGAGAGTTTCCCTCTCAACCTGTCTCCCTCCTCCCCACCATGGGACCCCATGACCAGTCCCTGACTGCCTCATCCGCAGGAAGCCGCTCTTCCTGTCCCACCCTCGGTTCTTCAGGGGATGGTCATAGTGGCACGTTATTTGACAGGAATAGAAGCTTTTAGGGGAACATGGAGAAAGGGGGGGACCACATACCCCAAAACAACCTAAGAACTCTTTGGAAAGCAATATGGAAATGATAGCAAATTATTATAGTGCAGAGTATATTTTTCCCTTGTTGATACCTTGTTTTATAATTTTTCTCATGTTACTGCCTAGGACAGTGCTGAGCACACAGTAAATTTAATAAACTTGACTGAGTGAATGTTACATGTCTGTTTCATTTCTTCATTTATGGTTTTAAAACGAAATCTTTAAATTGTACAGAATAGAGGAAACATCTGTGTACCCTGTGTACTACTCAGTTCTGTTGAATCTTCTCTCTTTACCTTGTTTGCTTCAGATCTTTTATTTTTTTAAATAAATAATGTTATTTCTTCAATTACACTGTTCTCAATGGCATTTTCCATTTCGGTAGTGCCAGAGCAGAGATCCTAGCTCTCCACCCAGCGTCTGAGTCTCACTTGGCAACACCCCATCTCTCAGGAGTGTGGCTAAGCCAGACTGAGCTCTTTTGTCCTGGTTAGAGGCACAGAAGGCTCAGACTAGGCTGTGATTNCTACCTGCCCCCCCCCCCCAAATTCTGGAGAATCGTAAGGGGAAAAAAAAACCCTTAGAAATGAGAGGAGTTTTTTGAGGGCAAATTTATATTCTTTTCTGAGCAACAGATCCGCTTGGATTGCATAGCTCTGGGTTTGCCGCCCACCTCCCTTGCTTCTCTCTTGTTCAGTAGGGCATTTTGCTCCATGGGAGTGGGTGACGCTGCCCCAGCGTCTACTGGTTTTGCATGTAAGCTGCTTTGTGGCCCCAGAACGTTTAGAAGCCAGGGTGCCTCGCTCTGGTGACTGTCGTCCACTGTTTCCTTTGGGAGGTCCTGGAACCCCCCTTCGATGGTTCTTTGGCAAGGCTACAAGCCCTGTGCTCCTCAGCTGCCCTCAAGGTCTTACTTCAGCAGAAAGATGGGTTCTTCCTGGCAAATCCGTCTTCGCAAGCATTTGCAAAGGGCTGGACTTTGAAACTAGTATTCCAGTTCTCCCTTAGATCAGATTCCTTATTCCTTTGTTGAGTTCCAGACCCCTTGGAGAACGTGATGAAAGAAATGCAGATGAAGCAGCCCCGGCTCATTATGTAGGTCAAAACCTACCAAATTACAACTTGGGCGAATCTTGAAAACATGCTGAATGAAAGAAGCCAAATCCAGAAGACCATCTGTGACTCCATTTATATGAAATGCCCAAAATGGGCAAATCTGCAGAGACAGAATAGGTTAGTGGTTGCCAGGGACTGGAGGGAGGGAAGAATGGGGAATGGCTGCTTGTGAATATGGGGTTTCTTTTGGGGTGATGAAAATGTTCTGGAATTAGTGGTGATCGTTGCACAATGTTGTGAACAGACCAAAAGCCACTGAACTGTACACTTTACAAGGGTGAACTTTATGAAGTACAAATTATATATCAATAAAGCTGTATTTTTAAAAAAAAACTCTACCCCAAGGTGGGGTTTGAACTCACAACCCCGAGATCAAGAATTTCACGTTCTACCAACTGAGCCAGCCAGGCACCCCAATAAAGCTGTAGTTATAAACATTATCAGACAGTAGGGGCACCCGATTGGCTCAGTTGGTTAAGCATCTGCCCCGGGACTCCCTGCGCAGAAGGGAGTCTGCTTCTCCCTCTGCCTCTCCATTCCCCCCCGCCCCAGTTGTGCTCTCTTCCTCACTCTCAAAATCTTTTTTAATTCTTTTTTTTTAAGATTTTATTTATTTGGCAGAGAGAGAACACAGGCAGAGCAGCAGGCAGAGGGAGAAGCAGGCTCCCCGCAGAGCAGGGAGCCCAATGTGGGGCTCGATCGCAGGACCCTGGGATCATGACCTGAGCCAAAGGCAGATGCTTAACAACTGAGCCACTCAGGCACCCCATAAATAAAATATTTTAAAATGGTAATTTGATTGTACATTTCACTACAAATTTCACCTGACAAAAGAACCATAAATAAATATTGAACTTCAGTCAATTATATGCATCACAAAGTGTTTAGAAGTGCAGTGTATTGATGTCTGCAACTTCCTTTGAGATGTATCAAAAAACAAGATGGGTAAGGGCACCTGTGTGGCTCAGTTAGTTAAGCTTCTGCCTTCAGCTCAGATCATGATCTCAGGGTCCCGGGATCAAACCCCACATGAGGCTTCCTGCCGAGCGGGGAGTCTGTTTCTCCCTTTCCCTCTGCCCCTCCTCACCCCCCCACTTGTGTTCCCTTTCTCACTCTGAAAGTAAAAAACAAAGTAAAACAAAACAAAACAAAAACCCAAGATGGATTGATGAATGGATAGAGGGATGGATATCTGAGAAAACAAATTTAAAGATTTTATTTATGGGGTGCCTGGGTGGCTCAGCCAGTTAAGCATCTGCCTTCAGCTCAGGTCATGATCCCAGAGTCCTGGGATCGAGCCGCACATTGGGCTCCTTGCTCGCGGGGAGCCTCCTTCGCCCTCTGCCTGCCACCCCCCCCCCCGATTGTGCACTCGCTCTCTCTGACAAATAAAATCTTTTAAGAAATAAAAAAAGTTGCAAACTAAAGATTGTATTTATTTGTCAGAGACAGAGAGCACAAGCAGGGGGAGCAGCAGGCAGAGAGAGAAGCAGGCTCCCCACTGAGCAAGGATGCAGGACTCGATCCCAGGACCCTGGGATCATGACCTGAACTGAAGGCAGACGCTTAAGAGACTGAGCCACATAGGCATCCCTGAGAAAACAAATTTAGCAGAAGGTTAGTTGTAGGATTTAGGTGGTAGGTATATAGGGTTCACTGTATAATTCTTCCAAAACTATTTGATAATTTTCATAATAAAATATTGAGAGGGGATTGCTGATCTAGTTCCTTCTCTGATATTTCTGAAATCCTTTTGCTCTAAGGATCATGAAATTTTCAAGCATTTCATATGCACCTGACATGACAGTTCTCTTTCCTAGAAAAGAATACCAATTTTTAATATACTTCAGTCACCTAATCTTTAATCTTCACCTTCCAATAATAATACGTCACTTGTTACCTTGACCTTGAATATACAGCAGCCCAACATTTGGGGAGGCCCAGCTCAGGTTGCATTTTCCCACCTGGACTTTGTTTCCTCGAGATGCAGTTTTGATAAGGACTTGTGAAAATTAATGCTCTGCTTTGTGCATTGCTGATGGGAAGGTAAAAAGGTGCAGCCACCGTGGAAGACAGTGTGGCAGCTCCTCAAGAAGTTAAACACGGAGTTACCAGCAATTGCACTTCTAGGTGTATTCACCAAAGAATCAAAACAGGGACTCAAAACAGTTCTTTGTAGATAGCCCCAACTGGGAACACCCCGAATGCCCATTAACAGATGCATGGATAAAGAAAATGTGGTATATATACACAATGGAATATTATTCACCCTTTTATTTATTTTATTATTATTTTTTATTATTCAGTGTTTTAAAAGAGGAAGGAAATTGTTTGCCACATGCTACATTGGAGATGAACCTTGAGAACATCATGCTGAGTGAAATAAACCAGACACAAAAGGACACATTTGGTATGATTCCGCCTGCCTGGTACCTAGCGTAGGCAAATTCATAGAGACAGATTCAAACGTTGGGGAGGGCGGTGTGGAGCGGGGAAGGCTGGAGTTACTGTTTGATGGGAACAAAGTTTCAATTGGAGGTGATGAACAAGTTCTGAAGCCAGCTGGTGGTGACTCGATGCCACTGACTGTACACGTCAAAATGGTTAAAATGACAATTGACAAGCTTCATGCTCTGTACCTTTTACTTTTTAGAAAATGCAATTTATTTAAACTAAAAAAAAAGTTCATTTCTCCCCCCCCACCCCATTCCCTGCCTCTTGGCAACCAGCAACCTGTTTTACTTTGATTTAAAAATTTTGACTACTGATTCAATCTCATTAGCTCTCAGTTTTTCAGAATTTCTACTCTGTCAGTCTTGGTACGTTTTATGTTTCTAAATATTTGTTCATTTCATCTGGGTTAACCAATTTGTTGTTGTTTTTCACCTTCCAGAGCAAGTCACGTGGTCCAACCCACAATCAAAAGATAAGGAAGCATCCTGGGCTTATCATGAAGCCATGACAGGAGGGGCTGCATACCTTCCACGTGAGTGAGGAGTTATTGCCAGTAATAATCTTCCTTTCTTTCTTTTTTTTTAAATCTGTTCAACTTTCTTATTGCCTGGGAGCCCCTGCATGATCTGACCTTAGCTACTTTTTTTTTTTTTTTTTTTTTTAAGCAACCTCTACTCCACTGTGGGGCTCAAACAAACGACCCCAAGAGCAAAAGTCTCATAGTATACTGACTTGAGCCAGCCAGGTACCCCCCCCAGGTACTTTTTAAAAAATTGAAGTATAGTTAACACACAATTGTATATTAGTTTCTGTGTACACATATTGACTTAACAATTATATATTACTCAATGGTTATCCAATTTGTTGGCATATAGTTGTTCATAATACTCTCTACTTTTTATTTCTGCAGAATTCGTAGTATTATCCCCACATTCATTTCTGATTTTAGTTATTTGAATCTTCTTCTTCTTCTTTTTAGACAATTTGGCTACAGCCTTTTCCATTTTTTTAAACACGTTTTTATTTTTGTCTTTTTTTCTTTTAAAAAGATTTTATATATTTGAGAGAGCTAAAGAGATCACAGAGGGAGAGAGAGAAGCAGACTCGCTGCTGAGCAGGGAGCCCAACGTGGGGCTCAGTCAACCTGAGCTGAAAGCAGACACTTAACCGACTGAGCCACCCAGGTGCCCCTCTTTTTCTTTTTTATAGAAGTGATCTCTACAGGGACCCCTGGGTGGCTCAGTCAGTTAAGCGTCTGCCTTCGGCTCAGGTCATGATCCCAGAATCCTGGGATCGAGCCCCACATCGCATTCCCTGCTCAGGAGCAAGTCTGCTTCTCCCTCTGCCTGCAGCTGCCTGTTTGTTCGCACTCTCTCTCTCTCTGACAAATAAATAAATAAAATCTTAAAAAAAAAAGAAATCTCTACACCCAATATGGGGCTTGAACTCACAACCCCAAGATCAAAATTTTTTTTTTAAAGATTTTATTTATTTATTTGACGGAGAGAGAGACAGCCAGCGAGAGAGGGAACACAAGCAGGGGGAGTGGGAGAGGAAGAAGCAGGCTCCCAGCGGAGGAGCCTGATGTGGGGCTCGATCCCAGAACGCCAGGATCACGCCCTGAGCCAAAGGCAGACGCTTAACGACTGAGCCACCCAGGCGCCCCCCAAGATCAAAATTTTTAAATCAATATCAGCCCCTCTTCTGACTTAGCCAGCCAGCCAGCCAGGCACCTACCCCATGGCTTTTTAATTTTGTTAATCTTTTTGAAGAATCAGTTCCGGGTTTTGTTGGTTTTCTTTTTCTTTTTCTTTTCTATACTTTATTTCTGTTCTAATCTTTATCATTTCCTTCCTTCTGCCAGCTTTGGGGTTAGTTTGTTCTTCTTTTTCTAGTTCCTCAGTTTATAAAGTTAGATTGTTTATGTGAGATCTTTATTTTTATTCATTCATTCATTCATTTATATTAAATATTTATTTGAGAGAGAGTGCCTGCCCAGTGGGGGAGGGGCAGAGGGAGAGAGTCCTCAAGCAGACTTCTCACTGAGCCTGATACGATTTGGGGCTCCATCTCAGGACCCTGAGATCATGACCTGAGCTGAAACCAAGAGGCAATGCTCAGCCAACTGAGCCCCTATTTGTGATCTTTTTTTAATGTAAATTCCCCTCTGAATACTGCTTTTGCTGTATCCTGTACGTTTTGATATGTTCTGTTTTCATTTTCATTTGTGTTTAAATACTTGCTAATTTCCCTTGTGATTTCTTATTTGACCCATTGGTTAACACTGTATTCTTTGATTTCCCCAAATTTGTGGGTTTTTCAGTTTTGCTTCTGTTACTGATTTCTGATTTCATCTCATTGTGGTCAGGGAAGATACTTTGTATGATATCTACCTTTTAAAATCTATTGAGACTTTAATTTGTGGCCTAACATATCACCTGTCCTGAAAAATGTCCCATGTGCCCCTGAGAAGTGTGCTGTTGCTGTTGGACAGGGTGCTCTGCCCATGTCTATCAGAGCTGTTTGGTTCACTGTGTTGTTTAAGCCCTTTGTTTCCTTACTTATCTTCTGTCTCATTGTTCTATCCATTATTGACAGTGAGGTATTAAAGTTTCCAGCTATTATCGTAAAACTGTCTATTTCTCCCTTCAATTGTGTCAACTTTTGCTTTATATATTCTCAGGGTCTGTTATTAGGTGTGTAAGTGTTTATACTTGTTATAGCTTCTTACTGTGTTCATGTTCCTTTTGTAGGTTTCCTGATTTCATGGATGAGGAATCTGCCCGTCTCTCTGTAACAGCAGTTCTCAAATTTGTCTGCATATTGAAATAATCTGAGAGGTTAGAAAAATATCGGTTTCTGTATCCTACCTGCAGAGATTGTGATTTAATTAGTCTGGTGTATTGTCTGCAAGAGGAAACTTTTCCTTCTTTTTTTTTTTTTTTTAAGATTTTATTTATTTATTTGACAGAGAGAGAGAGAGAGAACAAGCTGGGGGAGCGGTAGAGGGAGAGGGAGAAGCAGGGTCCCCGATGAGCAGCAGCCCCATGAGGGACTCAATCCTGGGACCCTGAGATCATGACCTGAGCAGAAGGCAGACGCTTAACTGACTGAGCCACCCAGGCGACCCAAGAGAAGAAACTTTTCTTTAAAAGATCTCTAGTTGGCTGGGGCGCCTGGGTGGCACAGTGGTTAAGCGTCTGCCTTTGGCTCAGGGCGTGATCCCGGCGTTATGGGATCGAGCCCCACATCAGGCTCCTCCGCTATGAGCCTGCTTCTTCCTCTCCCACTCCCCTTGCTTGTGTTCCCTCTCTCGCTGGCTGTCTCTATCTCTGTCAAATAAATAAATAAAATCTTAAAAAAATAAAAAAAAAATAAAATAAATAAAAGATCTCTAGTTGGGGCACCTGGCTGGCTTAGTTGGTGGAGCATATGACTCTTGATCTCAGGTTTGTGAGTTCAAGCCCCATATTGGGTGTAGAGCTCACTAAAAAAATTAAAAAGCATAATAAATAAAACAGAAAATCTCCAGTTGGGGGCACCTGGGTGGCTCAGTCAGTTAAGTGTCCAATTCTTGATTTTGACTCAGGTCATGATCTCAGGGTCTTGAGATCAAGCCCTGTATTGGGCTCTGTGCTGGGCACGGAGCCTGCTTAAGATTCTCCCTCTCCCTCTGGTTCTCCCCTCCACCCCTACTCCTGCTTGCGCACACGCTCTTTTAAAAAAAAAGAGAAAAAAAGAACTCCAGTTGATTCTAATGTGCAACCAAGTTTGAGAACTGGTCTATGAATATTACTAATTTTTTTTCCCCTTAGCTTACCTGCTTTGTTTCTATGATTTGCTTTGTTCTGCCAGTTTTAGTCTCTATTTTTCTGGCTTTCTTCAAAGTCTGGTGATCTCTGACTGTACATTCGTATTTAAAATGAGAATTGCAAACAGGTGTACACACACAAGAATGAGATAACCGGAAAGCTGATTGGAAGCTGATGGAGAGGTAGGGACCTGGACATGTGCTTAAAGACTCCATGTCAGTATCTAAAGGTCTTTTCTCTTTGGCTGATCAGTTTGCTGAGAGGACTCATCCAATATTCTGCTTTGGAGGTAAAATAAGTATGGGAAAGGGCTGAGGGTCTCATTGCTCACTCCTATTTTATCCACTTTTAAATATGGCCCCTTACTGCTGTCCTCGTAGTTGCATAGGTGTTCTCATGTCCAGAGCCTCCCTGGTTCAAAGGTAACTATCTTCTGTGGGGATAGGAAGGTAGGCGGCACAGATGGGGACATTTCTGGGGATCTAAGCCTTCTACACACCTTCAACCAATTCTCCTGTTTTCAGCCCCACCGTGCATGCATGCCATCAGAAATATCTGGCAGTTTCAATCCCTGATCCTTCCCCGGGTTCTACAGTGTGATGTTTCTCACTTCTTACCGGTTTCTCTGTCTCTCCTCTGTAGGCACATCAGGCTCCCCCCACCCCACTAAATCAGTTAGCACTTATCCAGCTTCCAAAATTGTTGCTGCCTAGTCTTCCGTCATTTTCTTTCCTATTAGCTATCCGTGCTGGTCTATATCTTTTTCAAAATTATTATTCTTTTACTGTCGTTGTATAGGGTTAAAGGAGGGAGTGATATGTAAATATGGCATTGTGTTTATTTCCAAATGTTGAGAGCCTAGGATCAGCAGAGAAGGTGAGGGACACTTCCAGCAAGGAAAATAGTCTGCATAAAAGTTTAGTTAGAAGAGGGACTTCCTGAATCATGGGTAGAGCACAGCAAGCAGATTGGTTTTGCAGTTTGCCTTGGGGGATACGGAAACTGAGGATCTCAGGGTAGGGAGAAAGTAGCCAAATGCAGTCTTAAGAGGCCTAGTTGAAAATTTATACTTAGTAACATTAATTACTACCTATTACATTTTGGGGCACTTAATCTTTTCACATAATTTTACCCACAGGACAAGCCTAACAGTTAATTAGTGTTTATTGTAACTGTTTCATAGCTTGGTTAACTGAGGAATAGAAGTTACTGGATTTTTTCTAGGGCCACAGAGCAAGGAGATAGAAGGGAGTAAGCACAGGTGTTGAGGCAGAGAGAGGGGCGCAGGGCGAGCAGTGTTGGTGAGGGTCACCGGACGGCCGCTCTGCGTGCGCTGGGGCAGCGAGATGGGCTAAGGCCGCTGGTTAGAGGTGACTTGGGCAGGAAGTATCCTTGTTCCGTGCTATTTGCAGATTCTGCCTTTGCGAATCCACTTCCTCACTGAGATATGTTTGCTATCCCAAATCAGTACTTGCAGTGTTTTCACAGTCCTTTGCAGACATGCTCAGAGCAGTGAAAAATTTAAGTCACCCGACACGTACCTTCCCTGCGGAGGCTGAAAAGGGGACATTCTGCCTTCTGGTTTCAGCTCTCCTACTGTAAAAAAGTTCTACGTATTGCTCCGTTTTCTGCTTCTTGCTGGTGATTTTGCTATTTAAAATGAGCCCCAAGCAGAGCGTTGACGTGCTCTCTAGCACTCGTACGTGTAAGAAGGCCGTGATGGGTCTCACAGAGAAAGCGCGTTGGATAAGCTTCAGTACAGCATGGTGTATGGTGCTGGTGGCTGTGCCTCCCGTGAGTCCGCGGTTGGTTGATGAACACGGTACGGCCAGGGCCACATAGAAGCCTAACCTGGTATTTCCCCGAGGAGCGATGGTTCAGTATTTGCTGATTGGGTGTTTGTCGTGCCTTTTGAAACATAACTACTGTGAATAACGGGGAGCCTGGCTGGCTCAGTCGTTAGAGGATGCAACCCTCGATCTCAGGGTTGTGCGTTCAAGCCCCACGTTAGGCGTGGAGCCTGGTTAAGACAAAACAAAACAACACAAAACAAAAACCAGCAGTGGATCACAAGACTCAACGGTATTTATTAGTGCTGAGTCTCAGCTCGAGCAAAGAAGGCAATCTGAGTGTTCCCCGAAAAAGCAGTGGGGGATTTGAGTTCCTGGCATGCTTTGCCTGACTTTTCCCGTGAGTGAAATGTGAGCATTGCTGGTATCCGTTTGCGAGCAGAGCACCTGGTTCCAGTGGGATGTCCCGGTGAGGCCTGAGCACGGACGTTCCTGCTCCCCACATCGAAGCATGATGCGAACCTCACACCTGGTGGAAGCGTCTGTCAGAAACAACTGCCCTCCCATCTGTGTGTTTGCTGTGTAGAGATGAGGCTGACAGTGTAGCACTTGAATGTAATTCTCCCTTCCAGTCAATTCTGGCCCCTCTTCGCCCCACATCCGTACGTGGCTCCTTTACCCCTTCAGCTGCTCAAGCCAAAACACCTGGGTGTCATCCCTGATTCCTTTCCTTCTGTCTCCCACATCGGTCTACCAGCAAGGTCTGGGGTTCTGCCTCTCCTGGTTCTCTATCTGTTGCCTCTCAGCCCCACACCCTCTCTTCCGTTCTGTTTTCTGCTGCTGGGTTTTCCAGATCCCTTGCCAGCTAGCTGTTGATTTCTGCCAGTGGGAGGCACCAGCCGGATCTGAGGCGGGAGAAAGGAAGTAGCAGCCATTCCTCCCAGTTGCTATGGTAGTGGGGTGAGGGCGTGTGGACTCTGGTGCCTCAGGGTGGAGCCCCCTCAGCCACTCAAGACGCCGGCAGCACCCCTTCAGCCTCCGGCACCTGCGGCAGATACCTCCCCTTGAACCTCTCCTTCCTGCAGCACACCTTCCCTTCTCCCTTTTGCTCTGTCGGCCCTTCCAAGGCTTTGTGACCGATTTCCCATATTTAACACCCTGTGTTGGAATAACTGGCATGGGGGCGCCTGGGCGGCATGGTCATTTGAGTGTCCAACTCTTCATTTTGGCAGAGGTCATGATCTCAGGGTGGTGAGATTGGGCTCCACGCTGGGTATGGAGCTGCTTCAGAGTCTCTCTCTCTCTGCCCCTCCCCTCCCTCTAAAAAACAGAAAGAAAGAACTAGCTTGCTTTCTGACTTCCTGACTACAGCTTAGCTGATAGAGCCTCCAAATTATTTCCTGAACCCGCCCGTCTCTACTTCCACCACTATTTCCTCCCTCATCCAGGGCACGATCACCGCTCATCCGGATACAACAGCTGGGCTCTCTGGAGACCACAGGCCAACAGGTCTGGAGCTAGACAGGCAGGTAACCTGTAAGGCAGCAGCAGTAACTGGTGACCCCTAGGAAAAGTCAGCTCCGGGAGAAGACAATCGGCCTCTACTGCCAACCCAGGAGGCGGGAGGGGATGCTCTTTCACAAAGCTGATCTGCTAAAACTGCCCTTCAGTCAGTTAATGCCATTATGGGCCCGATCCTTATCTCCGCCTCATGCTCAGTCTGTCTTTTCTCTTTCCTATTATAGAACAGCAGGACAACCTGAAAGATAGAGCATTTTATTTGCAAAATCTTTGCCAGTAACATTAAGAATGAAAGAAAATAATTCCATCGCTGTCTCAAAAAATACATCTTTGAAACTTTCCTCCCAACCTGAGCACCCTGGAATCCCAGACATTCCAGTCCTTCTGTTCTTCTAACTCAAGTCCCCACAGTGGTGTAGATGCATGATTCCCACGGGAAGAAAACCGAAGACAGGAAGAAGCCATTTAAGGAACACGCGCAGTACTTTCTGGCAGAGAGGGCAGCAGGACGTCCGCGTCCCTGCGTCCGGCTGTGTGCAGGCGCGGATGCCACATGGCTGATGACCGTCTCTCCTCAGCCAGGGCAGAGGCGCCAGCTCAGCCTCGGAGCAGAGAGACCTGGGGGGTGTCTCAGCTGAAGGTCAATGTCTCTGCATCTCCAGCTTGGGAAGCGGAGTTGGATGGAGGGGTGAATGCTTTCTTGCCTTCAGCTAGAGCTTTAAAATGCTGTGAGGAAAGAGGAGAGGGTATGTGGAGTATTTGGTACACTGGCTGCTATATCTGAGCAAGAACTAACCTCTTTACAACCCATTAAGCTCCAATTTTTTGCCAGTTCTACCTTCAGAACAATTCCTTGGTGCTGTCTTTGAAAAACAGTTAGAAATTTTGCCCCACCTCCTTCAGAGATGAACCCCTTTTTTCCTTTTGTCCTGCGTCCGTTCATTAAGCCCCGTGGTGTGTGTCCCTGGTAGACCCTCACAGGCGTGGCTGCGCCAAAGGCCTGCAGTTCTTCTGCTTCCCTTCCTGTGAAAGCCCGACTCTTCCTGCTTGCTGTTCTTTGAATGACGGGGAAGGGTGATGGTAACTCTTGCAGAAACATCCTTCCTTGTCCAAGGACAAATCCCAACCAACTGGGAAGGGTGGAGACTGGAGCACTCCTCACCACAGTGGAAGACACTCTCTACACTAGTCTTACCTGTGAGTTCTTGAATTCCGAGTAGAGGGAGAAGAGCAGATGCAGGGACTGAATCCGACTCTTGTAGATAGGGATGTCTAGGATGGCTGAAATCAAGAGTTCCCATGAGCAGAACCAAACGCAATGGGAATTATGGGGCATTTACGTTTAGGATAGCCATGCCCCTCCCAGATGGGATGTGTCGTTGTAACTCTGGGGGGTGATACCTGGCGGGGAGTCACATAAGCCCAAATTCCACCTTCAGTGCTGCCAAACAGCAAACTGGCTTAGAGTGAGGGCTGTAACTCAAGATGCTATCTTCCCAGAGCAAACGAGCCTTTTCTTTTTTTTTTTTTTTTTTTTTTTTTTTTTTTTAAAGATTTTATTTATTTATGTGACAGAGAGACAGCCAGCGAGAGAGGGAACACAGCAGGGGGAGTGGGAGAGGAAGAAGCAGGCTCACAGCAGAGGAGCCCGATGTGGGACTCGATCCCGCCGTGCCGGGATCACGCCCTGAGCCGAAGGCAGACGCTTTAACGATTGCGCTACCCAGGCGCCCCAAAACGAGCCTTTTCAAAAGCCTACAATATATTAGTCCAGAGACGGGGACAAGGAAGGGATGGCGGAGCTTACCACAGATCATGTCGATGTACTCGGCCAGGCTGCAGTCGATCTCTGCGGTGGGCAGGCTCACCTAGGAGCAGCATGGGACAGACCAAAGTCGGAAGGCTCAGGTTTCAGTGGGGCCAGCACCTCTCTTTTTCTCTCAATCTCTCACTCTTTTTTTTTTTTTAAGATTTTATTTATTCATTTGTCAGAGAGAGAAAAAGAGAACACAAGCAGGGGGAGCAGCAGGCAGAGGGAGAAGCAGGCTCCCTGCTGAGCAAGGAGTAGGGCTCAATCCCAGGACTCTGCAATCATGACCTAAGCCGAAGGCAGATGCTTAACCGACTGAGCCACCCAGGCGTCCCAAAAGAGATAATTTTTTAAATATTTTATTTATTTATTTGAGAGGGAGAGAAAGAGAGCACAAGCAGGGGGAGTGGCAGGCAGAGGAAGAGGGAGAAGCAGACTCCCTGCTGAGCAGGGAGCCCGATGTGGGGCTCGGATTCCAGGACCCTGGGATCATGACCTGAACTGAAAGCAGATGCTTAACCATCTGAGCTACCCAGGCGCCCCTTGAAAGGGATAATTAAGTGAAATGAGGTCATTAGGGTGGACCCTAATCCAGTATGACTGGTGTCTTCATAAGAGGAGGAAATCAGGACACAGACACACACACAGGGAAGACCATGTGAGGACACCGAGAGAAGACGGCCAGGAGAAAGGCCCTGGAAGAAATCAACTCTGTCGACAACCTGACCTCAGACTTCTAGTGTCCAGATGTGTGAGAAAATAAATATCTGTTGTTTAAGCCACCCAGTGTGTGCTACTTTGTCATGGAAGCCCCAGCAAATAATATGCTTTTGTTTTTCTTGGATCAGTAAAAAGGAATTGGTCACATTCATTAACCACGAAAGTAGCAGATGATCTAACAGGACCAAAAAAAATAAAATTATAAGTACGATATGCTGCTGTGCTGTCTGCCGGTGTGTATTTGTGAAGAAGCCGACCCCAGGCTATGTCCAGGCATTTATGGGTACTGGCTGCTGTGATGCCTAATGGGCCTGGGACAGTATAGGAACAGACAAAATGGACATGACGTATCAGGTGACAGGCTCGGGATCTAAACAAGTCATACTGTAAGTTTAAAAACCAGTGGCTTTGTAAACAATTTTTGTTCTCTTTTTACAAAAATCAGAGCATATGTCGTTCTGCAGTTTCCTCTTTTCACCTAAAATGTCATTGATATTTGTTCGTATCAGAGCAAAATAAGGCCAAATAATATGCTATTGTAGGAGTACTTCACCAAGTGAACGTACTACAATCTGTTCAACTCCCTTATCATTTTCCCTCAGCTACAGCTTTAAAATGTTTTGAGGAAAGAGACTGTTTTCAAATTCTTTGCTTTTACGACGATTCCTCAATTAAATAAACAGGTACCAAAACCTCTGTCTTGGGGCGGCTGGGTGGCTCAGTCGTTAAGCGTCTGCCTTCGGCTCAGGGCGTGATCCCAGCCTTATGGGATCGAGCCCCACATCGGGCTCCTCCGCTGTGAGCCTGCTTCTTCCTCTCCCACTCCCCCTGCTTGTGTTCCCTCTCTCGCTGGCTGTCTCTCTCTCTGTCAAATAAATAAAAACTCTTAAAAAAAAAAAACAAGAACAAAAATCTCTGTCTTCACAGAGCTTATATTTTAATAGAGAGAAACAAAAACCAAAATAAGTAAAGTATAGGGTATGTCAGGAGCTAAGTGTTAGAAGAAGCAGGGAAAGGGGGTGAAGAATATGGTGTGGCTGTGGTAGAAATTTTAAATATGATGACCAATGACCTGCTAATCATGTTTGCTCAGTTTCCTCCCCCCCTTTGTTTTTTAAGATTTTATTTATTTATTTATTTGTCAGAGAGAGAGAGAGCATGTGCGCACAAGCAGAGCGAGTGGCAGGCAGAGGAAGGAGCAAGGAGCTCGACTCAGGACTCGATTCCAGGACCGTGGATCATGACCTGAGCCAAAGGCAGATGCTTAACCGACTAAGCCACCCAGACATCCCATCAATTTCCTTTCCTTGATATGGAAGAGCTCTGTGCTTGGACCGTAATCTTACCATATATATACATATATGTAAATAATTTTTTTCAGTCCATCACTCTTTTAACTTTAATGGTAACTATTGGTACTTAGAACTCTTTATTTCTAATTCTAAACTGTCATATTTTCCCCATTATGACTTTTAACTTTTTTTTTTTAATTTTATTATTTGAGAGAACAAGCAAGAGAGAACACACACGAGTGGGATAGGAGCAGCGGAAGAGGGAGAAGCAGGCTCCCTGCTGAGCAGAGAGACCAGTGCAGGACTCGATCCCAGGAGCACAGGATCATGACCTGAGCCAAAGGCAGATGCTTAACTGACTGAGCCACCCAGGTGCCCCAACTTTTAACTTTCTTAACAGCAAAAGGAATAAGACACAAAAGAGGATGATTAGATTTAGACAGCATACAAAATAGGCAAGTTGGTCTATGCTGTTAGAAATCAGGACAGTGGGGGCGCCTGGGTGGCACAGCGGTTAAGCGCCTGCCTTCGGCTCAGGGCGTGATCTCGGCGTTATGGGATCGAGCCCCACATCAGGCTCTTCAGCTATGAGCCTGCTTCTTCTCTCCCACTCCCCCTGCTTGTGTTCCCTCTCTCGCTGGCTGTCTCTATCTCTGTCAAATAAATAAATAAAATCTTTAAAAAAAAAAAAAAAAAAAAGAAATCAGGACAGTGGGGCGCCTGGGTGGCTCAGTGGTTAAGCGTCTGCCTTCAGCTCAGGTCATGATCCCAGGGTCCTGGGATGGAGTCCTGAATCAGGCTCCTTACTCAGCAGGGAGACTGCTTCTCCCTCTCCCAGCCCCCTGCTTGAGTTCCCTCTCCCGCTCTCTGTCAAATAAATAAATAAATAAAATATTATTTAAAAGAGAAAGCAATCAGGCAGTGATTAGTTGGGAGGTGGAAGCATGACTGGGCTTCCGGGATGCTAGTGACGTTCTGTGTTTTGATCTGATGTGCTCATTCCACAAAGATGTTCAGTTGCTGAAAATTAACGTGTGTATGTCTCTGTGAATTATACTCCAGTTAAAAAGCGAATGATAATAAAATACAAAAAGAGAGGAGCACCTGGCTAGTTTAGTTGGTAGAGCATGCGACTCTTGATCTCAGGGTTGTAAGTTCAAGCCCCTATGTTGGGTATAGAGAGTACTTAAAAATAAAATCTTAAAAAAAGAAAAACTTAAGGGGCACCTGGGTGGCTCAGCTGGTTAAGTGTCCGACTCTTGATTTCAGCTCTGGTCATGATCTCAGGGTCATGGGATCTAGCACCCCCCCCCCACCGCCCCATCAGGCTCCCTGCTCAGTGGGGAGTCTGCTTCTCTCCTTCTCCCTCTGCCCCTCCCCCCATTTGCATGATGGTGCTCCCACTCTCTCTCTCAAATAAATAAATAAAAATACTTAAAGTTGGTCAATTAAGAAAAAAAGACTGAAAAAAAAAATACAGGAAGAGAGCAAACACCAGGCCTTCAAGTAAATGCCACAGTTTTGTAGCTCTTGCTCCCTCCACTTACCTTGCCCAAAAGCTCTTCAAACTCTGGGGACCATTCCTGCATCAGTGTGTCAATATCAGGCATGGGCCTGCATGGACAGAGATAAATATGAACAAGAAAGTGGACCAATGACACCAGCAACCTCTGGTCAGGAGATTCTAGGATGAAGGGAGGTGGGCAGTCTGCCACATGAGGATTTCAGGAGAACACAGACTGGGCAGACTTATCTGGGGTCTGGAAGAATGGCTAAGCAATACCAGATAAATCACAATCTTTATGTCTGCAATCTCAGCCAGTAGTTATCAGGATCCACAGGACCTCGGTTAATTCAATATGTCCTCTGCCTGTGGGCCCTCCTCTCAGAAGCAATGGGTCTGCAGGTGGTGTCGGTTACCAGGGGTTACTGTGGGGAGGGTAGTATTTCTTACCTGGTATAGTGCACAGTCGCAGGGGGCTTAGAACGGTGTAACTCCGAGATGCTCTCGATCCATGTGTCAATGGCTTTGGGATTCTTCTCTGCATCTTCTAGGCTCTTTACTTTCATATGTTGCTAGAAAAAATAAGAGGAACCCTGGCTGATGGTATTAAAGTAGCTCTCCTATTTTAACAGGATGGCTCATCATTGCTGCTGTTTCGTATACAGCAGGTAGCTGATGGATGGGGAAGCCTGACAGCAGCCAATGAAGATGAGAGGAAACTCTGGTAAAATTTTCTGGAGCCATGCAAGGGGGGGGGGCAGCTCAACAGGATAGGACTGACCACAGTGAGATGGTGTTTCACACCACTAGGACGGCTGGAATAAACGAGACAGGCAGTAACACGTGTTGGCGAGGATGTGGAGAAACTGCAACTCTTATTCGTTGCTGGTGAGATTATAAAATGGTTCAGCTCCTTTGGCAAACAGTTTGGCAGTTCCTCAAAATGTTAGCACACAGCCCAGCGATCCACTCCAATATATACATATATCTCCAAGAGAAATAATAGTATATGCCCACGCAAAAACTTGTACGTACATACAAGTTCACAGCAGCATGTTAAAAAGAGTGGAAACTGGAGAATGGATAACCACAATGGGGTATGTCCATACAACGGTACAGGATTCAGCCATAAACAAAGGAGTAAAGTATGACTTTACTTATATGGGGAATATTAAAAAATAAGTAAACAAACAAAAAGCAGAATCAGACCTATAAACACAGGGAACAAACTGGTGTGTGCTGGAGGGTAGGGGGTGGGAGGGACGGGCAAAATGGGTGAAGGGGAGTGAGAGATAACAGGCTTCCGGCTACGGAATGAGTCACAGGAATAAAAGGCACGCCACGAGGAATACGGCTAGTGGTACTGTAACAGCGCTGTGTGGTGACAGATGGCAGCTACGCTTGTGGTGGGCACAGCATAGTGTATAAACTCGTCCAATCACTGTGTTGTACACCTGAAACTACCGTAACATTGTATGTCAAGTCTACTCAAATAGAAAAAAGGAAGGAATTGAAGTACTTAGCAGGTCTAGGAGGAGTGGGGAATGAGGAATGACAGCTAACGGGTATGAGGTTTCTTTCTGGAATAATGAAAGTGTTCTTAAATTAGGTAGCAGTGATGTTTGTACAGCTAATGAATACACTAAAAATCACTAAACTGTACAATCCAAAAGGGCAAACTTCATGGCAAGTAAATTATATCTCAATGAAACTGTTTTTAAAAAAAATAGGGTTGGCCTGAAACCATAGCCATCCCTTTTGATGGGCAGCAAGTCAACTGCATGGAATCCAGCACGGCCTCTGCTCTTGGCCCTCTCCAGCTGGGGCCTGTACTCGGCAGTGTCTTACTGTGATGTTGTGCTGTTTAGAATTCTCAGTTAACCAGAGTGAGAGCACCGTGGGGTCTGACTGCTTTGTGGAAGGCTCGTCCAATACCAACAGGCCAAGGTTGTCAGGCTTCCCATCAGGACGTGGGACCTGGTTAAGAGAACGGAAGAAAGGAAAAAATGAGAGGGGGCATATAAAAAGGTCGTACCTGTTGTTTCCAATAAGTTGAAGAGGAAGAACTCTTCCCATTCATCATTATTGCTCGTAGTAAAAGGCATGCTTGTGTTATCCTGTTGTACTAAAACACTATCTGTAAAAAAAAGATCTACAGCGCCTTAAATGGAAAGCTGCTAACTCGGAGGTAAATGAGTGATAAATTGTTAATATATTATGATGCAATCAAGGATTACCTAAATAGCAATGAGTAGAATTTGGAAAGCAAGATTAAGAATTCCAATGAAATGAAGACTATCTATCAACATAGCCAATGCTAGCCAAGGAAAGTAGTTGAATTGTTAACAGTAATAGAGAGGTCAGAAGAAGTCATTTTTGGGATGTGCCAACTGTACCTTTAAGAATGCATCAATATCCCCAACAGCAGGGATAAAATCAGGAATGAAAGGTTTCAGTTTGTGGTCCAGGTCAATCAACTGAGGTGTGTACCTAGGAGACATTGGCAAGGGAAGGTAGATAAAGTCAGAGAAATGGACTTTACTGTTCAGGCTAAAAAAATCTAGGAAGAATGGGCCTGTTTCAGACTAGAGGTGGGAAAGGGGCGGGGTCATGGGAGGAGGGCCTAGTGCTCACCTGCTGATATACTGGAAGAGTTCCTTAATCTCAGCCGAAACTGGCAAATGCTCATAATCTGCAGGATCATAGGCCCTGGGGAAAGGAAAACAGGGTTCAAGGTGGCTGGAGAAGAGATGTGCCTGAGCCCTAGATCAGCACCAGCTCCTTATCACCACCATCTCCCGCTGCCGTCACTTTGACCCCAGACCGTGACTCTGAACCTGGTTTGTGCCCCACCCACATCAGCCTTTCCTGGGTGGTTCGAAAGACAACTTTATTTTTATTGTTTAATTTTTAAAAAATATTTTATTTATTTATTTGACAGACAGCCAGAGAGAGAGGGAACACAAGCAGGGGGAGTGGGAGAGGAAGAAGCAGGCTCCCAGCAGAGGAGCCTGATGTGGGCTTGATCCCAGGAACCTGGGATCACACCCTGAGCCAAAGGCAAACGCTTAACAACTGAGCCACCCAGGTGCCCCGAAAGACAACTTTAAAATGGATTATAATTAGCTTAGTTATCTCTGATGAAGAAGAAAAGAGCTGCAGAAAATCTAAAACAATTTTTAAACATTTTAGAATGTAACATAAATTGTTTCCCTTTTTTTGAATAAAAGGGATGAAGAGAACGTACGGTATGAGATTTTAATTTCTTTTTTTTAAATTGAGGTGTAATTGACATAACACGAGACTTTCATTTCTGACATGAAAATAGTTTGCCCCAAGAAAAATAAGAATTTTTACAAAGATGTTTTTAACAGTGTTATTTATAAAAGTAAAAAATTAGAAACAAATATCTAATACTTGAGAGATGGTTAGGTATATTAAGTTGAATTTTGTATAGTTGTTATTATTTTTAATTTTTAAGTAAGCTCTACGCCCAACATGAGACTTGAACTCACAACCCAGAGGTTAAGAGTTGCACGCTCTACTGATGAGCCAGCCAGGAGCCCAAAATAGTGCATAGTTATTAAAAAGTACTTGTATTGGGGCGCCTGGGTAGCGCAGTCGTTAAAGCGTCTGCCTTCGCTCAGGGCGTGATCCTGGCATTCCGGGATCGAGTCCCACATAGGGCTTCTCCGCTGGGAGCCTGCTTCTTCCTCTCCCACTCCCCCTGCTGTGTTCCCTCTCTCGCTGGCTGTCTCTCTGTCACATAAATAAATAAAATCTTTAAAAAAAAAAAAAAGTACTTGTATTGATACAGGAAGTGTATACAGTAAAAAAAATAATAATTATAATTAAGTAAAATGTAATGAACATTGGCAAAGTACATAAATGGCTTAGAAAGTTATTAATAAGTCCTTCTGGGAAGAGTAGCTTTAAAAATTTAAATATATTATTGATATGAAGTTTCCATTTCCCCAGATTATAATTTATGAAAACAGGATCTGATCATGAAGGAAATTGGGAAGCATGAAAAGTCAGTCTGGAATTAAACCTTTGTCTCATTTACTTGGTGTCTACCTGCAGGTGGATAATCCACAGGTAACTTATTTTTATTAAACTATTTAATAAGTGATACATACAGATGATATAAAGGAAAAGGTACACATGTATACAGTGAGAAGTTATGGCTCACTTCCACCCTGGTCCCCTTGCCACCAAGTCCCTCCTCCAAAGTAATCACTATTATTAGTCTCTACTGTTTCCTAGTCTCTGTAGTATTTGTTTTATACACATGGTAGCACGGCATAAACACGCTTTATACCTTTTTAAAATTTAACACTCTCTCTTGGAGATTGTTCTTTACAGTGTATAGAGTGCTGCCTTATACTTTTTAATGGCCAGATGGAATTCTACTGATGGGGTACACCATGGTCACTTTGTTTAACCAGTAATAGTATTTGAAATGGATGGGCCTTAGAATCCACTTTGATTAAAACCTCAGGGGTGTGTCATGACTCATCTAGCATGAGGGCTGGAACAGGTAAGGAGATTTTTTTTTTTAAGATTATTTATTTATTTGAGAGAGAGAGAGAACACAGGCACGAGCAGGGGGGAGAGGGAGAAGCAGGCTCCCCCGCTGAGCAGGGAGCCCGATGTGGGGTCGTGACCGGGCTGAGGGCAGGCGCTTGAGCCACCCAGGTGCCCAAGAGACTTTTTTAAAAAGATTTTATTTTATTTATTTGAGAGAGAGAGAGTGCACACGACTGGGGGAGGGTAGGCTTTCAATCCCAGGACTCCAGGATCATGACCTGAACTGAAGGCAGACGCTTAACCAGCTGAGCCACCCAGGTGCCCCTGGGTAAGTTTTTTTTTTAAACTGATTTTTAATTTATTTTTTATTTTTTAAAAACATTTTATTTATTTATTTGACAGAGAGAGAGGCAGCGAGAGAGGGAACACAAGCAGGGGGAGTGGGAGAGGGAGAAGCAGGCTTCCCGCCGAGCAGGGAGCCTGATGCAGGGCTCGATCCCAGAACGCTGGGATCATGACCTGAGCCGAAGGCAGACGCTTAAGGACTAAGCCACCCAGGCGCCCCGCCCCTGGGTAAGATTTTTTACTGAAGCATCACCCAAGAACATCTGCCTCTATGTGGGGCTCCTATAGCACTTCCCCACCCCTCCAAAAAGGAGCTGAGCCTAAAGCAAAATGCTCCTGTACATTATGTTTTCCTTGCCAAATAGAATTGCTTGGGTATATATATATATATATATAAATTTTATTTTCCCTTTCCCAAAATGAGAGCTCCTTGGGGGCAGGGACCACCTTTTAGATTTACTCAGAAGATTCTCATGAACCCCCTGAGCCCACAAATGTTTCGGATAATGCGAGTGATATCATAGGACTCAGGGAGGCAGTGTACCCAGAAAAGAAGGAAAATTCATTCTGTTGGTTTCTGAGACATCTGAAAATCCTAAGTAGAGGAGATCAAAAGAGATGCTAGAATTTCACTCCCAACTGATCTCCCAGGCCAGTGTTTTCCTGCCCTGCTTGGGGGTCCTTGGCTAGGGGGCTTTCCTCACCCTTCCAGGGGGGCCCCGTGCTCTTCATCATCATCATCTTCATCAGAATCTGTCTCAGATGAGTCACCATCATCATCATCATTTTCACTGAAGCCCCGTTGAGGTGTCAGCTGCGAGGTCTTCTTCTTCTCCTGAGATAGGGCAGGGCAGGCATGGAAGGCACCACGTGAAGAGAAGCTTAGTGGACCCATGCCCCAATCCCTCCTGGTGCTCCACAGATGCCCTCCCACCTGGCATCGATTCACCAGAAAAAGAAGCTGGCGTGCCCCAGAAAGGCTGCCAAGGACCTTCGTCTACTCCTGCTTAGCTACAAACTGGGTCTTCACTTTCTTTTTCTTTGTTATTAAAGACTTTATTTATTTACTTGTCAGAGAGCACAAGCAGGGGGAGCAGCAGGCAGAGAGAGAAGCAGGCTCCCCACTGAGCAGGGAGCCCCATGTGGGACTTGATCCCATGGACCCTGGGATCATGACCTGAGCCAAAGGCAGACGCTTAACCAATTGAGCCACCCAAGCATCCCGGTCCTCACTTTCTATAACCATATTGCATTTTTCTCCTTGAGGCTTCGTTATAAATTTTATCCAAAAATTGTCTATTTTGTCTATTACTTAGGAGACCCCAAGAACTGTGCATAAACTTATCCAGTCAGCTTCAACTCTAAAAGTTAGGGGCTTTTGAAGAGGAAGGCACCTGTGATGAGTTATTTTGGAAGGAAATGGGGGAACATGAAGTTGGAAGACAACTTTAGGGGATCTTCATACTCACAAGGATCACAGGAAGTCTAGCATTTAATTTGCAAGACGGCCCAGCGTAAGCTGCTTGTAACTATCGGAAGAAGGTTCATAATCAACCCTGTGCCTGAATTCTGACCAGCAGTTCCAGGGACTGGGAGTCTTCTACTTCCATTCAGTGACGCTTCTCTCCGGTGGGTACCTGACCTGCCCATATTTCCCTTCCCTGCCCCATCAGTGAAAGGCAATGACTACATGTTCTCTCAAGAGACTCTTCCCTTCTTGGCATTACAACCTACATTCCTGAGCTTCTGGTTCTCTAAGTACCATCCTACCCTCTCAAGCGTATGAGGAGGAGTCTGGTTTGGGGACCTGCAGGGGCATTTGAGACAGGGTCCATGTCTTTGCCTCTGTGGCCACCCTTAGGACCTGAAGGATAGCCAGTTGGCCCCCTTTAAAAGCAGGTTTTGAGGGGCCCCTGGCTGGCCCAGTTGGTAGGGCATGTGACTCTTGATCTCGGGGTTGTGAGTTCAACCCTCTCATTGGGCATGGGGCTTACTTAAAAAAAAAAAAAAAAATTAAAAAAATAAAAATAGGTTTTGAAAGCTTGGTTTCCATATGCCATATGGCTTATATTGAGGTTAACAGATGTTTGGCTCTAGTTTTAAAAATGATTTAATGTTTCTCTTACAGTAAAGCAACTATTGACATATAAAAAAATGTGACATAGTACAGGACATCAGAAATGCTTTTGGTCACATGTTCTTCTAAGCATAACACAGATTTATTATACATGGATAAAAATATATTTTAACTAATCTGTAATATGTGGGTGACAAATGACACAGTTGCACAATTTATTTAGTGACTATGACCTATTTGGTATATATTGATAAGAATCTCTTAGTGTGTTCTTTCTTTTTTTTTTCCTAGAGAGGGAGAGTGGGGAGGAGCAGAGGGAGAATCTTAAGCAGGCTCCATGCCCAGCACCAAGCCCAATGCAGGGCGGCAGTGGGGGCTGGGTTGGGGGGGTTCCGATCTCACACCCTGAGATCATGACCTGAGCCAAAAATCAAGAGTCAGACGCTTAACCAACTGAACCAACCAGGTGCTCCAAATTGTTCTTTCTCAATTCAAAATCTGCCAAAGCTATCCTTGTTTGGCAAAGGGAGCTTTTTACGAATACTGATGGTCAGGGGCGCCTGGGTGGCTCAGGTGGTTAAGCGTCTGCCTTCGGCTCGGGACATGATCTCAGGGTCCTGGAATCGAGCCCCTCATCAGGTTCCCAGCTCAGCGGGGAGCCTGCTTCTCCCTCTCCCTCAACTGTTACCCCTGCTTATGCTCTCTCACTCTCTCTGTCAAATAAACAAATAAAATCTTAAAAAAAAAAATTAAAAAAGAATACTGATTGTCAATTTAAAGGTCATTCAAAAATATATCCTTTCTGCTGATTCTGGTTGCACAGTGAATCAGGAAGATAAATTGGCCACAGCATGATGGAAACTAGAAAAATTTAGGGTGAATATGCAAAATTAGGTCAATTTAGGAAAACTCACTTTTTTTTTTTTCTTTTGGTTTGCTTCTTCAAAGCTGTGCTTTGCAAAATCTCTGATCTAAAGGTAGAGGGCTTTATATGCCACAGAAAAATGCCTAAAAAATTACTTTGTGGGTAAGATGTTAAAACAGCACACTAGTCACAAAGTGGGACTACTTTATTTACTTTTAAAAAAAGATTTTATTTATTTATTTGAGAGACAGAGATAGTGAGTGAGAGAGAGTGAGCACAAGCAGGGGGAGCAGGAAGGGGAGAAGCAGGCTCTCCACTGAGCAGGGAGCCCAAGGTGGGGCTGGATCCCAGGACCCTGGGATCATGACCTGAGCCAAAGGCAGATGCTTAACCGACTGAGCCACCCAGGTGTCCCATCAAATAAATAAATCTTAAAAAAAAAAAAAAAAAGTCACCCCTGGATTACGTGCTAAGCCCGGGCACAGTGACAGTTTAGCAGAGCATGTGCACGGGTGCAAGTCCTGCCTAGAGCTGTAGGCATCCTTCCATCTTTGATTCAGAAACAGAGTAATCCTCTGGATTCACAGAACAACAGCAAAGTGACATCTGGGTCTTAAAACTTCAAAATTAAAGTCTCTTTCACAAGATTTTGGCAGTATCCCAAATGTTGATAATGAACAGATGGCTAGACCAATAATTCCAAACTTGATTTATCTTAAGAATTATTCGGAGTGCTTGCTAAAAATATAAATTCTCAGGCTTTTACCTTCGAGATTCTGATTCAGTGGTTCTAGGTGTGAACTACTGGGAAAATGTATTGTTAAAGACAAGTATCCTACTTGAGTCTTATGATCAGTAAAGTTTGCAAAACACTGGCCTGTATTATATGAAATTCCTCACCAAAAAGTCAGCTGTAATAGTAGGCTTTACTCCTGAAAGAATCTAAATCTTAAGACTCTTTGCTCCTGATTTTCCTACATGAGCTCAAAGGTACCCAACCCAAGCCCTGGAGGTGAGTAGTCAAGAAATGTTTACTGCTGAACTACTGTCACCTCAAACTGACCACCAACAGCTCAAAGCAAGAAAGTCTGCGAGTAGCTGTGGGTTGTACACTACCTTGTTGTTTTCCTCTTCATACTCATCACTGCTGTTGTCAGCCATAGTCTTGTTAGAAAGATGGGCGGAATGAAGAAGTCCTTAGAAGAAAAGTTTTCCCTTTAGATTACTAAGATGATTTTTAAAAACAAATATTTTTAGTTTATAATATTTTATGTTCTGTTTTATGGAACAGGATCTGTAAGAACATCTAGTTGAAGGACTGAATTCTAGCCAGGCTCTGTTGACTCAATTCAGGATATATTCATTAAGCATTACTGTGTGTAAGGCATTAGGTTAGACATGATACTAGTCGATTATCTGCCATTACATAAATCATATAAAATCTGCCCTTAGTTTACACATTGGCAAAATGAGATTAGTAAAGTGACAAGAGGGTTGGGTTGATAGAAGACTGGAATTAAAAAACAACTCTCTGACATGGACAAAATGACTTAGGCTGAGTTTCAGTATTCCCATGTCTGAAGGAAGGCAGTAATATTTATCACTCAGAACTGTTGTAAAGATCAAATGACAAAACTCAAGTGAAAGGAACTAACCCAGCTCCTGTCAAATAATAGTCACAAATATAAATCTGAATCAGCGTCCATGTGATAAGAGCAATAAAAATATTCTGAACAATTAAAAGTATAATCAGATGTAAGAGTAACTTGCATGAAAACCATGTTCAATGATCGCTTTTTTAAAAAGACTTATTTATTAATTTTAGGTGGGGGCAGAGGGAAAGGGAGAGAGAATCCCAAGCAGACTCCACGCTGAGCGTGGAGCCCAACATGGGGCTCAATCTCATGACCCCAAGATTATGACCTGAGCCAAAACCAAGAGGCAGACGCTCAACTGACTGTGCCACCCAGGTGCCCCATGTCCAATGATTTCTACATCAAATTAATGCCAGTTAAACACCATTTTTCAGCCTATTACATTCCCCAAACTGAAAACAAACGATAATGTCCATGGCCGGCAAGATTATATGCACACTCAAATCAAAAACCTTGTCTAGGTGTGTGTGTGTGTATATATATACACACACACACACCCAAAAGATTGAAAGCAGGAACTCAAATAGATATTTGTACACCCATGTTCATAGCAGCAGAGTCACAATAGCCAAAGGTGGAGAAACCCAAATATCCATCAGCAGACAAGTGGATAAACAAAATGAGGTTATACGTACAATGGAATATTATTCAGCCACAAAAGGGAGGGAGAGGAACACAGGCTATGGCGTGGATGAACCTCGAAAACATGACGCTAAGTGAGATAAGCCAGACACAAATGGACAACTGTTGTATGATCCCACTGTTGTAGAGCACAGAATGGGTGAAGTCACAGACACCACGTAGACTAGAGGTTACCAGGGGCTGCCAGCGACAGGGGAATGGGGAGTTATTGTTGAACGAGTGGTTTCTGTTCAGGATGATGAAAAATCTCTAGAAATAGTAGAGATAGTTACACAACAATATCAGTGCACTTAATGCCACTGAATTATACATTTAAAAATGATTAAAATGGTAAATTTTATGTTTGGTATATTTACCGCAATAAACAAGCAACCCCAGATGTCATCCTTGATTCCTAACTCAAGAGCCAAACCCAATCCATCAGCAATTATCTTGTATTTGCCTCCTCTCTCTATTCTTCCCTGCCTCGCCACATCCAAGGCACTGGTATCTCAACTCAGCTATTGCAACAGTCCTCCCAGCTGGCTCCTGACTTTCATCATTGCACCTTTCAATCCAAGACACACATACCCGCAACATGACCTTGAAAGTTCCTCCTGTTAGGCCTCCTGCCTACCTCTGCCTCCCTCTGGCCTGCCTTTTTTTTTTTTTTTTAAAGATTTTTTTCATTTATTTGACAGAGATAGAAAGCACAAGTAGGCAGAGCAGCAGGCAGAGGGAGAGGGAGAAGCAGGCTCCCTGCAGAGCAGGGACCCCAAAGCAGGGCTCGATCCCAGGACCCCGGGATCACGACCTGAGCCGAAGGAAGACACCTTAACCGACTGAGACACCCAGGTGCCCTGCCTGCCTGCCTTTAATACCACTCCTTCCTACCATATGCTGGTCTCTTTCAAGTCCTCAAATGAACCCAAGTTCTTTCTGGCCTGAGGTCCTTTTCACATTTCACTGCTGCTCCCTTTTCCTGGCCCACTTCTCCTCAATGTCTGTCTGGATCCTTCTTGTCTTTTGGTCTCAAATGTCACCTCCTCAGGTCTTCCCTGACCACCCCATCAAAAGTAGACCCCACTCCTCCCCATTACTCTTCATCACATCATTTGCACTTACCACATTTGTACTTATGTCTGTTTACTCATTTGTCATCGATCTCCCATGGTTACAAGCATCAGGATGGCAGGATCAGTGTCTCTTTTAAAACCGTATACCTAGTGCCACACATAAGGCTGACACATAGTGGGCATTCAAAAAATCTTTGTTAAATAAATGACTCTGTCAAGTCCTGTTAAAAGATTCCACTGAGAGTTTCATCGGGATTGCAAGTTAAGGGCGGGTTACTGAAGCATCTTCAAAACTGAGCAGAACAGTTTTGGTAAGTTCAAACAAACAAATCAACCAACCATGAACCCCTGGCAAATCCTAAGCAGAGCAGTATCATGATGCAAACGGTGGTCATGCTGGAGGAAACTGGTCAGGTTGGAGGAAAACCCTCAGTCTGGGGGGCTGTGTTTTCTTCCCCCTCAACTAATTAGGAAACACAAACAATGGCAAGTGCTTGCCAAACTTGACTCTGAAAGCCAACATCTGCTATTATAAAATGGGAACTTCCTGGAGACCATCCTGGATCCATCCTGCTCTTTGTTCTGAGAACCATTTCTCTTCTTTCCTCCTATTCCTATCTTACCTTTGGGTCTTGGGGTTGGAGTATGAATACTTGCAACCTCTTCAGAGTCGTTAATCTCTAGACGCTCATCATATGTCTGGTTTTCAACAATCTTGGTCTAAGTGAAAGGAGACATGATTACATAGCTCATAGCACAGGATACGAGCTGATTCCAAGCCAGCATTGGTTCCTCCTCCCTACCCAAGTCACTGGTTTTACATGTAACCTTCACCCCCATTCAAATTTTCCTTAGGGCTTCTTGGCCCCAGGTCAAGCGGTTAAATCATTCTGCCGCAGCTCTTATTTACGAACTGCCGCTGGCTGAGGAAGGAGGGAATCGTTGGAGGGAAACGACAGCTAACTTAGCTCCCCAAAGCTGTAGATACACGCGCACGGGCAGAACAGTATTCGTCCTAGACGGCAACTCTCTCCTTAGTTTCGGTCAGTTTCCTCAAAGCTGTTGGGGTTTCTCGGGGCGGGAGGGGGGCGGAGGGGGGTGCTGCAGAGGCTCTAGAAAGACTTCTGTCTCCGGAGTCACCTTGTTTACCTGAAGAGAAGGTAAACTCCAGTCTTTCGGTCCCATCCAATAATCCCAAGAACATCACCCCCATCTCCACCCCCTTGTCTTGCAGGTCGGATCCCACTTAAGTTTCTTGGGGAGTGAAGGAAGCAGAATGCTTGCTGGTGGCGTGAGGGACGAGAAGGAACGGTTGTCAAGGAGATGGGAAGAGATGGGGGGAGCTGGAGGGAAGGGGAGTCCTCTTAGATTCCTCTTGGGAGGGAGAAAGGCGGTGCTCTTTCTGCTAGGGTGAGTACGAATTACCTGTAGCCCCTCTGAATCCGTCTCCTCTGTATGGAAAGAACCCCAGCCTAGGGCCGGGGTCTCACTCCAATATTAGGCCAGGCCACTTGAAGGGCTTCGACGTGGAGCTACCAGCCTTGTTGCCAGTCGCTAGGCAAAAAAAAAAAATCGCGAGACTTGCTTTCAGTCTCGTGAGACCTTCTCCACTCGCGCTTTGCGTCCCTTCCAGCAGCAAAGGGATCTGAGGAGGATCTAGTGGCGTTTGGATAAAGCCTCTCTGGGCAGTCTAGTCCTGTTTTTCTATGGTTTCAGTAAATGCGTTTGTGGCGGCATCTAGCGACCACGGCTTGGCAGAGCCGGCTGATGAATATCCGTTGTTTTAGTTAGCCCTCCAATCTGGAGATAGAGTGTACGTTTCTCCCCCTAGGACGGGCAGTTCTTCCTAAATCAGTCTAATCAGAATTTAGGCGGACTCTCGAGGGAGTATTCTCACAGCATTTTGTATGTCCTTTTATAGCATTTGTATTACATTGCAGCCCGTCCCTTCCACTCTGTCTCATTGCATGGGACATGCTTATACCAAGAAATTATTCGTTATTGGAGGTTTAAATTTAACGTAGTTTCCTATAGTTTTATTTGCTGAAGAAGACAGCTTCTTTAGACAGGGTCAGTGTCTAATTTTTAAGCTCTTTATAGCAGCAGTGTCTTGCATAAATTAGGCACTTTAAAAATGCTCGTTGGATGGGTGAATGCAGGAATGAGTGAGGATGTAAAGAACAAGTATTTCAAAACTATAGACAGTTAATTCGGGGAGTCAGAGAGAGAAACAAAAAAATGTATTGAAATTTGATCCTGAAAACCTGCCAGAGGAAAACGGATGTGGCTTTCAAAAGGGAAATGAGAGACACCTCTTCTGAGACACTTGGGGTTAAAACTGCAGAACATTTAAAAATTGTTGTGTTGTCTGTTATTTCTAATAATAATGCATATGTATTGTGGAGCACTTCCTACATAGGAGCACTTAGAGTATATAATCTTACGCATTAATATATTATCTAACTTCACAACCTTATGAGATAGATGTTCCTGCCAGTTGACAAATTAGATAAGTTACTTGCTTAGAATCACTCAGCTAGTAAGTGGTCAAAATGGGAGTCGAACACAGGTCAAATTCCCAAGTCTCGGCTTCTAATCATTATGACATAATGGCTCTCCTCAGGAAGCAGGGGTGCTTATGCAGTGTAATTTAGCTAATGTCATATTTCCAAAGAATCAGCATCTATTGGTCTTGGCTGAGCTTTGGTGGTCCATATCGAAGGCCCCTGGAAGCTGCCACAATAAAACAATAATTCCAGGCGAGATTTTGGCTTTTTTAAAATTAAGAGTTTGTCTTTTTTACAATATATTTTTTAATGTGTTTATTAGAGAGAGAGCATGAGAGAGAGATCACTAGCAGGGGGGAGTGGTAGAGGAAGAAACTGACTTCCCACTGATCAGGGAGCAGGATGTGGGACTCGATCTCAGGACTCCAGGATCATGACCTGAGCCAAAGGCAAATGCTTAACCAACTGAGCCATCCAGGCACCCTACAATATGTTTTTATACCAAAAATTAAAAATACAGTTTGACATATATTCTCCCAGACATGCAAAGTTTTAAAATCTGTGAGCTCGAGTCCTGGCTTAGCTACTCTCTAGCCCTGACATCTGTGATAGAATAGTTTTCCTCTTTGTGTTTTTGTTTTTGTTTTGTTTTAAGTAGGCTCTGGCCTAGTGCGGAGCCCAACTCAGGGCTTGAACTCATGACCCTGAGATCAAGACCTGAGCTGAGATCAAGAGTTGGATGCTTACCCAACTGAGCCACCCAGGTGCCCCTAGGTTTCCTCTTTATACCTTGGTTTCCCCACCTGTAAAATAGAGATATCAGTGGTACCTATTTCAGAGAATTCTTGTGAGGATTATTTTTTTTTTTTTTTGACACTCACTGGAAGAGAACTTTTTGTTACTTTTATGTACAGAAAATTCACTAAGCATCCACCTTAGCCCAATTTTGTGGCCAGTTCTTTAACCTTTGCCTTTTCTAACTTGGCAATGCAAGCCACCAACTTTGCACCCTGGACAGTGCCTCGCCAGTGTCAGCGGATCTCATCCTGTCATTGTCATTGGTCCTGATGGCTTCCACCAGCTTAGCCAGAGCTCCTTTGTCTTCTGAGTTAACCTGTGAAGGCAGCAGTGGTGCAGGTCTTCCTGTGGACCAGATGCCCCAGCCTGGCCTTCCCCTTGATAATGCTAGTAGGGAACCCCCATCCGACGACACAGGGTGGGCAGGAAGACAACAAGCTCCGTGGGATCCACATCATATGCAACCATTACCAGCTGAGACTTCTTGTTTTCCACCAAGGTGGTGACAGTGTTAACCCCAGCTCAAAGGACAGCAGCCTTTTAGTGGGGACATTCCCTTTGCTGACAGCTTTCTTCTCAGCCCCGGCTAACAATCTCTGCTTCTTCCCTTGTTTTGTCTCTGGTCCGCATTTGTGGGCCAGTGTAAGCAGTTGAGTAGCTGCAGGTCTAAGGCCTGGGTGAACTGGTTAATTGCAGGAGGCGCTTGTAGACATGTATAGAGAATAGCCCTCTGCCGTGGCAGCCGGATGTAGCGAGGCCATCTGACAAGGCGGGTGAGGTCCTTTTGGACTGGATGTCCTGTCTGATGCCAAAATTCTTGGGCCTTTTCTCAAACAGGGGATTGACCACCTTCTTGGCCTCCTGCTTCTTCACAACAGTAGGGGCCGGGGCCACCTTGTTCCCCTTCACCTCCTTTTCTTTTGTCATCTGGAATGGCTGCAGGAGAGAGAGTTTTGTGGGGAATAAATGAGATAATCTGTGTGAAGAATTTAGAGTAATGCCTGGCTCATTGTAAGTGTTCAGTAAGCATTAAGGAATATACAAGAGATAAAAAGAGTGTCATCATGAGAAAAGCTAGCTTTGAATCCTGGCTCTACCATTTATAGGCTCTTTCAGTTGGGAGAAGTGTTTAACTTCTTTGATCCTCTGTGCCCTTATCTGGATTGTTGTAAAGGATTAGAGATAACGTGTAACGTACCTGACACAAAATAAACACTCAATAAAAGAATGCTATTTATCCATTTCGGCCCTGGATGAGTGCTGTAGAGTTGAGCCAGTGATATGGGATAAAATTATATAGGATGTAGGGAAGAAATGCTTAATCAGGTCTACTCAAAGTCTGACTTTTGGCATGGGAGAACTGCCAACAGAATCAGAAGACTGGATTTGAGGGGTGCCTGGGTGGCTCAGTCATTAAGTGTCTGCCTTTGGCTCAGGGCGTGATCCCAGAGTCCTGGGATCGAGCCCCGCATCAGGCTCTCTGCTCCGCTATGAGCCTGCTTCTTCCTCTCCCATTCCCCTGCTTGTGTTCCCTCTCTCGCTGGCTCTCTCTCTCTCTGTCAAATAAATAAATAAAACCTTTTAAAAAAAAAAGGCTGGATTTGAGTTTTATTTCCATTATACACTGGCTTAGAACTTTGTGTGAATTTCTGGTTTTTTTTAAAGATTTTATTTATTTGAGAGAGAGAGAGAGAGTGAGGGAGAGAGAGAGAGCATGAGCAGGACAGAGGGAAAGGGAGAAGCAGCCTCCCCACTGAGCAGGGAGTACATTTCTTAAACTTGTCATCATTTTCTTCATCTATAAAATAGGCATAAGCCCTGCTTCCTGCACACTTTTTTTAAGTAGGTTCCAGGGCCACCTGGATGGCTTAGTTGGTTAAGCATCTGCCTTTGGCTTAGGTCATGATCCCAGGGTCCCGAGATTGAGCGCCATGAGGTTCCTGCTCAGCGGGGAGTCTGCTTCTCCCTTTCCCTCTGCCGCTCCCCCTGCTTGTGCTCTCTCACTCTCTCTCTGTCAAATAAATAAAATCATAAAAAAAAAAATAAAGTAGTCTCCACACCCAGTGTGGAGCCCAACAGGGACCTTGAACTCAGGGCCCTGAGATCAAGACTCGAGCTGAAATCAAGAGTCAGACACTTAACCGACTGAGCCACCTGGGGGCCCCTCCTGCACACTTTTTAAAAGGATATAATTTTGGAGCACCTAGCTGGCTCAGTCAGTAGAGCATATGACTCTTGATTTCGGGATTGTGAGTTCAAGCCCCACGTTTATTTAAAAATAAAATCTTAAAAAAAAAAAAGATACAGACCACAAAAATGTACCCTTTTAAAGTGTACAATCTGTGGTTTTTGGTATAGTCACAAAGTTGTGCAACCACCACCTCTAATTCCAGAACATTTTCATCACTTCAAAAAACAAACCTCACTCCCCATTCCTTCCCTCTCCCAGTCCCTTGCAGCCCTACTTCCTGTCTCTATGGATTTGCCTACTCTGGACATTTCATATAAATGAAATGAACAGGTTCAGAGCAAGTATTCCCATATAAGATACGGTCTTTCATGACTGGCTTCCTTCACTTAATATTTTCAAGGATCATCCATGTTGTATCACGTATCAGTATCTTTTCATGACTGATATTCCGCTGTACAGCTATACCACGTTTTGTCTTCCATTGATCTATTGATGAACATTTGCATTGTTTTCACTTTTTGGCTATTATGAATAATGTTTCTAGGAACATCATTTTAAACATTTTGCATGAACATATGTTTTTTAAAGTTTATTTATTTATAAGTCATCTCTACACAAAACATGGGCTCAAACTCGCCACCCGGAGATCAAGAGTCACATACTTTTCTGACTGAGTCAGCCAGGCGCCCCTGTATGAACATATGTTTTTAATTCTCTTGGATATATACCAAGGAGCAAAATTGATAGGTCATATGGAAACGATGTTTAATTTTTGAGAAACTGCCCAACTGTTTTTCCAAAGCATCTGCAGTACTTTACATTTCCACCAGCGCTGTGAGAGGGTTTTAATTTCCCTGAATTCTCACCAACACTTATTATTATAGCCATCCTATTGGGTGTAATGTGGTATCTCATTGTGGTTTTGATTTGCAATTCCCAAAGAACTAAGGATGTTGAGCATCTTTCTATATGCTTTTTGGTTATTTGTATACTTGCTTTGAAGACACGTCTACTTTGCCCATTTATTCATTTATTTATTTAATATGTATATATGTGTGTATGTATGTAATGTCCACACCCACATGGGGCTTGTACTCATGACCATGAGATCAAGAGTCACATGCACCACAGACTCAGCCAGCCAGGCACTCCTATTTTACCCATTTTCAAATTAAAAAAAATTTTTTTTTTAAGATGTTACTTATTTATTTGAGACAGAGAATGTGCAGGGGAAGGGCAGAGGGAGAGAGACAAGCAGATACCCTGCTCAGTGGGGACCCCACACTGGGCTCTCATTATGGCCTGAGCCGGAGTCAGACGCTTAACCCCTTAACTGACTGAGCCACCTAGTCACCCTAAAATTACCTTATCTTTTTATTGTTGAGTTCTTTTTTTTTTTTTAGGATTTTATTTATTTATTCAACAGAAATAGAGACAGCCAGCGAGAGAGGGAGGGAACACAAGCAGGGGGAGTGGGAGAGGAAGAAGCAGGCTCATAGCAGAGGAGCCTGATGTGGGGCTCGATCCCATAACGCTGGGATCACGCCCTTAGCCGAAGGCAGACGCTTAACCGCTGTGCCACCCAGGCGCCCCTTTATTGTTGAGTTCTAAGAGTTCTTTATATATTCTGGATACTAGTCCTTATGCACATCAGTTAGTTTGTATATTAAATGATATAGTGGCTATGAGATCTTTATAAACTGTAAGAGGTGTCGCTAATTAAACGAAGGTGCTGACAATCAGTGAAAGGACAGAAACAGTAGGTTCCACGGCTATAGAGCGAACCCCCATGCCTCCTTGGCGAAAACCTGTCCGGCAGCCGGGTACCAGCACATTCCCCACCCCACGGCGCCCCGCCTTCCGCCCTTTGACCCGCGCCATTTCCGGTTGGAGACGTGGCTCGAGGCCGCCATCTTGGCAAGAGGCAAAGCGGTAGCGGCTCCTGACAGGGGGGCAGCAGGTCCAGAGCGGCCGGTGCTCCCCTTCCCCTGACCCCAGCCCCAGTGGAGCGGGAAGCGCGGGTGAACCCCCCACCGTCCTCACCATGGTAAGATTCGAGCTGGGCCGAATGCCCAGGGTCCGGCTTCGGTCGGCCGTTCTGCCTGCGGACGGCCTGCTGCTGGGGTCGAGGAGTCCCGCCCCGAGGGCCCGGAGCCGGGCGCTTCCCTCGGGGCTCCGCAGCAGTGTGGCCTTCCCCGCCCTGTGCCCGGCCTCCCGGGAGATCCGAGGGACCTGCCGGCAGTCCCTCTCCCGTTGCGCCCACACCCCATCCCCCCACCCAGCTGGGCACCCACCTCTTCTGGGCCCGGGGTGTTTGCTGTTCGAGAACCTCGTAGTGGTGTGGCTTGGACCCTCGCGCTGCAGACGTCGCACCTCGGCGCTAGTGCCCGGCGGGTTTCATGGGCGCCGGTTCGGCCGGTTGGGCTTCTGTTGGGGGGCTCCCTTTCATAGGGAATCAGCTCTCCTCTCATCCCCGGTGTTTGGTAGCCCGTGATACTCGAAATCCAAATCCATTGGTGTTCAGGGCTTCTTTTGTTTGTTCGGAAGGGGGAAATAGAGGAAAGTTCGAAAGGAGGCATAGAACAGGAAGGAGTAACTTCTAACACTAATTTGTAGGACCCAAGTGTCCCTGAAACCTTCCACGACTTCTACAGAATTTAGGTGTGTCCATTTGTCAGTGTTAGTATATGCGGTGTACGGAGCATTGGGAAAAGGTGAGCGAGTAATAGAGAACACAGGCTTTGTGTTTTCAAGGAACTTACTGTTTGGGTGAAGTCAGATGGTGTTGGTGGCATATCGTAATCAGAAGTCTCACAAGAGGAGGAGTAAGAAGGGGTTATATCCGGGGACCTGTTACTTGCCTTCAGATGCGTTATCTTTGTGTTTTCATCTGTGGTAGAGATGGAGAAAATTAATCTGTATAAGGATGGGACAGACTAAACAACAGTGCTGATTCCACTAAATCTTGCTTTATCACTACAGTTTGGATATTTATGAACGAGGAGAAATTCTTTGGTTCCAAATGAGCTAGTAATTTATTTTTAGTGTACTTTCTGCCTTTCCGTTTTTTGAAGGTTTTTTTTTAATTCTGTAGTTAATAGATTACTAGTTGGTTTAAAGCATCTTCCTGCACACTTGAGATGACAGTATAATTTGGTGCCAATCATACTAAGTTCTGACAACCTTTTTCGATAAGAACTTGGATGGGGGGGGTGGGGGGGTTCATGCTTGGTCTTTAAACCACTGAAAGCTTTTGTTTTCCGCTTCAGGCAAATAAATTGCACCCAGACTGTTTGCTCACAAAACTTTACTGTTGGTCATAAACTTTCCAAAAACTTCTTTGTTCATTTCCACTAGGAGGCTCAGTATTTGGATAGTGATTTTTTAACTCCTTTTCCGTTTACATCCTGGTTGTATTTGTAGTGCATTTTGGAGTGTATTATGATTTTAATAGCAAAATTAAAGCCTTGTATTATATAAACCAAATATAGGGAATTACAAAAATCTTGTTTGTTGAAAGTTCTTGGAACTTAATGTTTTCAATTCTTTGATAACCGAGAGATGGTAAAGCCCTAGGCATTGAGTGATAAGCGTAAAGTATGTTTTGCTTGTCATTTGGACATGTATGCATATATATATATACAGTTGTGTCATGTATAAATATGTATGTTTTTTAAATTATATGGGACTTGGCATGATCCAGATACCCAGATTGGTGTACTCTGGAGAAAAATTCAGTACATTCTGATCTGTTTAGTCTGTTTTATTCCTTTACAAAGAGATCCCTGGACAGTAGAATTGTCCAAATAGGGGACATTTTGTAAGATTTCTTGGATCTAAAAGTTGTATGAAAACTTCTGAAAGTTGGGGTGCCTGCCTAGCTCAGTTGGTAGAGCATGTGACTCTTGATCTCGGGGTAGTGAATTTAAGCCCCACATTGGGCGTGGAGCCTACCTAAAACAATATAATAAAAAAAATAATAAAATAAAACTTCTGAAAGTTGATTTTTCCTGAACATTTTATTATAAACTTCTCAAACATCTAAAAAAGTTGGAACAACTTCACAGTGAATACCCATATGAACAGTAGCTAAATTCTGTTAACATTTCACTATAGTGTTTTATCACTCATTTAATCGGCCAGCCAGCCTTCTCTTCAGCTTTTTTTTAATGCATTTCAGAGTAAATTGCACATATCAGTACATAAATGCTATTTATTTTTTTGTAGGTATATCATTTTCCTTTATTTCAAAATTTTAAAGTTGGCACACAATGTTAACATTAGTATCAGGTAGGGGGCACCTAGGTGGTGCAGTCAGTTAAGTGTCCAACCCTTGGTTTCTGTTTGGGTCGTGATTTCGGTGTCCTGAGATTGAGCCCTGAGTCAGGCTCTGTGCTCAGTGTGGAGTCCGCTTGGGACTCGCCCCCTCTCCCTCTGCTCCTCCCCACCACGTGCACGTGCTCTTTCTCTCAAATAAATAAATCTTTTTTTTTTTTTAAAGATTTAATTTATTTATTCGACAGAGATAGAGACAGCCAGCGAGAGAGGGAACACAAGCAGGGGGAGTGGGAGAGGAAGAAGCAGGCTTATAGCGGAGGAGCCTGATGTGGGGCTCGATCCCATAAGGCCGGGATCACACCCTGAGCCGAAGGCAGACGCCCAACCTCTGTGCCACCCAGGCGCCCCTCAAATAAATAAATCTTAAAAAAAACAAAACAAAAACATTAGTTTCAGGTGTAATAAATGTTGATTTTTGAAAAATAAATTTCCTTTGGCTTTAGCTACTGAAGTTAGCACAAAATGTCCTATATTAGGAAGTCCTAGTAGAGGAAGTAAATGAACAAATGCAAAAACAAATGGCTTAAAATGAAGGACAAAAAAGGGCATCTTTAGATTTGACCTTTTTCTGGTTTTCTGCAAATTAATGACTTTCTTTTTCTAATTTCTTTCTTTTCTTTCTTTATTTTTAATTTTTAAAGGTTTTATTTTTAAGCAATCTCTACACACAGTGTGGGGCTCGAACCCACAACCCTGAGATCAAGAGTCACACATTCCACCAACTGAGCCAGCCAGGTTCCCCCATGTTCTTAGTTTCTTAACATTTGTTAGGTATTATAATCGGTTCTCTGTCTTAATAAATTTAAATGTGTGTGTGTTTTAAGATTTATTTATTTGAGAGAGAGGGGGGAGGGGAGGGGCAGAGGTAGAGAAAGAATCTGAAGTAGGCACCATGCCCAGCACAGAGCTGGACATGAGGCAGGATCTCACAACCCTGAGATCACGACCTGAGCCGAAATCAAGAGTCAGACACTTAACCGACTGAGCCACCCAGGTGCCCCAATAAATTTCAACTTGAATAAACAATATGAAGTCTCATGGTAGCAACAATCTATAAGATCTTTGCTTACCTACAGAATGCTGTTCTTATTCACTCAGTATAGCAATGAATAAACTAGAGCGGACACATTCAATATAAATGATGATATTCAGTTCCAGAAGTCATTAGTTATTAGAAAGCTAGGTTTGGGTTTGTGTGGATGAGCTGTACATACAGAGAGAGAAAACTGAAATCCTGCACAGTAATGTCAGTCCCCAGCTAGGGGGTTATTATTGCTTTTATTTTCTTTTGTATATAATGCAGCAGCTGCACAGCTTTTGTTTTCTTTATGTATCTTTTTGATTGTTGTTTGAGAGAACAGCAAAGAATGAAAATGATTTTCTTGAGTTTTCATTGACTTGCCATCTATTTGTTCTCCGAATAGAAAGTTTACTGCAGAAACCAAGAACAATGTCCTTTTATTTTTATACTCTACAAGAAGCTTGTGATGAGCTTAAAACTCTCACTAACTTTCCAAGTTTTAGGTTTTGTATGTGATCTAGATTTTATTGTAATCTTCCCTCTGATTCTCATGCAAACAGGAAAGACAAAATGGTCCTCTATGACAGTTGTAGAAACTACCCTTAATATGATCATGAATCATGTATATATGAATATACGTATATATGACAATGTATATCTTCATTACAGTAAATTACAAAGGAGAAAGTACTGCCTAGATCTGGAAGTGAGAAACATGAAAGCATTTTAGAGGTTCGAGGAAATCTTTGGCTTTTTTTCTTTAGAGAATTATGCATGTTTATACTGAATTACTACCTGTTATTCTTGGACCTCTGTCACTAGTGGGGATGAAGGGATGGTACAGCAGCTTATCTCACACACATACCGTGTGCACACGTGATTTGTTTTGATAAGTAAGGTACTTGCCTTTTAGCAGCTCAGTGTTAATGTAAGATACTGTTCTGAAGTAGTTGCTACTGGAGCAGTGGGTGTAAAGTGGAGGTACTGTACATTTTTAGTTGCTGTAAAGTTTTCAAATGCTTAACTTGTAGAATCATAAAGATGCAAAGGCACTTTAGATTTCATATAAACTAACCTCTATTTTGGGGAAGCAGTTAAGTGACTTATGCAATACATAATTAGTGACAGAGACAGAACAGAAACCTAATTCTTTAGGTTTCTTTACTCAAAGAACTCTCTGACTCATGTAGTTAAATCTGGGTAGAAGAGAGTTGTTATTTAATCCATACATATGATGGAATATTCAAACCGTTATAAATGTTATTAAAAGAAGAGTTGTTTGACAAAGCTCAACTTAACGGGGATTTTTTTTTTTTTTTTTTTTACAATCCTGGAGAGATTGTCTAACTTTTGGGCCCTCAGTATCTATGTCTATAAAAACAATCAAGGGCTCTTGAAGGGTCCTTTTAGGTCTAAATGTTCTTTTCCAAAAATGTAAAGAATAAGTAAATAAAACAACTTGTAGAGAATCATACATATTCATTCTTCCCCAAAGAAAATCAAATTACAGTTGGAAAAATTAACTTACCTTTTAGTGTATACTGTATTTTAATAATTGTTAAACATTGGTAAACACTGATGTGAAAGGAAGCTTTATTATTTCAAGGCATTTAAGAAAATGAATATTAATGTAGAATAGGTTAAATTTATCTTGTTTAGAGGTGACCATATGTTCCAGAGGTGACATGAAGAACGTAGTGGATAGAAACCTGTGTGAACTTAATGGACCCTCTGATTGTGATGTCTTGGGTATTCCAGAGGTGACATGAATAACATAGTGAATAGAAACCTGTGTGAGCTTAATGGACCCTCTGATTGTGGTGTCTTGGGTATTTCGAGGTTTAGAGCCATACTGAATGTGGGGCACTGTGGTCCTATTTTGGGAGCCTTATTTTGCTTGTACCTGAATGACTCAAACAGAGTCTCAGAGTTTTCCTGCTTGGGTCCTTCTATTTTACCCCACTGTTTCTTCGTCTTTACATACTCAAATCCCCCAGTTGATCAAAGCATAATTTTTTTTTATAGGAGGGGCAGAGGGAGAGGGAGAAGCAGACTTCCCACTGAGCAGGGAGCCCAGCACAGGGCTCGATCCCAGGACCCTGAGATCATTACCTGAGCCAAAGACAGACACTCAACCGGCTGAGCTACCCATGCGCCCCAGTGTTGTGACCAAGAGTCATAAGCTTTACCGAATGAGCCAGCCAGGTGCCCCTGCCCTCCTTTTTATTTTTAATTGAGATATAATTCACATACCATAAAATTTAGCCTTTTAAATTATATGATTCAGTAGATGTTTTAGTATATTCACAAAGTTTTATGACCATCACCACTATCTAAGCTTAGAACATTTTCATAACCCCCAAAGAGATACCCCAAACTCAAGCAGGCACGCCTCATTTCCCCTTTTCCAGCCTCTGGCAACCACTAATGTACTTTCTTTTCTGGGTTTGCCTATTTTGGATATTTCATATAAATGGAATCATGTGAGATGTGGCCTTTTGTGTCTCGTTTCTTTCACTTAGCACAATATTTTCAAAGTTCATCCATGTTCTTCATTTATTTTTATGACTGAATAATATTCCATTGTATGGGTAGACCACATTTTGTTTACCCATTCATCAGTCAGTGGACTTTGGGTTTTTACTTTTTAGCTTATTTTCATTATTGTGAATAATGCTGCTATGAACAAGTTTTTATGCAGTACAGCTGTTTTCTGAGGGATAATTTTGGGGCAGAAATCTTACTTATTTGGACATATGTGGCATGTAAGCCTTCATTGACCAGTACAGAGACTTACCTGCTTGGCATGAGTAAGCTGAAACAGTGGTGACATTTTTATTTAAAAAAATTTTTTTGCCAGAAATATGTAGATGGTTGAAACATGAATCTCCTATGATAAAAATTAATGTGAAATTGAATTTCTTGAGTACATTTGGTTTTAGCCTTCTTTTTTTTTTTTTTTTTTTTTTAAGATTTTATTTATTTATTTGACAGAGAGACAGCCAGCAAGAGAGGGAACACAAGCAGGGGGAGTGGGAGAGGAGGAAGCAGGCTCCCAACAGAGGAGCCTGATGTGGGGCTCGATCCCAGGACTCCGGGATCACACCCCGAGCCGAAGGCAGACGCTTAACAACTGTGCCACCCAGGTGCCCCGTGGTTTTAGCCTTCTGAACAAATAACTCAGCCTGGTAATAATTTTAGGTCAATTTCATCTCCTTAGTGATTAAAATATTACCATTATTTATGTATCAGAAATTACCCTTCCCTTATTTGAAGAAACTTGATTTCATATTATTAATTTAAAGACAGGGAATTGCCACATTGTATGCTTTAAATATCTTAACAATTATATATGTCATTTATGTCTTAATAAAACCAAATTAAAAAATAAAAATCTATAGCCAAGATAAAAATAAGTTAAAGACATGGAATGGAGGATTTCTTTTGAGAGATATGTGTTATAACCATTTCGTATTTTTTTTCTTTTTCTGGTATCCTTTACCATCCTCAGTATATCCTCTTGCCTCATACGTAGGTGATGACAAAAACCTCCCAAGTAGTCAGTGATGGCAGAAGTACATTTCTTGAGTACAAAACTATTTATTTTAAATATATATAAATATCTGGGGGAAAGTGACTGGTTTTGGACTTTCAAACTAGCTTATTTGCTATCCTTAAAGTAATCAACTGGTAATTTTTATACTCTGTACCTCTCTAAATGCCTAAAATATTTTCTGCTCTTTTTAAAAGTAACTAATTTACAAAACAAGATTCTCCCTAAGAGTATTTATGATTTAGGACATTTTTTAAAAAGATTTTACTTATTGGGGCACCTGGGTGGCTCAGCCATTAAGCGTCTGCCTTCGGCTCAGGTCATGATCTCAGGGTCCTGGGATCAAGACCCACATTGGGCTCCCTGCTTGGCGGGAAGCCTGCTTCTCCCTCTCCCACTCCCCTTGCTTGTGTTCCCTCTCTTGCTGTCTCTCGCTGTCTCTCTCTGTCAAATAAATAAATAAAGATTTTATTTATTTATTTGACAGAGAGAGCACAGGCAGGGGGGAGTGGCGGGGAGAGGGAGAAGCAGACTCCCTGCTGGGCAGGTCTCCATCCCGGGACTGTGGGATCATGACCTGAGCCAAAGGCAGATGCTTAACCAACGGAGTCACCCAGGCGACCCTGATTTAAGACATTTTTTAAAAGCTTTTCCCTGCTTTTAATTTTTTTCTCCCTGCTTTTAGTTTTATTTGCATTTATTTTATGCAGAATTTAGTCCCAGGCCATAAGTCTTTGTTTCTTCAGTTTCTTCTGGGATATCTTTTTCTTCTGTGAAACCTCCTCTTCTGGTTTAGGAACAGTCTCCTCTTTTTCAGTACGGATCCTCTCAGTGGGGCAGAGAGAGCTCATGTCTGGGTAAATCTGACCACGAGCTCTGTACGTTCTTGTTGCATCTTGAGGGCTTCATTCACCTGGATGTGCTCAGTGACCAGAGAATCTACGTCTAAACCCCTAAGTTCAGCATTACTCTCTGCATTTTTAAGCATTTGCAGTAAAAATTCAGCAGTCCTGGGGCGCCTGGGTGGCACAGCGGTTAAGCGTCTGCCTTCGGCTCAGGGCGTGATCCTGGCGTTATGGGATCGAGCCCCACATCAGGCTCCTCCACTGGGAGCCTGCTTCTTCCTCTCCCACTCCCCCTGCTTGTGTTCCCTCTCTCGCTGGCTGTCTCTATCTCTGTCGAATAAATAAATAAAATCTTTAAAAAAAAAAAAAAAATTCAGCAGTCCTTTGGGTCACCGAACTTGTGTCCAGCCCCACTTCTTGGCTTGGGCACACCTACCACCTCCACCATTATAGTGGCAGGATGGCACATATTGCTTCTGTCAAGTGACATCCTTCAGATACGTGGTGGCTTTCACATATACATACCCTTGACGGCCTGGAAGGTTTCACATGTGTTCTTAAAGTGAACATGAAGATTTGAACCTCTTAATTTGCATGATTTTGTAGGGTTGTATGGGTCAAGTGAATAGTGAACCATTTTCAGAGATCACCTCAGGCTGCTTATGGGAACAGCTAAAAACTTTTTAATTCTGTGCAGCATAAAAGTAACTTTAAGCTGGGATAATTAAATTTCAGTGTAGAGTTGATAGTAGTAAAAATAAAAATCCATTTGAGAGGGAAATTATCTGTACAAGATACAGATCACTTTTCCAATATAAATTGTTTTTACCTAGCTGCTTGGAAATAAACATGATGGTAATTATCTCCCAAATACCTAATTACCAATTCTTGATGGATAAGGACATTGTGTTCTATAATTATTATAGAACTCTTCTGATGTACTTAGACTGTAAGAATATTTGAATTGACTAACTTGTTTTTTCTTCAAGTTGTTCACTTGTAGAGGACAGGTTTCTATAAAGCTGAGAAGCCTGACCCGTGGGATGTTGGTAATTCAGAGGTTGTATTGAAGCTTTGAGGCTTCCAAAATATTACTAGTATTTGTGAATTCTTGGGATCCTGCGCTTCAGAGACAATGAACACTGTACTTAATTTTCTTACTCCCCTGCTAATAGCATTTGAGGCCTCTTGTTCTTCCTTTGGTCCTTGGTTGTTTTTTTTTTTTTTTTTTTTTTTTTTTTTTTTTTTTAAGATTTTATTTATTTGACAGAGAGACACCACGAGAGAGGGAACACAAGCAGGGGGAGTGGGGGAGGAGAAGCAGGCCTCCCGCTGAGCGGGGAGCCCAATGCAGGGGCTCGATCCCAGGACCCCAGGATCATGACCTGAAGTGAAGGCAGATGCTTAACGACTGAGCCACCCAGGCGCCCCTTAAGATTTTATTTCTTTACTTAAGAGAGAGAGTGCACAAGCAGGGGGAGCAACAGAGGGAGAGACAGGTTCCCTGTCAAACAGGGAGCCCAAATCAGGGCTAGGGGATCATGACCTGAGCCAAGGGCAGATGCTTAACTGACTGAGCCACCCCGGCACCCCTGGTGCTTGGTTTTGTTTAAAGAATGCCAGACTAGGAAAAAAGGGCTGTTGCTCTTGATCATTGACGGGTGTCAAAACCTGTGTGAAACATTGAGTCATTTAGTTTTTCATTTTACAGATTGTTTACTTATGTAGAGGTGTGGGATGGGGTTATTAGTCAAAGAACAAAAGATAAAAGAAAGGAAAGATCAGGGGCTTCTTCTATATAAACCTTTAATCTGCCGGGTCAGACCTCTCTTTTCTCTGTGGAGATTTCTGTTCTTAGAAAAAGTTTGAACTATTCTTTATGGGTCTGCCAAAGCAGAAAGCAACCCATTTCTGAGTCATAGGAAATCTTCTAACAAATGTATTTGTAGACTTGGCAAAAGTTTTTTTTTTCCTTAACTAAGCTATTCTTAAGGTAGGTTATTGAAAAATAGGACTGATAGGTCCATTTTGCTCCACTGTAGCTGTATTTTATGAATTATGTACTAGAATTAAAAGAGCAATGAAGTAGAGTTTGAAAGTCAACATTCTAATAGTCACGTCACTGAGTAACTGAGTGTGTCATTCTGTGGAAGATCTGCGGATGCTAAGAAAACAGATGTGAAGAGGTAATTAGTACTTACTTATGTGTATGTTCCTGGCAGGTGCTGTTGGCAGCAGCAGTCTGCACGAAAGCAGGAAAGGCTATTGTTTCCCGACAATTTGTGGAGATGACCCGCACTCGAATTGAGGGCTTGTTAGCAGCTTTTCCAAAGCTCATGAACACTGGAAAACAACATACGTTTGTTGAAACAGAGAGTGTAAGATATGTCTACCAGCCTATGGAGAAGCTGTACATGGTGCTGATCACTACCAAAAACAGTAACATCTTAGAAGATCTGGAGACCCTGAGGCTTTTCTCAAGAGTGGTAAGAGTCCTTTTGTAATAGTGGGTCATAGTTGTCTGCTTTAAATTTTCACTGTGAAACTATTTTTTCCCCAAAGCAGCCGATGCTTGTCAGTTTGCGTGCTGCATGCCCCCCAACCCAGCAGTTCATTGTTAACAGCCCCTTATTCATTCAGCAGACACTGTGTGTCCTCCTAGACTATAAGTATCCCACAAGAGAATGTGCAAACTGACCTTCTGTTTCCTAGTTCTTCAGTGGTTGCTTCAGTCTGTTTTTGTGGTTCTGACACTTGTTTGTCCATATTTTTAGATAATATTCGTTAGATAAGGCTTACTGATATAGACACCACACACACACACACACACACACACACACAGACTTTATGCCAAAGTCTTACTTAAAAAAAAGAGTAGAGGGGCTACAAAGGGATTCAGGTTTTGTTGAAAAAAAATTTTTTTTTAAGATTTTATTTATTTAGTTGACAGAGATAGAGACAGCTAGCGAGAGAGGGAACACAAGCAGGAGGAGTGGGAGAGGAAGAAGCAGGCTCATAGCAGAGGAGCCTGATGTGGGGCTCGATCCCATAACGCTGGGATCACGGCCTGAGCCGAAGGCAGACGCTTAACAACTGCACCACCCACGCGCCCCTGTTGAAATTATTTTATTTTATTTTATTTTATTTTATTTTATATTTATTTTATTTATTTTATTTTATATTTTGAAATGTGTGTATTTTAAAGCATAAGACTTGGGAAACATAAATGCTGATAAATTTTAAATCTTTCTTTTCCATTGCTGCCCACGATTAGATCCCTGAGTATTGCCGAGCCTTAGAGGAGAATGAGATATCAGAGCACTGTTTTGATTTAATTTTTGCTTTTGATGAAATTGTTGCCCTGGGATACCGGGAGAATGTGAACCTGGCACAAATCAGAACCTTCACGGAAATGGATTCTCATGAGGAAAAGGTGTTCAGAGCAGTTAGAGAGGTAAATAAATAGGGTCGTCTTCGGGACTTCTTGTTTGTTTGTCTTTCTTTTAGGCTTTACTGTTTTCCCGTTCTCATTTGCTAGTATAGACTGTACTCAGCCACATCCACGGATGTCTCTTTTTGTAGACTCAAGAACGTGAAGCCAAGGCTGAGATGCGGCGTAAAGCAAAGGAATTACAACAGGCCCGAAGAGATGCAGAGAGACAGGGCAAAAAAGCCCCAGGATTTGGAGGATTTGGAAGCTCTGCAGTATCTGGAGGCGGCACAGCTGCCATGATCACAGAGACCATCATCGAAACCGATAAACCAAAAGTGGCACCTGCACCAGCCAGGTATGACTCAGTGTGTCACCACCAACCCTAGAATGGCAGATGAAGGCTGAATGTGTATATTTTGGAGTGATATCTGATTTCTGGGCAAGTTGAAAATAATGAGTGACTTGATGAAGTAAGAGGTAATATTAAATTTGGCTACATAATAATAAAGGAGAAATCCGAATGTGGTGGGGGATTCTTTGTGTAAAAGAGGTTTCTTTTACAAATTATACCATGAGAGTTGCCTTATTTTGGGAGAAGAGGGGATATTTAACTGTTTATGAAGCATGGATTTTTTAATCTTGGTGTGAATGGATTTCTGGGAGAATCTGTGAACTACCTGAAAGTATATGCAAGAGTTTGTTTATGCACGGGTATATTTATCAGGATGCAAAGTACAAAGTTTTTATCTGATCATGCATGCATATGTAAATGTACCTTTGGTCTTTAGGTCCTTGAAGCTTATGTATTGTTTTAAAATTTTATTTATTTATTAGAAGGAGAGAGAGAGGGGCGCCTGGGTGGTGCAGTCGTTAAGCGTCTGCCTTCGGCTCAGGGCGTGATCCCAGGGTTCTGGGATCGAGCCCCACATCAGGCTCCTCCGCTAGGAGCCTGCTTCTTCCTCTCCCACTCCCCCTGCTTGTGCTCCCTCTCTCGCTGGCTGTCTCTGTCAAATAAATAAATAAAATCTTTAAAAAAAAGAGAGAGAGAGAGAGGAAGAGAGAGAGCAAGCAGGGGGAGGCGGAGAGGGAGAAGCAGACTTCCCCCTGAGCAGGGAGCCCAATGCGGGACTCGATCCCAGGCCCCTGGGATCATGATCTGAGCTGAAGGCAGATGCTTAACTGACTGAGCCACCCAGGCACCTGAAACTTACATATTAATAGTGACTCAGCTGCCAGTTTCCACGGGAAATTGTCTAGTGCTCCACTGAACCCTAGGATGCTTGGGTTTTTCCCTTGAGATCTTCACATTCTTCTTAAAGAACAGTTTCAGGGAAAGCTTGGATGCTATGGGGTTATTAATGTTTTTTAGTCGTGATGTTTTTCTTATTTTGTTATTTCTTATTCTTCCACTTAGGCCTTCAGGCCCCAGCAAGGCTTTGAAACTTGGAGCCAAAGGGAAGGAAGTAGATAATTTTGTGGACAAATTGAAATCTGAAGGTGAAACTATCATGTCCTCAAATATGGGCAAACGTACTTCTGAAGCAACCAAAGTGCATGCTCCACCCATTAATATGGAAAGGTAAGCAGTAACTTTTTCAGTAAAAATGTTACAAATCACATAATGTGTAAAAATGTTTATTTCAATGCATTACAGTTTTTTTGTGTATCTTTTAATTTTTCCAGATTTAAAAGAGTTACAGTATATCCTAGATTTTAACATGGGGTCTTTTTATTTCCCTGTTACCCATGATTGGGGCTCTCAACTATTTATTTTCTGTGGAGTTTAGAACTTACCTTTTATTAACTCTGCTAGGTTTATGTTTTTGTTTTTAGAGCGTGTATGCGTGGAGGGGTGCTAAGGGAGAGGGATTTTTTTTTCCCCCAAGATTTTATGAGCGAGAGAGTGCATGCGCACAAGCATGGGGAAGGGCAGAGGGAGAAGGAGAGATTTTCAAGCAGATTCCCATCTTAGTGCAGAGTCCCACATGGGGTCACTTGGGGCTCTGTCTCATGACCCTGAGATCATGCCCTGAGCTGAAATCAAGAGTCAGATACTTAGCCATTTGAGCCACCCAGGCACCCCAGTGTGCTGGCTAGATTTAAAAGTAACTTGTCTTGGGGCACCTGGCTGGCTCAGTTGGTGGAGCAGCGACTCTTGATCTCGGGGTTGTGAGTTTGAGCCCCATGTGGGATGTAGAGAGTACTTAAATAAAACTTTATTTAAATAAAAATTTGAAATAAAAAAATAATAAAACTTAAAAAAAATGAAAGTAACTTGTCTTTATGCCTAGTGTGTGCCTGTTCTCTTAAACTGAACTTGAATTAGAGGGTTAGAGCTGTGGTGGCCCCTGTGCTGTATTTTGGCAAGTCTTCTTTTAATTAAACTTTAGGGGGACCCAATCTTTAATACAAAATTTATAACATAAATATCTATAACAGCAAATTAACATAATATCTTTTGCCTTTTCATTACTCGAACCCAGTATAGATTTTTTTTTTTAAGATTTTATTTATTTGTCAGAGAGAGAGAGAGAAAGCACAAGCAGGAGGAGCGGCAGGCAGAGGGAGAAGCAGGATCCCTGCTGAACAAGGAGCCCAATGTGAGCCTCGATCCCAGGACCCTGGGATTATGACCTGAGTCGAAGGCAGGTGCTTAACTGACTGAGCCACCCAGGCGTCCCGAGTATATAGAATATTTTAATTTGTCTCTTATCTCAGAACTGGTTTGTAATATTTTTAGTTACCAAGTTCACATATTCATGACTCAGATTTCTTGTCTTGCAGCCCAGACTTCCACTGTTTTTGATAGTTTTGGGGTCAAGTGAAAGATGAGTCTGAGTGGATACTTTTATCAGGTGTGCATAGCAGTATTTTGTATGTGCTGTTCTGTATGAGATGAGCAGGGTTACATTGAGATAAATCTCTGAAATCACTGAAGCCCCTGTGCTATTCCTAGTGGTTGCTTTCAGTGAGACAGTCTTAGCACTATTTTAAAAAGATGTTGGAAACCATTATGTATTAGGGAGGGCTTGAGACTCTTTTCTAAATGATGAAATACTTCTTGAGCATGGAGCAAACGTGTGAAAGTAAATGGGACCCTGTGTGGGCATGACCAGGAGAGGGGACAGAGGCAGAGGGGGAGAATCCTAAGCAGACATTCCCTGCTCAGTGTGGAGCCCAGTGTGGGGCTCGATCTCACGACCTTGAGATCATGACCTGAGCCAAAGCCAAGAGTTGGAGGCTCAATGGACTGAACCACTCAGGTGCCCCAACCGTGCGTTGTTGTAAGATACACTCCTTTCTGGTCTTGTGTATCATGCCTTTGTTTCTGGGTAGACTTACATGTTGGAACAAAGTAGGATGCCAGAATATTCTTTTAGTGTCTGCAGTTCACCCATTTAAAAATAGTTTTAGTAAAAAAATATGGATAGATTGTACTTAGTAATTGCCCAGAGCAGTAGCACTTTTTATTTTACTTATTTTTTTATTAGGTTATACATTCATGTAGTTCAAAATTTTAAAGGTTCAAAAAGTATTACAGGGGCCCCTGGGTGGCTGAGTCCGTTAAGTGTCCAACTCTTGATTTTGGCTCAGGTTGTGATCTCAGGGTCGTGAGATTGAGTGCTGTGTCAGGCTTGTGCTCAGTTGTGGAGTCTGCTTGTCCCTCTCCCTCTGCTCCTCACCTGTCCCTACTTAAATAAATAAATTAATTTAATTAAATCTAAGGGGAAAAAAGTATTAAAATAAGAAGTCTTTCTACCACTCAGCCAGGCAAGTTTCTCTTTTTGGAGGCAACTAGTATTAACTAGTTTTTTGGTGTGTATTCTTCTGAGAAGTATAGTCCATATGTAGGTGAATAAAAACATACATGTCTAATTTTTCATTTTTTAATACATAAGTGGTAGCATGCTAGACACATTTTCCAATTACTTTTTTCACTCTTATTTTGGAGATGAGAACATCCCTATTTGAAGCTATAAAGACATGACATCTAAATGTAATACTTTATCCTAGACTGGATCTTGTACTACTTTATTTTTTTCTGTTTTAAAGATTTTATTCATTTATTTATTTCATAGAGACACTGAATGTGCGTGAGTTGGGGGAGGAGCAGAGGGAGAGAGAGAATCCCAAGCAGACTCTGCACTGAGCACAGAGCCCAACCCAGGGCTCGATTCCAGGACCCAGATCATGGATCTGAAGTTCAGATCATGACCTGAACTGAAATCAAGAGTCTGAGCCGCCCAGGCGCCCTGGGATCTTGTACTACTTTAAAGGACATTACTAGGTCAACTGACAGAATTGGCATATGGATGGTAGAGTAGAGAAAGTATCGGTGTCAGTTTGCAAAGTTAATAACAGTACTGTGGTTATGTTATGTAAGAGAATATCCCTGTTCTCATAAGACATACTCTGAAGTGTTTAGGGGTAAAGGGCCATGATGTGTATAATCTGCCTCTAAGTGGATCAGGAAAAAAAAAATCAAATAATAGTTGTAGGGAGTATGCAAATGATGGATAAAATGTTAACAGTGTTTTAAAAAGGTATAAATGTATTCCTGGTATAATTTTAATTTTTTTATTTTTGAAATTATTTTCTTTTTTTTTTTTTTTTTTTAAAGATTTTATTTATTTATTTGACAGAGAGAGACAGCCAGCGAGAGAGGGAACACAAGCAGGGGGAGTGGGAGAGGAAGAAGCAGGCTCATAGCGGAGGAGCCTGATGTGGGGCTCGATCCCAGAACGCCGGGATCACGCCCTGAGCCGAAGGCAGACGCTTAACCGCTGTGCCACCCAGGCGCCCCTGAAATTATTTTCAAATGAAAAGCATTTTCAGTTTTACCTTGTTTCACAACTGCTTAGTATTAATTTTTGTGGATATACTTTTATGTTTTAAGCAGTTCCTTACTGATGGACATGTAAGTTATTTCCAAACTGCTGTTGTAAACAGTTCTTCAGTGAATAATTACTATACTGTTTGCACAGGTGGGAACTTGTCTGTAGGATAAAAGGGTATAATGCTTTATCTGTACATACAGCAACAGCACCTTAAAATAAGTCGTTGATGGCTAATCACCATTAAACCCTGGAGAAAGGAATTCTGGTTTCTACCTTTATGAACAAATTGATTACTTTTTCTCTACAGTGTGCACATGAAGATTGAGGAAAAGATCACACTGACTTGTGGACGGGATGGAGGATTGCAGAATATGGAATTACATGGCATGATCATGCTTAGGATCTCAGATGATAAATTTGGCCGAATTCGTCTTCATGTGGAAAATGAAGATAAGAAAGGGGTGCAGCTACAGGTGTGTAAAGGCTTCGGATAAGGGAGTATTAGGACTTCGGTTTGTTTGGGGCTCCTGGGTGGCTCAGGCTGTTAAGTGTTTGCCTTCAGCTCAGGTCATGATCTCAGCGTCCTGGGATCGAGCCCAGTGTCAGGTTTCCTGCTCAGCAGGGAGTCTGCCTCCCCTTCTCCCTCTGCCCCTCCCACCTGCTTGTGGTCTCTCTTGCTGTCTCTCTCTCTCTCAAATAAATAAATAAAATCTTTAAAAAAACGACTTCGGTTTGTCTGCCTAGCATAGTCTTTCTCAGCTGAAGTTTCTCACATGAACCACAGAACATAGAAAGTTAAAACTAGTGCCATTCTAGATGCCTAGGAAAGAAGTTAAGTTATTACATACAGTGGATACCTTGAGGCAGTAAATCTCTTACCAGGTGGGTTGAGAGCAACTGACAGCAGTTGTATTATAATAGACTTTTTTTTTTTTTTTAAGATTTTATTTATTTATTCAACAGAGACAGCCAGCGAGAGAGGGAACACAAGCAGGGGGAGTGGGAGAGGAAGAAGCAGGTTCATAGCGGAGGAGCCTGATGTGGGACTCGATCCCAGAAGGCCGGGATCACGCCCTGAGCCGAAGGCAGACGCTTAACCGCTGTGCCACCCAGGCGCCCCATAATAGACTTTTAATAGTGGAATTGAATGAAAGGTCATTTTGAAATCGAATTATGACTTCATACTCATTAACAAAGATAGAGATAGATGCTTACTTGTTTCTGTTATGCAAAGAGTGATTCAGGATATCGCTTAAAATACAGTTTTTTCAAAATGGCAAAGATTTTTTAAAGATTTATTTATTTTGGGGCACCTGGGTGGCTCAATCGGTTGGGCATCTGCCTTCGTCTCGGCTCATGATCCCAGGGTCCTGGGATTGAGTCCCATGTTGGGCTCCCTGCTCAGTGAGGAGCCTGCTTCTCCCTCTCCCCCTGCTTGTGCGCGCGCTCTCTGTCAAATAAATAAAATCTTAAAAAAAAAAAAAACTTTAAAAAGATTTATTTATTTACTGAGTGAGAGAGCAGGAGTGTGCGTGAGAGTGGGGGTGGGGGGCAGAGGAAGAGGGAGAGAAACAGACTCCCCACTGAGTGCAGAGCCAGCCATGGGTCTCAAGCTTGGGAACCTGAGATCATGCCCTGAGCTGACGTCAGAAACTTAATCAACTGAGCCACCCAGGTGCCCCTGAAGGGCAATATCTGGTGGTATTTTTGAAAAGTTAGTAACACTAAATCTGTATGTTACCCCTACCTGGATATGTATGAAACTTCTTTGTATTATTATAGTTGTTTTCTCACATTTTATTTAAATGGTTGATCTTGTATTTCTTGTCACAAGAACAAAGCATTTTCAGGGAAGAATGTGGTTTTTTTGGTCCGTTTTTGCCCCATAATCAGCACAGAGTTGTCTTTTGGAAGTAGTGCTTACAGTTTGTTTTGTTTTTTAAAATATTTTATTTATTTATTTGACAGACAGCCAGTGAGGGAGAGAGAGAGGAGGGAGCCCAATGCGGGGCTCGATCCCAGGACCCCGGGATCACACCCTGAGCCACCCAGGCACCCCAGTGCTTACACTTTTGAGACAACAGCTTTGCTGGCTCTTAAGTATATGTAGGCTACTGTTCAGGAGTTCTTTCTTTTCTCTTTTCTCTCTCTCTCTTTTTTTTAAAGATTTTATTTATGTGAGAGAACGAGTGGGGTGAGGGGCAGAGGAAGAGTGGGACCCCATCACTGGGCTTGATTCTGGGACTCCAGGATCATAACCTGAGCCGAAGGCAGATGCTTAACCGACTGAGCCACCCAGGCGCTCCCTCCCTTTTCTCTCTTAATATTACTTCTTTTTAAAGATTAGTCCATCTTAGTTGGCCTGAGTTTGAACAACTTTAGTGTTCTGGGCAAAATTGCAACTTAACTTTCCACAAAGCTCTTCCCTCTCCTGCCTTCTGACTGTAAGGCCAGGACTGCTACATGACCCAGGCGTCTGATCAGTAGTCTTCTACTTGGCTTGCTTGGCCCTACCATGATGTTTCCTGTGAAGTATTTTTAGAAAGAACTTGGTTAAAGGTCTTCAGCTTTTTCAGTTAAAAAATTATTAACTTATTCAATTACAAACAAAATGCCTTAGAGTTGAAGTTACTTTTTTCGATTACTATTTTTTAAAAAGCTTTATATATTTATTTAGTTTATTTTTTAAAAGATTTTATTTATTTGAGATAGTGAGAGAGAGCACGAGTTAGGGGGCAGTGGGAGAGGGAGAAGCAGGCTCCCCACTAATGTGGGGCTTGATCCCAGGACCCTGGGATCATGACCTGAGCCAAACGCAAACGCTTAACCAACTGAGCCACCCAGATGCCCCAAAAGATTTATTTATTTATTTTAGAGAGATCTCACGTGCACAAGTGTGGGGCGGGCGAGGGACAGAGGGAGACAGAGAATCTCAAGCAGACTCCCTGTCGAACACAGAGCCCCATGTGGGGCCTGATCCCATGACCCCAAGATGATGACCAGAGCTGAAATCAAGAGTCAGCCACTCAACAAACTGAACCACTCTGGTGCCCCCATTTCCTATTTTTAAAATGTCTTAAATCTTTTTAAAAGTCTTTAAAGAAGGGACATCATTCTTCAAATCAAAAGGAATTGGCATTCTTTTAGGTACTCTATTTCATTTTTATTTTTTTAAGGATTTTATTTTTATGTAATCTCCACCCAACATGGACCTTGAACTCAGAGCCCCGAGATCAACAGTTGCCTGCTCCACCGCCAGCAGAGCCAGCCAGGCACCCCATGGTACTCTATCTCAGATGTTTAGAATATGGACCATGTAAGACCAAAGGGAATTTATTTCCTATCTTACCATGCCTGAACCTCAGAAGTTTTCTTTTGCTTTTCATTTCAGACCCATCCAAATGTGGATAAAAAACTTTTCACTGCAGAATCTCTCATTGGCCTGAAGAATCCAGAGAAGTCATTTCCAGTGAACAGTGACGTAGGGGTGCTAAAGTGGAGACTCCAAACCACAGAAGAGTCTTTTATTCCACTGACAAGTAAGTGCTTCTGGCCAGTCCCGCTAAGCTAGTGTGCACTGAGAACTAGAACCAGCCCTGCCTTGTACGTGCTTGTCTTCAGTGCCAGAGCAAAATTCTTTTTGACAAAATGACTTTCTTTCAAAATGGGCTCGGTGCTGCGTTTTGTGTATTTTAATCACGAGCTTTCATTTTTTTAATAGCTTTAATTTTGAAACAGTTAGTTAGAATAGTTTAATTATATTAGGATGTTTAAGGCCTGCGGCTAGCTGTCAGCTTTGATTTGCGGTCTAAACTTTTCTCTACTCGTTTTCTAATATTTAAGAGTATTCCCGCTTTGCTTTGCTTCTCAGTTAATTGCTGGCCCTCAGAGAGTGGACATGGCTGTGATGTGAACATAGAATACGAGCTACAAGAGGAGAATTTAGAACTGAGTGATGTGATTATCACCATCCCGCTCCCGTAAGTGGTGTCCCCCACGTCGTCATTTTTTTTTTTTACTGGGCTTATAGCAGTAGTCTTTTGGAACTTGTTTTGGAGGCAGCACTTAGGTGGCCATCCATTCTAAGATACTCTGCTTCTTAAAAAGGCCAGTTGTAAACGAAACCAGTTATAAAAGTCCACAATACTGTATGCACGTACGACATTGGGGAAACGTAATACTCTTGGAACAGAAATCAGGAGATGGAGAAGAAGGCAGTTGACTGCAACGGGGCACCAGAGAACTTTCGAGGACAGTGGAAATGTTCTGTGACTTGACTGGTGGTGTTTACAAGATTACATACGTTTGTCAAAGGGTGGTGAGCTGTACATGCTAAAAGGAATGGATTTTACTGTTTTTAAAACCAACTCAAAGCCTGTTGTAGTTCTAGAGCTGTGTTTCCAGATGTTGGGCCTGTGTGTGTTCTTGTAGTAATGAAGACTTCCAGAAGGAGGAGCCACTTCTCAGTCAAAAAAAAAAAAGGTCTTGGTTTTGTTTTGCAACTCAGAAATTGAATCTGTCAGACTGAATTTTTTCTTTCACTTGGCTCTCTAAACTTTCAGCTAAAGATGAGAGTATGTTTTCAAGGGAACTAGTGATTCTTGCCGGAGCACGTTTACATTAGTTTTCATAAATTTTCTAACAGTTTTATTAAGTATAACTGACATACAGTAAACTACACATATTTAAGTAGTACAGTTTGATACATCTTGACACGTATATACCTGTGAAACTGTCACCGCAATTAAGATAATGAAAATGTCCAACACCCCCAGAAGATTAGTTCCAGTAAGGTACTTATTTAGTTCGTTCGTTCCAGTAAGTTTTTAATGTGTGCTTAAATGGTCTATTTTCTGGGATCATCTGGAAATACTCTTTCCCTTAACTTTATTTCACTAGCACTTCCAGTGAGTGTGCCCTATTATTATTATCACCAATGAATCCAGCTCCTCTCCTCTACCTCTCAGTACCTGCCCCCCATGATTAAGTACAGGGTGTAATTATGAACACCCAATAAGTGTATTCTTAGTGTATCTTTACTGTCATATCACTCAGTTAATTGTAGTTTTGTTTCCTTTGTGATAATTCAGATGTTTACATGGCCAGGTCTGGTTTTTTGTCTTTCCCATTTTTCCATTTTAAAAAAGAAGCTTTATTATCAATCTCTGCTTTATTGGAGTAACTGTCTTATTCTTCACAGCTTAGTTATTCTTTCAGAACAATAGACGGCTGCCTTGAACCATTGTAGGAACCTGGGTGTTGGTGACAGGTGTGGTTATTATTTTGTCAAGATTTATTTTACTAGGCTATTTTTAGGATGCCACAATTTTTAGGCCTCTCCATCTACCCTATAATTGTGGTTATGTTGGTTTCCTGTGTCTTAGTTCACTTTTGCAAGAGTCTCCAGAAGAGACCCTTCCTTACACAACATTTTACCCTATTGTCTAGAACTGATCAAATTTGAGAGATCAGAATTGGAAGAAGAGCAGAGAGAAGAAACATATATACAACTGGGACCATAGAATTGATAGGGAAGAGCTGATCATGTTTATCACCATTAAATTCTTTTCTTTGTCTGCCTTATTTACTCTGCCCCTAATGCAAGCATTGAATGGCACTGGTGAATGAAAAGATGGTAAATTTGCAGTGCATAGGAGTGGGTGACTCCGCCTATCAGCCATGTGTGGGGGTGCAAAGTTCATCCTAACTCTAGCCCTGGTTCTCTGGCAGATTAAGGACAGCTATGTGTCTCTTTCTCCCATCATGTTCACATTCTGGGCAGGGGTGATTGTGTTTTCACTTATCATAAAAGTCCACTTACTGGGACACTGGGTGGCTTAGTCGATGAAGCATCTGCCTCTGGCTCAGGTCACAATCCCCAGGGTCCTGGGATTGAGCTCTGAGTTGGGCTCCCTGATCAGCGGGGAGCCTGCTTCTGAACCCTCTCCTCCCAGCTCCTCTGTCTCGCTATCTCTGTCTCTCTCTCAGATAAATAAATAAAATCTTTAAAAAGAAGTCCACTTACTGGATTGTAAATCAGACCCACCAGCATCAGGTACAGGTTTTGAAACATTCTAAAATCTTTTGAAGACATCTTCTCAAAGGCCCAAATTCATCTCCATTCTAAATAACCACATAATGGTGTATAAGGTTTTGCACCACTACAGTCAACCTGTTTCCCCCCATTGTCACCTATAAAGAGAGCTGCAGTTTGTTCAAATTCCTTCTTGACAAGGCAACAAACCCTTGGTGCAGAATTTTTGGAAATATATCCTACTTCACATATTTGTCAGTCTCAGTCCCCTGCTAGGTCCAGATCTAATCCGCAAGCTGGAGCAGCCCGTGGATATCTCTGCCAGTTACCTGTGGTTGCATGTAATCTGTATCTATAAAGGCAGTGAGTGAGACCCTTGGCCAAGGTGCTAGGACTTTGATCCTTGAAGTTACTAGAAAGGCTCATTTTTTTTCTAGGACCATAAAAAAGTGGGCAGAATTTGAGGAGCATAATCAAATTTGGGACTGGTTTTCCTTGGCAGAGTTCTTCCAGCTCTGGACTGCTAAGGTGACATAGGTGTTTGTCATGACAGATCTGGCGTGGGTGCACCGGTGATTGGGGAGATCGATGGCGAGTATCGACATGACAGCCGACGAAATACCTTGGAGTGGTGCCTGCCAGTGATTGATGCCAAAAATAAGAGTGGCAGCCTCGAGTTCAGCATTGCTGGGCAGCCCAACGACTTCTTCCCTGTTCAAGTCTCCTTCGTCTCCAAAAGAAACTACTGTAACATACAGGTATCCCCTTTTAATCGAGAGCACATATGGAGAAAGTGGTAGGATGGATGCCAGATAAACAGCATGGCATCAAAAGTCAGAAAAGCTGGGAGGCTTGGCTGGCTCAGTCCATAGAGCATGTGACTCTTGGTCTTTGGGGTCATGTGTTCAAGTCCTGTGTTGGGCCTAGAGCTTACTTGAAAAGAAAAAATCAGAAAAGCTGGTATTCCCTGTGGATTCCGTTATTAACTCTAAGCGTATGATCTTGGTCAAATTCCTCTCCTCTCTAACTCAGTTTTCCTCTATAGATCAGACAAGGTAAAGAAATTGAATATGAATACATATAAAAGTACGTATGAATTGTGCAAGATTTATATCTTTTAGTTGCCTAATTTTTTAAAATAATCTCATACATTTTAAAAGCCATTTACCAAAACAGCCAACCCATGGTTTTATAATGCCTTTTATTTTTTAATGTTTGAAGTTTTTTAGTTTTTTTGTGTGTGTATGTTTGTTTTGTAATGCATTTTATATGTCACTTGGTTTGAACCCAAGGATGGAAAGTTTTGTTTTTATTTTTATTTATTTATTTTTATATTTTAAAGATTTATTTATTTATTTGAGAGAGAGGAAAAGGGAGAGAAAGAGCACGAGTGGGGGTGAGGGGCAAAGGGAGAGGGAGAAGAAGACTTCCCACTGAGCAGGGAGCCTGATCTGGGCCTCGATCCCAGGACCCTGACATTACGACCTGAGCTGAAGGCAGAAGCTCAACCACCTGAGCCACCAGGCGCCCCAGGAGAGTTTTTTATTTGGAAAGCAAGACTTCCCTGCAGAAGTGATTCTAATACAAACGGATACAATATTTGGATTATTCAGGGCGCCTGGGTGGCTTAGTTGGTTAAGTACTGACTCTCGATTTCAGCTCATGTCATGGTGTCGGTCCTGGGATTGAGCCCCGAGTCAGGCTCCATGATCAGCATGAAGTCTGCTTGTCCCTCTCCCTCTGCTCCTCCCCCCGCTCGTGTGCACGCATAGTCTCTCTCAGATAAATAAGTAAATAAATAAATAAATAAAATCTTCTTAAAAACCCCACAATATTTGGATTATGTTACAGCTTCCCTTCATTAATACAGGTCATCACGAGCCAGTTCTTTTACAGACCTTGTCCTTTAGATAAAATAATAGATATTTGTGAACTATTTCTTTAGATCATTATTTTTAACTCATTGTTCCTCTTGTTTTTGAAGTTGCATTATAAGGACCCAGTTTATATTGTCGTTTTCCCCTTTGGCTTGTTGATTTGCTTGTTATTGTGGCACTATCTTATCTTCCCAGATGGTCTCTATCTCTCCTATAAGTGCTGGGGAGGTTACAGTTTCCTTCCTCTGTAGGATAATTCCAAAAAGCACTCTCTCTCCACTCTCAGTTATTGGCATTAAGCCCAACAATATTGGAGTACAGGCTTGAAACCAAGACATGAGATAGAAATGGGTACATGTTCCTGTTCGGGACAATTCGAAGAGTAGGACTGTCTGAAAACCTCATTAGAAAATATAACCAGTGGTGGGATGCCTGGGTGGCTCAGTCGGTTGGGCGTCTGCCTTCTGCTTGGGTCATGATCTCAGGGTCCTGGGATCGAGTCCCGCATCGGGCTCCTTGCTCAGCGGGGAGTCTGCTTCTCCCTCTGCCTGCCGCTCCCCCTGCTTGTGCCCCGCCCCACAAATACATAAATAAAATCTTTTTAAAAAAAGAAAAAGAAAAAATATAACCAGTGGTTCAAGCATTGTATTGATGCCATTAGAGGCACTAGTGTTATAGGTAATTCATTAAACTAGACATTTATAATTAAAAAGATCAGATCTCATAGAAGGCCCCAGCCATATCTAGAGAATAAATGGGGTAGAGCAGCTTAATGAGACTTGGAGAGCAAATCAGGCAAATGAAGTTGAAGAGTTAGAATATTGCATTTTGGGTCGATATTAATTGATCAGCCTAATAAAATGTCTGTGAACTTCATAGTTTTTATGGGACAGGATCTGGGTAGTGGCCACTCATTCTAGATCTTTTACTTGATACCACTGTACGTCTCATGCCAACAGTTGTCTTTTCTATCTAGAAAGCAAGTTAATCGTGTTGGTGGGGAAGAGCGATGCTGTAAGCCACAGTTGTGAATTGAACTTTTTTAGTGTTTTTTTGAGTTATTTTTAATACTGCTTTAAGGTAATTTGATCTGTTCTGTCCTGAGAATTTAGTCAGCACCTTGGAGACTCACTCTCTGCTTTACCTCACTCTTTGTTTGTTTCCCTAGGTTACCAAAGTGACCCAGGTAGATGGAAACAGTCCCGTACGGTTTTCCACAGAGACCACTTTCCTAGTGGATAAGTATGAAATCCTGTAATACCAACAAGAGGGAACCAGAAAGGAAATTTTTCAAATTAATAAAGAAGAAGCCAACAGTGGCTGAAGAGTTTTTTCCAAATCTACAAGCCATTGGAGACCCATTTTTTCTGGTACAATGCACGATTCTCTGCGCGCAAGGACCCTCAACTCACCCTCAGTGTTCAAGTGTCACAGAGACATTATTTGGCAAAGAAAGACACAAACACAAAGGGAAAGGCTGCTGATTTCTTTGGCAGATTTTACTGGCCAGCAGGAAAGCACGCTCTCCAGAGAATGCCCCCCAGTTAAACAGCTTCTCTGCCTTTGCCTCATTGTTGCTTCTTTGTTTTAATCCCTAAATATGGTTACATTTCATACTTCGTTTTTTAAGTTTTCTGTGCAAATTTTCTTTTTTTCTTTTCTCTTTTTCTCTGCAAATTTCAATCACTTGTACTCCTTTCCTTTACCTTTAGTTTTTCTCTTTCTGTACCTTCAGTCAAGTGCCGGGGTCTTCCGTATACAGGCGTTGTATCTGTTCGGCACTCCTGGGACCTGGTTGATGTTATCCATCCTCGATCTTTGGACTGTACAGATGAACTGCTTAAGGGGTATGAGGTCTAGAAGTTAACAGATAAGGATGTACTTTGTCCTTTTCCTGTGTCCCCTCATCCCTCCATTCCTTTGCATGTTGTTTTCCTTCAGTTGTGCCCTTCTGGTTTCGAACAGTACTGTGAATCCCACTTGTGCCAGTAGTAAGACCACTGAGAAGCAGCTTTCAGATGGCACAGCCCCCACTTGCAAGATGCCTGAGAGGCGAATGGTTATGTCCAGCGAGGGCTTTCACATCCACAGGTAATCCTGTCTGCTGCTGGTGCTACCCAGGCTTCTCGTTCCCTGCACTTTGGGTACTTCAGCTAAAGCATAAGAGCTCATGGTCGTTGTGGTCCATTCACATGTCCTTGAATTCACCACCTCCTTCTTCCTGGCTCTTCTCTGTGTTCTCAGTCCTTTCCTGTCTTTCCTGTCTCTGAAGTCCTTCCTTTTTGTCCCTTAAGCCCTTTTTGTCGAGTGTCCTCATGCCCCCTCTCATCCACTACTTGTGCAATGGAGGAGGCTACATCAGCCAGCCCAGGGTTGGCTTTCTAACTCAGTGTTGCACTTGGTAGGGTTGTGGGGCTGCTGCTGCTAGGCCGCAGCCGCGGGGAGGTGGGGGGGAGAGGCAGATGTCGACGTGACCTGCTGCACTTCCAGCTGGCTCAAGAGGACCACTCCCCCTTGGGACAACGTCAGGCCTCCCCTGCAAAGAGTGTACTGTCCTCGAGGCAAAGCAGTCACACACAGATGGCCATGGATGGAATTGTTTGCCAAAGAAATTTCTGGCCTTTCCCTTTCCCTTAACTGCATCAGGGAAGAATCCTTATCTCTGGCTTGGGTTCCACATGAGGTTTTTTTTGAGGAAGGGGACTGGGACAAGAAATCTGTCATGTAGTTAAGTAGGCAAGAAATCTTATTAATCCAGTTTTGTTTGAAAGTTGCTTGTCCATATGATTTTTTTAAAGTTGTTTAGGTTCACAACTTTTTTTTTTTTTTTCTGAAATTACTTTTGGGGTAATATTTAAAATGAGAGACGTTTTGTAACCCTGTAAAATACATAGGGAATATAACATTCCAGTGTACACAAAGAAGGAAAATTCTTTAATCAAATAAAGAGTATTATAAAATGAATGTTTATATTAGACTCTTGACTCTCATACTTTGGTGTCTCCTTGCTGATTCGAGATAATGTAACAGGATCTAAGTTTAAAAATTAATGATATGTTTTTTTTAAGAGAAAACAATCTCTATCCGAGAGTACTGTTGCCTTCCCCCACATTACAGGTGCCGTGCCTCCGTGTGTATTCTCTGTCAGTGTGCGCGCGCGTGCACGCACACACACACGTGTACTCCGGTCGGTGGAGCTTTTGAATCTGATGCTACTTAAGGATTTTTGGTCTTAATTTTGTCAGAGGCAGTTGGAGAGTCAGAAACATGGGGCTGTATCTGTAAAGAATAACAGCGATTGGTGGTATCTCAGAGCATTCCCTTCCCCATTAGAGCAACGGCGGGCGGTAAGAAGTAAGTGATGACGGGGTGAAGGATGGGTGCGTGGGGAGTTCTGATAATTCCCTCAGAAAAGGTTTCCTCCCTAGTTTCTTTTTTCTTTTTTTTTTTTTTTAAGATTTTATTTATTTATTTGACAGAGAGACAGCTAGTGAGACAGGGAACACAAGCAGGGGGAGTGGGAGAGGAAGAAGCAGGCTCATAGTGGAGGAGCCTGATGTGGGGCTCGATCCCATAACGCCGGGATCACGCCCTGAGCCGAAGGCAGACGCTTAACCGCTGTGCCACCCAGGCGCCCCCTTAGTTCCTTTTTATTTAACTTAAACAGCTATTGACTGTCGTCAAATTGTTTGGAAGACAAATGACTCTCTGTATTGAATAATGAGTGAGAATGATAAAGTTTTTATCTTCATGGCGAAAGCTAAGAAGATAACCCCTGTTGGGGTTTTTTTTTTCTCCTTAAGAGAAACACAGCGTCTGGTCGGGGCGCTGGAGTGTGGCCTGGCGCTCAGACCGTCACCTAGTCCCGCGGAGCGCACAGCGCCAGGCCCCGCCCCCGCCTGCCGCCGGCCGCCGCCTCAGGTGGGCTTTTTGTTGGCCTCATGAGGGAGACTAACAAAATAATTAGATCTGACTGAGCATTCTGTTTAATGTAGGAGGTTTGTGGTTCCTGCCGTGAATTAATTAATTCCACACAGAGGAGGTAGGGAACACACCTCGTGGTCAGGAATTCCTTTCTAAAAAGATCTGTAATTCATCCACTCACAGTAGTTTCAAACCCCCAGATCTATCAACCCATGCATCTCTGACTCAGGAAGCTTTGCCCTCTAATTAATGTGAAGTTGTTCACGCTGAGTCGTGTCTGAGAGATTTCCAGGCTCAATACAGAGTAGCTTTTTTAAAAAGTTCACATCTGGTCGGGCTCATTGGAGGAAGACAGAAAAACAAAAAGCCCCCATCCTCAAGAAGATGAAAGTCTAACTAGAAGCAATGGCTGTACCTACTTATAAAGCCTTTTCCTCTAAGGTAGACAAGTGTGAACTACAGCTGGTGATATGCAGTGAGGGTGAGAAATAGGTAGGGGTCCTGCTTGTAGGCTGCAGAGGAATCTCTCAAAGCAAAAACTGACTTAACCCCCTTTACTATACATGTCTCATTGCAACCGTTCTCTCCCTCCATTCCCTCTTCTTGCCCCCTTTGGTAAATCTATTTGCAGCTATAGAGCTTTGAAACCCCTAGAGGCCCCACAAGTAATTGGGTGCTGTACATTGCTCTTACCCAAGGTTAGAAAGCCTCCCCACAAGTGTCAGTCTCCCATCTTACCCTCGGCAGTTGGGGGTTTACGGGAGCCAGACCTTTAGGAAGGCTATACCTTTCCAAATTAAGCTGTTGCCCACTCTCGAACACAAGAGATCAAGCGACCAAGCAGTTTGCAGAAGCAGGGGTCACTTCCCACTCCCCCACCCCTTACAGACAGGTTTTTTTGCCTTGCTGTTCATAGGACAGGGGCTAAATGGTTATTGAGGGCTTAGTCCAATTCTGGAAAGCTCCCATAAGCGTACCCTGTGTGATCAGGTTGACAACCAAACGGGCCAGTTGAAAAAGAGGCTTTACAATTTCAAGGCAATGAGGGAGGTGGAAATAGGTTTTGTTTCCCATTCTTTTGCCCAAATCAGTGCTTGTTCTTTTCAGCTCATAGGAAGGTCCTGAGCCTACACGGATGTAGACGAGACCAATCTTCCCCCACTTCCCAAACTGCCCACTCAGCTTCGGTGTCTCTTAGCTTCGGGTCTAAGCGTGGATTGTGCAATTTCTAGGACAAGCTGAGGAGAGCCCTCCTGCTGAAGAAAGGTTTGAACTTCTTCCCAAGTTGGATGCAGGGAGGAGTTACTTGGCGTCATTGCTGTCACCACACCTACACTAATGATGCCTGAGCTCAGGATCCACAGAGGGCCAGAAGGGATAGCTTTAGAAGATGTGACTCTCTGGGGTTCGCTTGCTGTGGTAAGCAGTAATCACCCCCTTCTGGGGCTGGAGGGAGCACAGTTGGAGAGGAGGGACAGGGGTGGGAAGAGGACCTAGGCAAAGGCAGGAGGGATGTGGAAATAGACTCCTGACATTCATAGCCAAGTGCAGAGGGCCTTCAAAAAGCCACTCTTCCTTCCACACCCAGCCTTTGCCCTCTCCCCCCTGCTTCCACTTCGGAAAGTCTGAAGCATGCTTGGAAAGCTGTTTTCTGCTTTCTTCTCTCTTCCTCCCCCTTTCCTGAGCTCCCAGCTGCTCGACCTCTTGCGTAATTGTGAGAGAGCACTGAGTTTTTTGATGGGCTCCAGATGTGCAGCGGGTGGGGGTGGAGGGTGGGGGTGGTAGGTCTGTAGTCCCCCGAGTGCTTTAACTGTGGGAACATAGGAACAGCAGGAGTGAGGACACATTGCACAGAGCCTTTATCATGGGGTCAGCTGGTCCCTGGGTGGGAGGACGGAGAGAAGTTGGGTGCTGTTTCAATCCCCTGCCTCAGCATCAGCTGCCTTGTGGCAGGCTCGATTATTCCCTGAAATTCCTCCTGACCAGGACGGTAAAGAAGATCTGGGAGTCGTGAAACAGTTATGTGAAAAGACTCTGAGGTACCCCAATCAGAGCCCCTTCCCTCAAATGCTAGGTCTTGGCACGGAGGATACCATGGCTTGGGTTTTGTTTCTTTTTCTTTTACCAGAATAGTCTGAAAATTACTGTTGTGATCTGCCTCATGAAAGGTGGCCAGAGTCAAAATACTTTCATGAGCCTCAAACAGTATGAAGAGAGGAAGAATAAGAGGCTTCCTCCCCATCCCCCAAATCCTGAGGCTTCCTGGTACCCCCATGCCTGGCTGGAGCCTTGCTTGTTTGACCTCTCTTAGCCACAGCTGGTAACTGCAAAGTGTCTTTCCCCTCCCCCCTCTTGTCCACTGCCTGGCTCCAGTCAGCCCCAGCCTCCAGCCGTGGGGGGCCCCCCTGCTAATGCTGGCCCTGTCAATGAGTGACCAAAGATTGCTACAGTTCAGCCTCCTGCTGTTCCAGGGTTAGGGAAAGAGAGCACAAACTAAAGCCACTGACTCAGAACAAGATATGTTCATCCCAAAGAAGGCAAATCGGTTTCTCTCTGCCCCAGCTGGAAGCCCTCAGGGATCCCTCTAGGACAGGTTAAAGAGGTCCAGCCTGGCTGAGGTCAGCTCCCTAGGGCCTCCCCTGTCAGTCTCCTGGGGCAAGAGCTGGCTTTGCAAGGTAAGGATCCACTGTCCGCGTTGGATTTCGGGGTGGGGTTGAGATGAAGAAAGACTTTACCCAGGCTCAGTTTCTAGACTCCTCTTAGGTTTTTAGTCCCTCCTTTTCTTCATTAACCCCCTACTCCTACAGAGATCCAAACTGCTCTAGGATGGTGTGCTCAATTGTCTTGTCTGTAGCTCGCAGGTGGTGGGAGGGCGGAGCTACCTGGATGGGGGCGAGATGATGATTCAGTTCAGGTTTCTGTGCTTTACACTTTGCCTGGCACTTTATGCCCCTTCTACCTCTCCTTAGAAAAGTCTGTGAAGCCTGATATGCAGGGTTATCAACCCTGTTTACAGCTCTTCATGGTAGGGCTTGGAATTGGCTGAGGAGGAGGAGGGGTGATGGGGTAAACCTGGGTCCCTTCAGCAGATATTTTCTGGAGGGCTCTGTGACCAAGAGATTCACTGGGAGCCACGGAGGACTCAGGCACCTCAGGTTTTAAAAGAGCGGGCGGGGGGAGAGAGTGAGAAATTATCAAAAACACCCTTTCAGAAGAGCCTTAAGGCCTAGGGGTGGAGGGTGGTCTAGGGGAGTCCGGAGGGGAGGGGAGGAGGGGAGGGGGGTGTGCGTGTGTTGATGGTAGCGGAGAGCCCAGCTGCAGAGAGGAACAAAGCGGGCGCTGTGCAGTCGGGGTGGGGGTGGGGGGGAGGTGCTGCTATGGGAAAGGGTGGGTGGGGGGACCTTGGGCTCCAGCTTCACAAGGGCGTCTTCTCTGGCTGGCCTGGCAGGACAGGACGGGGGACGGGGGCGGGGACTGGGGGGCGGGACCTTCTCGCTCTCCTCCCACTCAGCGGGCTCCCAGGGAAAAGCAACAGTGTCCTCCAGAGCCTGAGGCCGCGGCGGCCGAGCGGGGCGAAGGAACCGGTGACCCACTCTCTCCGCGCGAGGTAAGGACGCTCTCTCCCACTAGGTCCGTGGGTCTTGCTGGCTGCGCGGCTGGGACTGGATAAGGGGAAGTCCCAGGGCCTGGCGGGAGCCCTCAGATCAGCTCTGGGCTGGGGGGCCCAGAAGAAACCGTGGGGGAGGTGGGGGCGCCCCAGGTGAGTGCAGTGGGGTGGGGGGCGGCCGGGGCTTTATGGGGGACCGGCTCCGCTGCTTTTCTGCCAGCTGCTTGCTGTTGCCCTCCCGAGCCTCTGTCCGCGCAGCCGCCAGAGGGGGCCCTCGCGCTCCTCCCCGGGAGGGACGCCGGTCCTTGCCCCATCCAGACTCTCCCGCGGGCCCCCAGACGGACTGCCGGGCGGACACTTGCGGGGGCTCGGCCGCCCGCGCCGCACTCCTCCCACTCTCCGGCCGAACGCAGGACTGAGAGCCCTGCCCTGGGCGAGGGGGCTTCCCCGCGCCATCTCCGCTCCTGTCCCCGGCCAGGCCGCCTGGATGGACGAGGAGTGTGTGCGGAGTCCAGCCCGGAGGCAGTGGGAATCCGGGAGGGACTCTGGAGTGTGTTCAGGAGATGGGAGGCGCGTCAGGGGCCTCCCGAGCCCTCCTCCGAGGCCCCGCGTGTTTAGGGGTCCGGGAGGCCGGATGGGGCACCCTTAGAGGAGTGAGTCCCAGGCTCTTGCCACGCCCGCCGGGTCTGGATTCGTATCCCTAACGGAGTTCCCCGAGGCGGGGGCTGAGCCAGCCATCCGGGTTCCTCCGGGATGGGGAAGTGCGGGCGGGCGGGGGCGGTGGGGCCTGGGAGGGGCCGCTGGGCGCGGGGTTGCCGAGGCGCCCGCGGACGCTTCCGCCGGGGCTGGGGCGAGCGGGGGCCTGGCCGGGTGACCGCGCGGCCCGGCGGGGGACCCAGGGAGCGAGGGCGGGGCTGCATTCTGGGCCCGTTAGCTCAGCCGTCCCGGAGGCTCCCGGGCTGACTCATCGGACCGCTCGCACACAAACACAAGCTCCCCACCACGTCAGGCATCCCACGCAGCAGACACGCACCGCGCCCCAGCCCGCGTCACCCACGCGCCCGCCCGGCGCGGTGCAGCCCGAGTCTCGGCCGCCGTCGCACGTGGGGCAGCCTTCCGCACGCCTGGACCCGCGGTCCGCACGCGCTGCGCTCGCTGCACTCCTGGACCCGCCGTTCACCCGCGCGGCCCGCCGCGCTCACGCGGTTCCCGCCCGCACAGCCCGCCGCTGACAACCGCAGCCCTGCGCTCACACTCGCATCTCCCGTGCACCCTCGGCCCCCCTTCCCGCAGCGGCCCCGCGGGGAGCGGGCGGTGTCGCTGCGGCCGCCCCTTTCCCGGGCTGCGCAAACAAGCGGCTCCTTCTCCCTGCCCGGCCAAAGAAAGGCCGCTTGTCCGGCGTCCGCGGCGGGCGGGGCGGCCCAACACTGCGGCCTTGTCCCACCTGGGGGCCCCGGGCAGCATAGGCCCAGGGCCAGCGAGGAGCCGCGCCCTGGCGGCAGTCCCACCCCGCCCGCAACCTCGGAGAGGGGCGCTTTCCAGCTCCCCCATGAGAACCAGAGCCCCACTCTGCACTCCCGCCTCTCGCCGGCTCTGCCCCTCGAGCCTCCGCCGCCTACCTGCGGTCCTGTCCTAACTTCTGGGCCGCGGCCTGCCCTCAGTCTCCCCTTTTCTTCCTTTGCCCTGGCTCCCCGCCCCTCGGTTTCCCCCCTCCATTTCCCTCTGAGCCTTCTAGGGCTGCCCCTGGCTGTCGTCCCCTTTACTCGACGACCTCTCTGTCCTCAGTCTCCCCAACTTCTTGTCCCCAGGCCCTCCACCTCGCTGTCCCTCCGTCTCCTCCCAGCTCTGCGTCCCCGGGACTGTTTCCCCGTCTTCTTCCCCTCCTGTCCATCTCCCCAGCTCTCATTTTCCCTCATCCCTCCGTCTCCGTCTTTCATCCCACCCCGGCATCCCTGCGTCTCCCCTTCCCCACCCGGCCCCGCCGCTGACCCCTCATTCCCCCCCTTCTCAAGTTCTCTCCGCCCTGGCCTTTCCACACCCCTCCCCGGCCCCCGCCCTCCGGGCTCCCAGCCTCAGTTTCCTTCCCGTCCCGACTCCTTCCCCTGCCGGCGGCCCTTCCTCGAGGGCGGATGTGCGTCGAGAAAGCGAAGGCGGCGGCGGGCGGAGAGGGTCTCAGCTCGGCCCCGCAGGCCTCGGCCGGCGGCCATGCGACGCCCTGGGCGAGGCCTCGGCTGGCCCCCCCGGCCACAGGTGAGGGCTGGAGCGGCCCGCGGGACCCCGGGGAGCGCCGGAGCAGGGCGCGGCGGAGGGCCGGGCTGGCGCTGGGGGGACTCGCCTGGGACCTTTGGCCGGGGGCCCGGTTTGGAGCCTGGACTTCCTCCAGTGCCTGTTGGTTGCAGCCCTTGTCGGCCCTCCCCGGGCCTCCCTTCACCCTAATTCGGTGCCAAGACCCCCAAGCGGTGACTCTGGACACCCACTCGGCGTAGAGGGCTGGGGACGGGCTGATCCCGCGTGGCCTGGATGCCCGCGCGTCCCCGCTGGGCGAGGGGGCCGGAGGGGCCTGGCCTGAGCGGGGTCACCCGCGGGAGCCGCAGCCTCGCCCACCACGGGGTCCCCTCCCGGCTCCCAGGCCTCTGCCGCGCTGCGCCCCAGGAGGTGCGCGAGGGCTACGGAGAGCGGAGGCTGAGCGCGGCGCCCCCTCGCCTCCCTCCTTCCCGGGAGCCGGCCCCGCACCGCAGGGGCCTTTTTTTGGCAGCGGGACCGGGCGGGGCGCTGGGAGTGGGTAATTACTGCCTGGGGTAGTGGGTAGCCGTGTCCACGGAAGCGGGTTGGCGGGGGAGGGCGCCCCGGCGCAGCGCCGCTTGGCCACCCGGGCCCGGGGAGGGGTCCGAGGAGCGCGCGCCCCCAGGCGGCCGCGGGGCAGCCCCTTAGTCGAAGCGCCGCCTGAGGGCCGCGGGGACGCGTCGGTCTCGTGTGGCTTCCACTTCCCCCGGGTTAGGTTTCTGAGCTGGGGCCACAGCCTCGAACCTGCTGATTGCTACCTCTTCTCTTTCTTCTCTTCTCGGTCTCTGCCCACACCTCCCTCCTCATCTCCCCTGTCCTTTCACGTTCTCCTCTCCTCACTCTTGCTCCCCATCAGCCTTTTTTCCTTTACAATCTTTACCTGCACTTGAAGTTCTTCGGTGTAAATAAACGAACGCGCCCAAAATCGGCCTAACGGGGATGGTGACGAATTTGACGGATAAAGGTGAAGCGACTGAATCGTTCTCATCTTGACGCGCATACTAACCACTGGCAGGTTTATGGTGCTTTGCGCGTCACAGAGTGTCATTTACTGTGATACCTGACTCTCCAGTCTTTTTTAAAAAACCGTTTTGTCGGGGCACCTGGGTGGCTCAGTGGGTGAGCCGTCTGCCTTCCGCTGGGGTTGTGATCCGGAGTTGGGCTCCCTGCTTGGCGGGGGGGTCTGCTTCTCCCTCTGCCCCCCCCCCCACTCATGCTCTCTTTCGCTTGCATGCTCTCTCTCAAATAAATACAATCTTTAAAAAAAAAAGTTTTATTGAGAATAACATATATATCATAAAATTCACTTAATTGAAGTACGTGTTCACTGATTTTAGAGTATATTTACAGAGCCGTGCCACCGCCACCACAGTTTCGTTTTAGAACAATTCCATCACCCCCAAAAGAAACCTTGTGCCCATTTATAGTCACTCTCCATCCTACCCTTAGCCACGGGCAAGCACTAATCCAGACAATCTTTTGTGAAAAAGTCATTATTCCACTTTTATAGGGAATGACTTGACACTCAGAGAATTTGAGTAACTTGTCCAAGATCTCACAGCTAATAAATAATAAAGTCAGGGTGAGAATTTAAGGCCCTTGCCTCCCAGTCTAAAAGCTCTTTCCACTAAACGATGATGCCTTTCCTTCACCGTTATTGTTTTATTTTCTTACTCCCTCTTTTGTGTAAACTCCCCATTCCCAGCCCACTGTCTCACCTCTCTTCCCTCGGAGAAGGCTGCGGGATTTCCCTGAGTGGAAGGAAACAGTATTGCCGGCTCTGACCCTGGAAATTCTTCCTCATGGCCAGACCTCCTGGGGAGGTGCCAGGCCAGCTTGGAGCTTGGTGTAGGTTAACGGCCTGTCCCTTCCCTCTTCCCAGGCAGAGTTGGGGTGGGCCCCAGGCCCTATTCCGGTTTCTCTTCCGCCAGCTTGGGTGGACACAGTGACGGACGTGATGCCGTCCAGGTCCGGAAGGGTGGAAGCTGGGAGAGTAAAATTAGTAACTCTCTATGGCTGAGGCCCTTGGGCCCCACTGCCAGGGTTAGACACTCCTTGGAATGCTGGCTTCTGCCCCCACTTCCTCTCCAAGTCACCCAGCCCTGTGGCCCTGTTCGAGGGCAGGAAGAGAAAGCAGAGGGAAACCCTGCCTTCCCAGGTCTCCCTCCTACCTTGAGCCACACTTTCTTGGCTGTCCCCAGCCCCATGTCAGCAGCAAATGGGAAGCTTCTCACCTTAGCAAGATGGTCAAGGGATGGGCATGCAGGCACATGTTAGTTCCCAAAGGTCCCTCGCATTTCTCAGGTACCAAAACTGTGAGCCAGGGAGAACGGGATGGGTGGGAAGAGTTCAAGTTCTGGCTCTGGGATCTACTTTACCCTTAGTTCTGAAGCCCTAAGCTTCCTACAATACCAGATCAGATAAAGAACCCTAGAAAGCTGTATTCCTGTTATTAGTCACCACTGAGGGATTTTTCCCGATTGTCCGGGGGTGAGACTGCTTTCTGGGGAAGAGAGGGTGTAGGAGTTGAGACATATAGAAAGCAGGAATGGTTGAGTTTTTCCCGTGGTGTCTCCTTTAAGCAGACACCCTGTTGAGACCCCTGGGGAAAAGAGACAAAGGGAGAGGTGGAGAGGGGAAGGGTGCAGGAGGGCGCTTCTCCTCAGCCCTGCCACCCACCTGGGCGGGGGGTGTCTCTGGCTACCAGTGTCCCTGAGGGAGTTCCTCAGACCCCCGGCTTCCCTCACGGAGGCAGATTTTCCCCACACTACATCTGGCTCCAGGTGTCTGGGGGTCCTCTGCCTCCGAAGCCTGGCTCCTGGGTGTTGGAGGCAAGAAAGCCTAGAAGTGCAGGCTGGGCCTCTAGGGGTCCTTGGGCTTATGGTGGCAGGGGTCAGGGCGGGTGTGCACGGTGTCTGTGTGTGGCCGTAGACAAGGCACTGCCTTCCCCCCCCAGAAGCTCCTGAGCTGCCTCCACTTTCTCTTCTGCATGAGCCTGCTGGGAATGAGGGTGACTGGTACCGCCCCCCCACCCTGAGAGCCTGGCCACAGAGCCTACTCCTTTCCCTTTCTTCCCCTGGCCTCCCCACCAACACCTGCCTTCTGCTGTGCCCCCAGGCCCTCTGGAACCCCAGGACCATGGACGCTCTCAATAGGAACCAGGTCGGCGCGGGATGCAAGACCCAAGCAATGGTAAAGGTGAGTGGGGTCAAGGCCAAGGGGCAAGAGGGCTGTCGGAGAGGGTGGGTTTGGCTCCTCTCCCCACCCGTGGCCCCAGCCCTGGGATGAGAGCAGCAGCTCCTGTCTGCCCTTCCCCAGGTCCCAAGCCTATTAACAGCTAAGTCTTTATCTGAATCAGGTTAATTGGTTCACCCAGAATATACCCTTTGGAAGTCAGGAAGCGGTTTACAGATTGACCCTGGGCTGTGTCCCTCTCCTCGATCTGGGATCCTGTCCTCCATTGTGATTTAGTTTCACGGAGGCAAGCCATGGCCAAGGGGATGGCCACGGACAAGTCTGCAGGACAAGTCTGCACCGGCCCTCCTCTGCAGCACCCCCTTCTGTCCCCAGCGCCCGCCTGCTCCCCTCGCTTTCTCCTTGTTTCTGTCTTCATAGACAAAGGGGCAGTTAAGCCAAGACTTGAGATAAATCCAGGGGGACGAGTTAGTGCCCTAGATTCAGATCTCATTACAATTTAGTGTAATACTGCTCCGTGCAAGGTTTTGTGCTGAGCCTTTCGACACCCTCAGAGCCCTTTGGAGAGGGCAAGCGCTGGAGAGGGTGCCGGTGTGACTGGGACGCGAGTGCTCAGGTTCTGGCCTGGAGGCTCTCACCATGCTCATCCCCCACCCCCACTACCTGCAGAAAGGGCCCTTGGACCTGATCGAGACAGGCAAAGGGCTGAAGGTGCAGACGGACAAACCGCATCTGGTGAGCCTGGGCAGTGGGCGGCTCAGCACGGCCATCACCCTTCTGCCTCTGGAGGAAGGTAGGTCCTGGGGGGCCCCCTGCCATCCCTCCGTCCTTACAGACATTCCTGCCCCGGATTCCAGGCACATGGTGGGGCCCTTCTGCCCTTTGTCCGCCACGTTCGCCTCCCCCAGATGTGGGGCCGTGCCACCCCACTCCACCAGCTTGCTTGCCTTGTCTCGGCCTCCCTGGACTGCCTGGCCCTCTTCGGTAGATAATCTAGCTCCGTTACTGGGATTAAAGATCAGTTTAGAAACAAGGAGGAGAGCACGGAAACAGGAGAGCCCACTGCTCTTAGCAACCAGTGTGGCCAAGAAGAAAGGGGCCCCACTGCCGGGCGATGCCTAGCATGGGAGCAGGGACCTGTGGAGCTTGGAGGGACGGAGGGACGGGAGTAGGGGAGGCCTCCCAAGATAAGGCCCTGGCACGGCCCCCCTCCTGCTCGCTTCTGCCTGGCCTCGCTTCTCCCCTGGCTGCACTTGTTGCCCTGGCGATTCCACATTCCCCACATTCTCCAAATACCAGTCCCGGGGGCTCTGCCAGGGGGAGCTGTGCGAGCTGCAGCACGGAGGGGAGCGAGGGAGGGCGAGGGTTGCAGGTGCAGAAGGTGGGGGGAGAGAAGAAGGAGAGATGGCAGATTTGGAGGAACAGAGTGGGGAGCGGGATGGAGGAAGAGGACTTGGGGACAAGGAGCTGGAGGTACTAAAGGAAGGTCTGCAGAAAAGAAGTGCCCCTTCTCTGCCTGAGCAGCCTGGACCCTCTGTGCCCTCTGGGTCTCCCCATCTGTGAGCCAGAGTTTTCTCTGCCTGCCCCGAGCTTCTACCACGGACTATCTCCACCAGGCTCGGGGACCCAAAAGGGGCGGCCAGTGGTAGGCAGCGATCCTTCGTGAAGGAGGAGGTGGACTTCCATTTCCTTTGCCGTCCTCCCTGCCCTGCCGCCTCAGCCTCTGACTCAGTTTGCCTTCTGTCTTCAGGGAAGACAGTGATTGGCTCGGCGGCCAGGGACATCTCACTGCAGGGTCCGGGCCTGGCTCCAGAGCACTGTTACATCGAGAACGTGCGGGGCACCCTCACTCTCTACCCTTGTGGCAACGTCTGCAGTATCGATGGGCTCCCTGTCCGGCAACCCACCCGGCTCACTCAGGGTAAGGTTTGCCACCCTTCAGCCAGAGGCGTGGGTCTCTGTTTAAAAGCCTAGGCTAGGGGCGGGGGAAGCCTGCTGCCGCGGTTGCCATGGTAACCGCCTGCCGGCCACAGAGCCGATGGGGTGCTAAGCTGCCTCTGGATGTGCCTCAGGAACATCCCAGACTCCTTTAGCATCCAGATGTGTCTTCAACCTGCTTCTCTGGTCACCTCCCCGGTGGGGGCGGGGGGGGAGGTTCTGATGACCGCATTCAAAGGGCAGGGGGAACGGTGGGGTGGCCATTAGTGATGGTTAAGGGGACGGCGGCGGAAGCAACAGTGAGGACAACTGTAGCTGGCGTGTTGTTTCAGGGTGCCAAGAGGGAGTCGCTGTGAAAAGACGCAGGGGTGGGGAGGGAGGCCGGTACCCCCTGATGGGGCCGGAGCAGAGGGGAGATCTGAGGACATGCTTCCTCCTGTTAAAATACCGTCCACAGTAGCTTTGGGGTCATGAATATGGTTACCATCCTGTTCCCCAAAGCAACAGGCCCTTCTGTTGTGTCAGGTGGCTCTGAAAACCGGGCCCCTAGTTCCTATGGTGACCGGGCAGTTCAGTGGTCGGCCCGGGCGGCACTTTGACAGACCAGGTGCGTCTGCCCTGGGCATCCATTTATACAATGAATCGTCACATCAAGGGAGTGAGGAAAGCAGACTTGGGGTGGGGGGTAGGGATGGCATGACGCAAGGATGGGAGCTGTAGGCCAAGCCTGGCTCTGAGCAGGAGGACTGATGTCCTGCCATTGTTTTCTGGAGACCCTTGCCTCTTAAAGGCTGGAAACTCCTTGGCAGTGGAAATCCCAGTCATTCCTGTTTCCCTCTGTCCTTCTGTTCACATCCCTTAGGCTCTCCTTAGATGCTATGCCCTTCCCAGCTGACCCAGGAGACCCAACCTTGCCCTACTCCTTTCTTCCTGCCCTTGGGAGTGTGAGGGGGACACCTGGCTTCAGGGACACAGGTCCGCCAGCGGCAGAAGCAGGCAGGCCTTGGCCTCTTCTGGGGCTTCGAGTTCTCTGACTCCAGATGAGAGGCGGAACCCCCATAAACTGGGGCTTTGGCTGTGATGCCGTCTGGTTCCTGACAGCCCTGTTCAACCTCCAAGAGAACATCTTCCCCAAGATTTGGGTGTGTGGAGGCTCGCTAGTAGAGTAGCAAGGAGAGGGAGGGGCAGAGTTCAAAGAAGGCTAGAGAAGGAGCCCAGCCCTGCCTCGCCAGCCCCAGATCCCTCGCGTTGTGTGCTGTGAGCAGGGTGGAGGGACGGGTGCTCTCTATGGCCGCCTTGCTCATCTTCCCAGAGCATCACTAGCTCCCTGAGAAGAGGGCGGGCCTGGGTCAAGATGGGAATTCTTAGGCATTTCCTGTGGCCCCAGTGACCCCTAACTCTTCCCCAGCCAAGGGCCCACCCTGCCAAATATGTACCTCCCACTCTCTTCTGACCCTAAACCCCCTTCCCTTTGGCTCCCTCCCACTCCCATAGCCTCCTTGTCTGGGCTTGCCTGTCTCAGGAGCTTGGCAGCCTGGGGAGGGGTAGGCAGAGGCACAAAGGAACGGGTGTTCTTCTCCCTAGCACTCCCCCTCCCCTGGGCTCCCGGGAGCTGAGGCTTTCCTTGTCTCATCTCTGGAGCACGGCACCAAGCCCAGCCCTGCCTGGCCCCACTCCGGACATTCTTGGGAGTGCGTTTCCCTGGAAACTGGGTGGCTCGGGGGTGCATGTGCTATCTCTGTGTGTCTGTGTAACTGGAGTGTGTTTATATCTCTCCGGATGTGTTTGTGACTCTGGGCTTGTGTATCGCTGTTTGTGTCTTTCCTCGTGTTTATGGACCAGCATGTTCACGTGGGGGATGGGGGTGCACGGAGGACTGACGGTGCCAGATTGTCCATGTGCGCAGTCCCGGGTGGATCTGAGAACTCGCCACGTGCCTATCTGTGGGCACAGGTACAAGAGAATCGTGTTCCCTGTCTTGTTCCCCTGACCCAGCCTTAGAGGAGGACCTCCTTTTTGAAAACAGAGGGCTACCCTACAGAGAACAAGGAGCCCGTTCTGGCTGGGCCGGGCCGTCCATAGATGCAACACGCTGGGCACTGCGCCCAGCCAGAGGCAACTTGGACAGGCGCATGTCATGAGGAGTAGAGATGGCAGTGACAGGCTCTTCCAGGAGGACCGCGCCTGGGCCGGGGGTGGGGGTGGGGGGCAGGCAGAAAGCAGATGCCAGCCTTTAGCTTTTGCTAAAGCTGTGGACACGGCAGCGTGCCATGAGGGAGCCGAGGGCGAGCCCGATTCCACCTCCATAGCCCGGTGTCCTGGCACATCTCACGCTGCCCTCTTCTCTACGGAGCAAGAGGTGGAGCTGGGAATGTGACCAAGGAAGTAAGAAGGAATCTCAATCGAGCCGAGGCTGCCCCACCCTGGGACCACAGCACCAGACCACATGAAAGCTCCGGGAGGGGACGGACCAGGGGAGGACCCAGAAAGCCACACAGCTCAGGGCCCAGGCTGTCTAGACAGTAGGTCCCCATCCACTCCCAGCATTTGCTGCCAGCCCAGTCTCCACGTCTCCTTCACTCTCTGAGCCCCTCATTGGTTGGTAGGGGCTTGTGTGAAGGCCAGAAGAGGGGGGCTCCCTGGAATGTGGCCGGGAAGCTGGGATTCCTGGGTAATCCAGCTGTCTCCCTCTGGGATCCAGGACACTGAGCCTCTTCCTTGCCCGCCCAATTATCAGTTGTTCCTTCTGTAAAATGGGAGTGAAGCTTCCAGCTGTCCTCTGGTATAAGATAAAGATCAAAAGAAGGAGAGAAAAAGCAAAGGCTCCTAGCTGCTCCCTTCTTTGTGCCTGCCTCCTGCCCTATTTCTCACTGGCGGGCATCCTCCGTGTCTGTCTGGGTCTGTCCAGCTGGCTGTCACAGTTTCCAGACCGATGAATCATTCTTCCTGAGGAGATTTTTTTTTTTTAAGCTTCCCCCTAGTTTGCATTTAACCCTAAATGGTTCTTCCATTTTCCTTCAGAAGGGGAGTGAGGTACAAGTGTGCGTGTGAGAGCGTGTGTGGAGTATGGCAGTGTGGGTAGGTGTTTAGCAAGGGTGGAGAAATCCTTTCTTTCTCTAAGGAGGTTGGCTTTTGATTTCAGAGTCTCTCCAGGGACTGAGTGGAAGGATGTCTGTGCCTGAATGAGTGTGTAACTAAGAGGGGTATTATGTGGGTGAGAATAAGCATGTGTGAGAGACAGGGTGTGTTCAGCCAGGGTGTTCGTGTGACTCAGTGTGCACGGCCAAGGTGGTGGCTGTGTGACTGGGGAAGTGTTGGTGTGTACCAGAGAGCGTGTGTGGGGCCTGTGAGCTCTGAGCAGATAGAATGCGTCTGAGAGAACACAGTGTGTCCCTTAAGGTTCTGGTGTCCAGAGGGTAGGTCTCTTCTGGAACAAGAGGAACTGTCTGGGGCCTGGGCTGGGTGGTAGGTACTCGCCTGGCCCAGAAGCCCAGCTGGCCCCTGGGGGCTCCAGAGACGGGTAGCACTGTGTGTTGCAGATGGGAAGGTGCCTCAGTGGGGCGGGAGAGGTCTGCACGAGGCCAGTGAGGCACAACTGGCCCTGGTGGTTGGGAGGAGGTGGGGTTGGCTTCCGGAGCCCCAGGGGAGTGGGCCGGCTTGGAAGGGGCGGTGCCTTGGTCCAGCCTGGGTGGTGGGGGAGCTGAGCTGAGCGGCTGGAGGTGTGGGGGAGCAGGGTGGTGTTTAGGATGGAGACCCGAGCTGGGCTCAGTGCTCCTCACATTACACAGAGTACCACCTAGACCTGAACTCCCAGCCCAGGAGTGACCTTGTCACAGTGGCACAGGGAGGGCTGGAACTGGACCTAGTGACCCAGCTGGAGCCCTGGGAGCCATGGAATGTCAGAGCTTAACCTTTGCTGTCAACGGGGACAACCTCCTCATTCTGTAGATAAGGGATCTGAGGCCAGAGGGTGTGACTGGCCCAAGGTGACCAGCCAGCCGGTTCGGGGCTGGCCCCTTCCCGGGCCTCGTGGGAGGCCAGCCACAGAGGGCTCTCAGTGAGACCCTGCTTCTCCTCTCTCCTGCCTCCCGACACCCTCTGGCCTCTACTTACCTCTTACCTTTCCTTCCATCGCCTCCCCCGCACCTTTCCTCCGGGTCTCGCTTCTCCTCCTGCGCCCCCGACTCGGAGTCCCCGGTCCGCCCGCATCCTCCCGCCCCGCCCTCTCCATCCCGCTCCCCTCTCCTCTCCTCCATCACTTCCTCTTCCCCTCCTCCTCTCCTTTGTCCCTCCCTCCCTGGCTCCCTTCCCCCCGCCGGTGGCCGGCCCGCCCCTCCCCGGGCCCTGGCGGCTGCTGGCTGCCTGGCGGCTAGCTGCTCCGAGCCCGGAGCCCGCGGCGCGGGAGGTCGGCCCGCCCCCTCGCCGGCCCGGGGCGGGCGGGGAGCCTGCGGGGCCCGAGCGAGCGGGGGCCGGCGCTGCGGAGGTCCGGGCTCGGCGGTGAGTCCCCCGCCCGGCCGGCCGCCGCTCCCGGGCAGCGGGCGCCGAGGGGCTGGGGCGGGGGGCTGGGAGGGGCGTCTGGGGGGTGCGGTGGGGGGTGGGGGCTCGACCGCGGGGGGTAGGGGGGGAGCTGGGGGCTGTGAGACTCGGTGGTGTGCGTGCCCTGAACACGTGTGAGTGGGAGGTCGGGGCGCGGGGCCACTCCTCGGCCGGCCAGACCTCATCTTCCCCCCGCGCTCGGAAGTCCCCTCCGTGGACCCGCCTCCGGAAGGGGTTGAGGGGTGCTGATGAGGAGGGGGGAAGCCCGTGCTGGGTTGGAGAGGGGTCTCTGATGGAAGGGCGGGGGCCCTTCCTCGCATCTTGCCCTCACCGCGGCCTCCCTTTGGCCAGTCCATTCTGTTTGTGTGGCCCCTGAGCAGGGACTGTCCGGCGGCGAGCGTGGGAGCAGGTACGCCTCTGTGTGTTTCTAGGAGCGGGTGTGTGTGTGTGAGCTTGCAGGAGAGTGTGTTTGTGTGCGGTGTTTCCCCTCTGTGTCTCTCAGAGATAGGATCCGCCCTCTCCTTTGCCCTGTTTTTCCCCTCCAGATGTGCTTCTCCACCCACCTGCTCGCACACAGCTGGGCCCTGGGCCCCTTTGGGGATGGGGGGCACGGACCACAACTTTGCCTGGACGAGAAGAGGTTTTGGATTTTCTGAGTGGGCTGACCTATGGAGGTGTGGGGCAGGACTGGACCGAGAGGAGGTTTCCTCCCAGAAATAGGGTAGCCAGGCCCTTGGGGGAGTAGGGACCGGAGTTGGGGCAATGCCTGGGGCCCCTGAGTGCAAATAGAAAGTTAATTTGGGCAGGACTGAGCTGCTCCGAGTCCTGTTGCCCTCCTGCCCGCTCTATTAATACAGACCCAGCTCTGCTGCCCGGCATCACCTATTTATAGCCCAGAGGCAGCAAGGCCACACCCCCCTGTGGAGGAGGCTGAGGGGCAGAAGAGGGGGCGGGGAGCTCTCAGCTCTAGAAGCCAGGGCTGAGGGTCCTTGGGTGGGCCTGGCACGATGGGCTGGAATCCACTCAGACTCCCCACCTCCGACCCAGACTGGGCTGTGTGATCAGGCTCCCCCCGACCCCCATCAATCTAGAATTGAGTGGGTCTGTCTAGACCCTGCGAACTCATCATTAATTAGCTTGTTAAAGGGCTGAAAGGAGGGGGAGGGGCCAGCAGGGCTCTTTCTGAAACAGCTGTGGTTGTAATTAGGTGGAAGTGTGGTTGGCTATTATTTATTCCGGTTATGATTACTCTGGGATCAGCTCCTCTGATTGGCGGCTTGGCGGGGAAGGCTCACCTCTCTCCTAACCACCCATCAGTCTTTAGAATTGTTGGTGCCCGTCCACTGGGGAGGGCCTCTGGGTGTGGCTTTGTCCACCCTGGTTATCTGCTATGGGCTGCTCGGTTCGTTAGCCCCTTCCCCGCCAGCCACGGCGACGCCTAAGGTCCCAGCAACGGGCTCCTGAGCTGCTCAGTGGGGGGCCTGCCACGGTATCCACGTGGCCTGGATGCCCCTTGCCCTTGTGGCTTGCCTGAGCTGAACTGTCTCAGCGTCCAGGAATGTAGACTTCCCTGCCAGTCTGAGCTTAGACTGGCATGAAGCTTAGGGGTGCCAAGTGGTACCAGATTGGGTCAATGGGCTGGGGGCAGGGTCGTGGACAAATTGGGAGGGTGGTTCTAGGGCGCACCAGTGCTCCGGCGTCTGAGGCACGGCAGGCGTGTAGTGTGGCCAGGCGGGGCAGTGCTGTGAGCCGGGCTCAGGCGCACGTGGGCACTCCTGCGGCTCTGCACACTCCTGGTGCCCCTGGCTACATTTCTGGCTCCCACATACCCTGCCCTCTCCATGTAGTCATGCTTACTGGGCAGGACTGGGCTTGCGCCTACTGCCTGGGAATGTGCTTGGCTGAGTAGGGCCCATTGGCCCTAGGCTTGGCTGGATTCCAGAGAAGACCAAGGAGCAGGAGGATGTCAGGCCAGAGGGTGCTTTGTCAGAAAAGGGTGATGGCTCTCCCTAGGCCACACAATGATAAGGAGGATGATAAGGAGCCGGAGCCAGGAAGCAAAATCTGATTCCTCCGGGGGCATCTAACTGATTCCTGGTTTCCCCCTGTCCCCTCTCTCAGAGCTTTTTTTGATCCTGGAAATTGCTGCCTCTCAAACTGACTTTTCCACCCAGGGGGCAGATAGATGGATCATTGGTACGGGTTGAAGGGACATGGGTGTCCGTGTTCTCTGAAGAACCTCCCTTCACAGGAAGCCCTCACATACGTCGTCTTATTCCCTCTGCAAGGTCCGTGGTATTGTCCTCATTTCTCTCCTGAGAGAACTGAGCTCAGAGGGGAAGTGATCGCACCTGGAGATCTCACCACTAGTAACAAGAGTCGGGACGGGGAGTCGGGTCTTGGGACTCACAAACCAGTGCTCTTTCCACGCTGCCCTGTCTCAAGCGCAGGCAGCGTCAGGCGGGGTCCGCGTAGACACTGAGTGCGGGGTGGGGGGTGCAGGGCTCTTTGGAGCCCGCTAGCGCTTTGGGGTGAGGGCTGCCTCAGTGGCACCTGCCCTTCTCAGCGTTCGCTTTCTCCGTAGGCTGTATGTTGTGCCTGGGCCAGTCCACCTTCCTCCGCTTTAACCACCCCGCCGAAGCCAAGTGGATGAAGAGCATGATCCCGGCAGGAGGCCGGGCCCCAGGGCCCCCCTACAGTCCTGGCTCAGGTAGATGCCCAGCTGGGGCCGGGGGTTGGGTTGGTGGTCCTCCTGGACAGTCCTCCTCCCTGCCCATCCCAGCCATGCTTGCCATGTCAGGGCAGGACAATACCCATGGTCTGGGCTTGCTGCCACCTGCCATTGGGCCACTGGTGGAGAATGCCAGGCAGTCTGGCTCCTGGGAGAGTTCCAAGAAGTGCTGCTTGGCTGGAATTGGGGAATCATGTGCCCAAGGGACAGAGAGGGCTCTGCCAGCCCCACTGCCCTGGAAGATGCCACCCCAGTGTCTGGGACCCTAACCACTAGGTGCCTCTTGTGTCACCTCCAGCAAACCTTACCCTTGATGGTGGCCTAAGGGGGCAGAAGGAAGCCTTAGGTTGAACCCCTGCAGGCGCTGGTGAGTCCCACCTGCTGGTGATTAGGTCCTCGGGCCCTGCCCCTCCCCCCAGACCATGCCCGCCGATTCCGCAGCGGAACAGCTGCAGTTTGTGTGTGAATTGTTGAACCCCAGAGGAGAGTTGGTGATTGTTGTAGGGAACCAGCACAGCCCCCCTCAACCCAGCTGCCTAGGGGGTGGGGAAGGTGGAGACCGCAAGGCTGCCAGGGAGCCCACCACCCGAGACTCTGCACGGCATTCGGAGGGCTGTGGGATGACAGGTGTCAGTGTGGTACTGGGACAGGTGGATGTGGATGTCAGGTGAGCCTCTCAGGAGCCTGGGTGCCCAACCCACTCCCTGGCTGGCTTCACCCTGCTCTCACCCTCGCCTCGTCATGCCATTCCCGAAGCTGTCCAGGGCAGTGGTTCCAGGGACTTCTGGTTGGTTGGCGAAGCCCTGGGGTAGGGCAAGGGCAGGCTCTTGCTGGCGTGGCTTAATGGGCTAATAATTGGAGGCACTGAGCTGCACTGAGTTGCCGGCCAGCCTGGCTTCCGGGGGCAACCCGACAGCGCCCGGCCCTCCCTGCCTCCGGCCGCACGGAGTGGCGCGGGCATGCCTCTTGGCCAGCGCTAGAGGTTTGGTTTGTGCTTTTTCCCGGGTTTCCATGGCTGTGCTGGGAGGCCCTCATGTCCTATTAGACTGGACCCCCCCACCCCAAACTTCTGGCCAGCTCCACAGCATGCCCCCGGCCCCTTTACGGAATGTCCATCTGTCCTTCCTGAAGGAGAGGGATAGGAGGTTGGGGAAACCAAGGCAGGGAGGAACCTCGTCTTGGGGTGAGCCCACAACCACTAGGCCTAGAAGTGCCTGGCATCGTTAGCAACCCTGCCCTAAGTCCGAAAACGTCAGAGCCAGCAGAGTAGCACCCGTCCCCTTCCTTTATAGAAAGGGGAACCGAGGGCAAGTGATTTAAGGTTGCCCAGCGGGTCAGTGGCAGAGCTGGCACTGGAACCCAGATCACCTGGCTGCTTCAGAGCCTTCTCCTAGCCTCTGCTAGCCTCAGCTAGTCCTAGCGTCTGCTAGCCTCTGCTAGGAGAAGGTCGGAGAGTGCCCTCATTCTTGTGCATATCCAGCTCCCCAGAGTTGAAGACCAGGGCCTGAGGCATCTTTGCATTTCCCACCAGCAGAGTCAGAAAGCCTGGTGAATGGGAACCACACCCCGCAGCCTGCAACGCGGGGACCCCCCGCCTGCGCCAGCCACAGTTCCCTTGTGAGCTCTATTGAGAAGGACCTGCAGGAAATCATGGATTCACTGGTGCTAGAGGAGCCTGGTGCTGCCGGCAAGAAGCCTGCCGCGACTTCCCCGCTGTCGCCCATGGCTAATGGTGGGCGCTACTTGCTGTCCCCCCCGACCAGCCCTGGTGCCATGTCTGTGGGCTCCAGCTATGAGAACACCTCTCCAGCCTTCTCGCCGCTCTCCTCACCAGCCAGCAGTGGAAGCTGTGCCAGCCACTCACCCGGCGGGCAGGAGCCAGCGCCTTCCATGCCCCCGCTGGTGCCTGCCCGCTCCTCTAGCTACCATCTGGCCCTGCAGCCCCCACAGTCCCGACCGAGCGGTGCCCGCGCCTCTGAGAGCCCCCGCTTGGGCAGGAAAGGGGGTCATGAGAGGCCTCCCAGTCCTGGCCTCCGAGGTCTGCTGACAGACAGCCCTGCAGCCACTGTCTTGGCGGAGGCCCGCAGAGCCACTGAGAGCCCCCGGCTGGGTGGACAGCTGCCCGTGGTGGCTATCAGCCTGAGCGAGTACCCAGCTTCCGGGGCCCGGAGCCAACCCACCAACATTCCTGGCAGCCCCAAGTTCCAGCCGCCAGTCCCTGCTCCCCGAAACAAGATCGGCACGCTCCAGGACCGGCCCCCCAGCCCTTTCCGTGAGCTGCCGGGCACCGAGCGCGTGTTGACAACCAGCCCCTCACGCCAGCTGGTGGGCCGAACATTTTCAGATGGGTCAGCCACCCGCACCCTGCAGCGTCCCGAGAGTCCCCGCCTGGGCCGGCGGGGCCCGGACAGTATGCGGGAGCTCCCTCCACTGAGCCCGTCTCTGTCCCGGCGGGCGCTCTCCCCCATGCCCACCAGGACTGCGCCAGACCCCAAGCTCGCCAGAGAAGTGGCAGAGAGCCCCCGGCCCCGGCGCTGGGCCGCCCACGGGGCCTCAGCAGAGGACTTCTCACTGACCCTGGGGGCTCGGGGCCGGAGGACACGGAGCCCCTCACCCACGCTTGGGGAGTCCCTGGCGCCCCGCAAGGGCAGCTTCAGTGGCAGGCTGAGCCCGGCCTACAGTCTGGGCTCTCTGACTGGGGCTTCGCCGCGCCAGAGCCCCCGCGCCCAGAGGAAGCTGTCCAGTGGGGACTTGCGGGTGCCCATCACTCGGGAGCGGAAAAATAGCATCACGGAGATCAGTGACAATGAGGACGACCTCCTGGAGTACCACCGGCGGCAGCGCCAAGAACGGCTCTGGGAGCAGGAGATGGAAAGGCTGGTGAGCGCAGGCCGGGAGGGCGTGGGCAGGCCAGCTGGCCGAGTGGGACGGGCCCTCGGAAGGGCCTGGGCGTCTCAAGCTTTTCTGCTTCCAGGAGGCACCTTAGTGACCTGTGTCTCACGGGTCTGGTGCCCTGAGGAACTTTGCTTGAAATCTCTAAGGTTTTATTTTAAGTTCATGTTAATTTTGCTTTTCTTCTATAACATGGCATTTGTTTTAATGTATAGATTAAATTTTGTGTTATTTACCTGAATATAACATAGCTCTAGGGAAACACACCACGTTTCCGGTGAGGCCTCGCACCTCTCTGTTTGGGAAGCGGGTCTGAATGCTGAGGAGGCTGAGGCCCAGAGAGGGGAATGGGCGTGTCCAAGGTCACACAGCAAGTTCTGGCAGAGCTGGAATTGGAATCCAAGTCTCCTGTCTTTCCAAGTCTTGTTTTTTAGAAAAGCCTCTTGTTCTTTAGAAAAGTTGCTTCCTTCTTTCTTCTTTTTGGTCTTTTGTGCATGGGCGGGAGCTGGGAAGGTGGGTGGCAGGGAACCCGACCCTGGGCCGGACCGTCTGATGGGGATTGGGTGCAGCAGCGTGTGCATGCGTGCATGTGGCTGCATTTGGGAGCCGGGTGTGGCTCTGGGCAGCTGTCCTGGAGATGGCATCTGAGCTGGGTGGGGGCCAGGATTCCCCAGATAACGCAGGGAGCTCGTGGGGCTCCGGCTGGCGTGCGGACCCTCGAGCACACGGACAGGAGAATGGATTGTGAGCAGCGCGGGGTTGCTGGGGCGCCCAGGGACTGTGGGATTGGTTCGAGGAGGAGAACCAGAAATGAGGACGTTTGTCTGGAGAGCTTTTGAGAAGAGGTTGGGACAGCTTTGGGTGAGGTGAGGGTGCGGGCCAGTGTGTTTGTGTCCTGTAGGGGGAGAGATAAGGCAGGATCCTCGGTGTTTTCTGTCGCTGCATTCTCTCTTCACTGTTGCTGCCTTGGCCTCCAGGAGCATGCTCGGACCACCCTGGGGGCTCACCCTGGAAAGGGAGCAGTGAGGCGGGCTCAGGCAGAGTGGTGGCCCAGCCTCCCCACCCCCAGGCACGAGCACGCACCTCCCCGCCAGCCCTGACCTGCCCCACCTGCCACTTTAAATCTTGGAGGCTGCCCGCCCTGCCCCTCCCACCTCCAGCAGGCTGCTTATCTGGGTCCTGGGGCAGGGGCGGGGGCACTGGCCCAGCCTCCTGGGTGCTGAGGCTCGGTTCCTGGTTTTGTTTTTGACGTGGAACTGGGCAGGCAGCAGGAGGGAAGCTGGGTACGTGTCTGTGCAGTGAGAGACACCCGAGGTCGAGGTCCCCTGCAGAGCCGTGGGTGCCTGGGGAGGGGGCGGTGCTTCAAGGCTGGGGTGCTGTGGATGAGAGGGGGGCCACGATTGCACCATCCCTCCTTCACCTCATGGGCCCCTGAGCGGTATCTGGCTGGGGCTGTTTGTGGGGAGGGGGTGGATGAAGTGGCAGTCACTGGGAGCGCTCACAGCGGGGCCTGGGGGTGCAAGGGCCGGCAGCAGCTCACCTGCCAGGAAAGACGCGGGGCGGGCGGGGGTGGCTGCCTGAGAGCGCCCGGAGCTGGGGCGGGCCTCGAGGAGGACCGTGTCCCAGGTCCGTCTGGCCTGGTGTACAGACACAGGCCAAGTGCAGCTTTGCGGGAACCTGGGATCCCTAGCTGCCTGTGGGTCTGCTTTCCAGCCCCGTCTAGGTCAGGGCCCACCTGTCTGCACGCTAGGCTGTGTTTATCTGTGCGAGTGTGTGCCCGCGTGCATCCGTGCATGCCAGGGCCGGTGTCTGTGTGCACCTGCCTGTTAATGTAAGCGCAGAGCACGGGTTGTGTCCTTGTGGGTCAGGGCTGGTGGGGGGGGGGGTGTCTGTGTACCCTTATGTGTAGATCGCTGTGGGTCCGGGTCCGCATGAGCACCCGAGTGTTACCTGTGTCTCGTCGTGGTCTTTAGCCTGCTCACCAGTTTGTGTCGCTGGGTGTCCACAAGGAAGCCCCTGGGGACAGAAGGAGAGGGAAAGGAAACAGGAAGATGGGAGGGGCCAGCCATGTGGGCAGGTGGCACAGTGGCCTGGTTCCTCCCGCCTACTCCTGGGACACCCTCCTTCCCTTTGCTTCCTCAGGCCTTGGGTTTGGGGCTCTCCTGACTTCCTTCTGAACCCCTAGTACCTAGTGTCCTAGTTCTCTCATCCTGATAGTGTGCCGTGCCTGGCTCCAGCCCCGCTAGGGCCCGGCCTCCCTCCCTCTCATGCCCTGCTCTGTGCCCGTCCCCAGGAACGCCAGCGCCTGGAGACCATCCTGAACTTGTGTGCTGAGTACAGCCGGGCCGACGGGGGGCCCGAGGCCGGGGAGCTGCCCAGCATTGGGGAAGCCACCGCAGCGTTGGCCCTGGCAGGCCGGAGGCCCTCACGGGGCCTTTCAGGCACCGCTGGGGCCTCTGGGCGGAGCACTGAGGAGCCTGGAGGTGCCCCCCAACGCCTGTGGGAGTGTATGGAACGCTCAGACGAGGAGAATCTCAAGGAGGAGTGCAGCAGCACGGAGAGCACGCAGCAGGAGGTGAGGCGGAGGGGTGTCTGGTGAGAGGGGCTGGGTCTGACCCCAGGGGGGCGGGTGCAGAGGAGGCCGTGGTGGAGGTCAAGGTTGGGGGGGGGGG